>NC_052352.1:54462192-54508701 GCF_009727055.1 Benincasa hispida | reverse complement strand
TGTTTTTTTTTTAAAAAATTTATAGATCATATCATTATAGATTTCCATCTATTTAAGATCTAAAAATATATAGTATTTTTCTCCTTTTTTTAATAAAATTTTAGATTAATTAATAAATAGCAATTTGATAAGATTTATCTAGATTTCGTTATTATCTATATTTTATGAAAATTTATATTTATAATGTGTTGGAGAGTCTTTCAAGAAAATTTCATTAATGATGCCTAGTTCCATCACTAAAATGAAAATCATAATTTTTTTTTATCATTTTTTTTACTTTGCTTTCCACTCAAGTTTGCTAAATCAAAACCACTTTTAAGTCTGTTATATATTTTTTTTCCATTTATCTTAAATATAGCGTATCAAAATTTGGTTAAATAATAATAATATTTTTTTTTAATAATATTCGTATTGAAAAACTAAACAAGGAAATATATAACATTGTCCAATTCTAAATGCAAAAAAAATAAATATGATAATAAAAGGAAACTACAGATATTTAAATCTCCCAAATAGATTTATTTGAGATTTGTTTTAAAAAATTTTATTGTAAAGAAACGTGTAAATAATGTTTTTAAAATTTGTAAAATTATAGTATAATTGTTTTTTCTATAGTATATCATTGTTTGTGATGTAGCAATGACAAATGAGAAAAATTTTAAAGAGGTGTGAATAGTTTTTTTAGGTTAAATACAAGTTTTCTTCTTGATTTTCACATTTTTTCAAGACAATAATGATTTTGGGGATGAGAGATTGAAGCTCCGATTTTTTTTTAAAAAAAGAAAACGAGTATTGACCAATTATGCTGTGCCAAATTCATTGTGGTTTTAATTTCCCAAATATTATATACGTTAATGTTAGAATTTTTTTTTGAATAAGTGTTAATATCTAAGTTTAATATATTATATTTAATAGGACATTAAGTAACACAAACAAAAAAAGTCTTTTTAGTTTATTTGTGGTACGAACTTTCCCATCCAAAAAATGAAAATTTATTGAGGGAAAATTGCACAATTAGCAAAGCATGTCTACAAAATTAGACTAAGTGTGTTATCACTTTTCTGTTTTGCAAAAATGGTAAAGCAAGTCCAGTTCAATCCAGTCCAACCCAATCTCACCCATTTTAATTAAAAATAGGAAATGTAAAAGAACTTCCTTATCAATTCTGCCTACAACATAAGGAGATACTCATATATCCATGCACACTTTCAAAGTGACTTTGTTATGAAATGTACTTCATTATATATACATTAGTTATTATAAAGTAGTATATTAGGTACTATATATTAAGCGATATACCATCTAAAAAGGGAAAAATACAAAAAAAAAATGATAAGATAGTAAAGCAAGTATACATGTGTAACAAAAACTAAAATAAGTGAAAATAAAATTTTTTAATTGAATATTCATTGAATGTTCAACGGGCAATTTTGTTCTCTCTCGTTTAATCATTTATTGTGCTTCTTGTTCATTTTGAATCTAATTCGTCCATGGAATCTTGTTTTGGATAATCTAGGATTGACTATCTTCATGTCAAATATTGATCCTCGATAGCATATTTTAGTCAGAGATGGTTTTTGTTGTTTCATTTGATTGACGTTTTGTATCTGTTTGGTGTGCTTTTTAGTTAATTGAAGTTATGGCGTTGCTTTAGAGGGCTTTTCACTTTTTAGTTATATGGATAATGTGCAAGTTAAAACTCTTGATTTCAACTTTTGGAGTGCTTGCTTGAGGTGCGAAAAGGCTAAGATATTCTGTATGTTTTAGTTTGTATGAGCTTATGGTATCCGAAGATTTTTTATTTCCCCCTCCTTTATCGGTAGTTCTATTGAGAAGAAGTGGTTGTGGAATATTATTAGGAGTGTGTTTCATTGAACAGGTTCAAGGTAAATGTTTGGTTTTCTTATGGTAGTGTCGTTATGTCGTCAAAAATTTTTCATTGTCTTCATAACTCACATCCAAGTGATCGAGCTTCTTTTCTTCAAGATTTTGAAAAACGAAGATTCTCTCAACTACTCAAAATATAATTATAATACTTGTTCAAAAGAAAGCTACTTGCTTCTTTCTTTTCTTTACATCTCTTTTTCTATCGTTTGCTCTCTCCCGTGGGTGTTTTGAACTTGTTGTTAATACAATATTGTACAGTAAGGTTTACCTTTTATTTTTTAGGGCTTAGAAATTGCATCTATATTTTTCTTCTGGGTTGTCTTCCATTTATTCAACTATCAAGCTTTCTTGTTTTGCAGGTGCGACAAAGAAGTAAAGATTTGGTATCGCAGCCTCTTTATGCTTTTTCTTGGGAAACTCTAGATCCAATCGTTATGTATTTGAGCTTTGTGGTTTTTTTTCTACTTTAGAGCTCAAATGGAGACTTTTTTTTCTTTTCTATTTTTTAGATGTTGAACTACAGTTTTGATCCTTGAAAAATCTCTGACTTGTGAAATGTTGTTGGTTGTAAATTTGGACTAATTCAAATCCTCAAAAGTAGACAATCAACTCTCTCAATCTTTAGACTTTCGAGCTCTATGTACCAATATCAATGTAACTTGCTGATAGATTACTTAGTTAAATAATTTATCATTTTTTTTTGTTGTGAATTGGTTAATCTTTGTTTATTGAAAGTGAAGTTGTATATATACAAACAATTTAGATTATATTTTGTGCATATAATGGTCAAAGAGAAATACTATTGATTTGGATGTGTGCATATATATATAATCTTCTAAATGAAAAAATAATGACAGGCATTACAAAAAGCGCAGGTGAAAAACCGACACTGAAGATAATATTCAATGTTGGTTGAAAACCTACATTGAAAAAAGAATTAAATGTCGATTGAAAACTGACACGGAAGATAATTGGCATTGAAATCTTGGTTGTCTATAATCGCGATTTAAAATTGACATTAAAGAAAACTGATGTTGAAGACCTTTTATAACACGATATTTGATTTCGGTTGTCAACTGACATTGTACTCCTATAATGTCAGTTTTAAACCGAAATTAAAGTCCAGTTTTGTAGTAGTATTTGATCTCATCCTCACAATCATTGTACTAAAAAATTAAAATCATATAGGTTTAAATATTACTTCAATTATTTCAAAGATGTACACTTTGATCCTTATATATTTTTTTAAAAGTGAGTATTTTGTTACTTTGATTTTCATATTTATCTTTTTTTTTTTATATATATAATTTTATGTTTATTTTGGCAAATAGGGACTAAATTAGTCTTTTTTTAAAAAAAAAAAAATAATGTAGGACCAACATGAACATTTTGAAACTACAATTACTTAATTGAAGTTGAAGTAAAGATAAAAATACATTGACTGAAGTAGTATTTAAATAAAAATGAATGTATAACAACCAATAAAATTTAAAAACATCTATTGAATAATGATAATAAATTAAAAACCATCTATTTCAATATAAAGGAAATTTATGGGCAACCTCTTTTACATCACTTTTTTTTTCTCTATCCCATGGTTTCCGCTTTTTCCCCCATTTTCTGATTAAAATTTTACATTAATTAATTGAAAACATAAACTAGAAAAAGGAATCTTTCATTTAGGAAACTTTTATTTGATTGCTTTGTTAAAAAATTAATGACAATTTAATAAGATTTATCTAGATTTCGTTACCTATGTTTATTTATTTAAACTTTAAATTATATAATTCAATCCCATAAATACAAACATGCTTGTTTAAACTTTTTTTTTCAATTTAATATATATTTTGAATTCTATTTAAGAATAACAAACAAATAGAAGAGACTATAAACATTCATTCTCTAAATTTTTAAATTTGACCTAAAATTTAAAGATGGTATCAGTAAGCATAAATTAAGCCTAGGATAATAAAGCTAATTTCTAGATTTCTTCAACATGTAATTACAATAACGGATGAAAAAAGTATTATCGATAAAATATGAATAAGATCATATTCGAGTTTCAAACATAATCGATTTATTAAAGTAAGAATTTTGAAGAGTATAATTAATAATCTCAAGTAGAACAGTACACAAGTAGTGATTATAATGAGCAAAATAAAAATAAAAAGAAATCAAAACATGCACATTATATAGGATGCTCATTAAACGTTTACGAACGATCTTGATCATAGCCTTGGCCTTGATTGTATGCATTAGAGAGTCAAAATTCCATGACTCAAAATACGAGAAGAATGAAAATACCATTGATGCTCCTAAATAGGTTTGTTTTGACTCCTTATAATTGCACTTTCCCGTCTCTAAATTAGAAAATACTATTGTACTATAATCTAACCATGTCATCAAAACTTCTTATTCATACAAAGTCATAGGCATTGACCCCAAGAAATCACATTTTTTTGTCCAAAATTTATGACAGTAATTTTCCATTACCCATGTCTCCGTTGAATATTCAGGTTTGTTAAACTCTTGCATTATTCCTAATTTACCCTCATACTCTACGAGTTTAGTGTTCCATGTAGCTTTTTCATTGTTTCTCATGTTTGGCATGTCAATTTTAGACCAGAATCTGAAGTAAAAGTTGAAAACATATATAGACCTACCATCACCTATTTCCCAGTGAGTCGATCTAGAAGCAAACACAACAGGAGAATGAGAAATCACAATACTTGGATAACTCTTCATGTTGTCTAGTAGCTTCAACCACCAAGTTTTAGAATCAAAAAGCTCGCATATGGTGTATGAATACGGCAAAGGGCGTTTTGAAGGAATTTGATCCTAGGATAAACGAAGGATCTTGAACTGGAGAGGGTTTGAACACAGGACATGCATAGCAATATTTTTTGTGAAGTAACGAGTCCTCAAAATGGAAAGACCTTTCCATTGCTGTGTAGAAAGTTTGCAAATGATGTAAAAACATTGTCTGTAATAGATTGGGTGTTGGGTTTCACATAAAAGAAGACCAATGGGAGCAACGACTCGAATGTCACATCCCGGGAGGAAACTGAACGACAAATCCAAGGGAAAAGAGTTGGGTTGTGGACAAATAAAGGATAAACAATTTTTGCGTCCAAGCCTTTGGAGGAGGAAGCCATCTAAGAAGGGTTGATGGTGATGTTGTGCAACTAAATCTTTATAGTAAGAGCCATAGCTAGCTTTAGCATGAAATTTCGAGAGAGCTCGTATTTTTCCAGCATTATATAGGGGAACTCGACTCAAAATCTCCAATACAATGTCGTTGAAAATATCCATATTTTATGTATATCGTAGCAATGAAGTGTAAATATGCAAAGATTCGGAAGAATGGACAATAAATGAAAAAAAAAATAGAAGTACTACCGAGGAGTGAGTGCAAGAAGAGATATGTGAAATTCTAAATTTATAATGTTTGGAGAAAAGGATTAATATTAGGAAAATTTTCAATTAATAAACTTTCCAATTCCATTACCCAAGAGGAAAAAGGTGAAATTTTACATTGGAAAAAATATAATAAATAAATCTAATTTTAATATAAATAGATAAAAATAAGCTTTTAGAAAAGTTATCTATTTCTTTTTTGTTTTGTTGTTTGAAATTTGAATTGAAAAATTAATGTTTAAAAAATTGTTAGAATAGAAAACTAAATCAATGTGTTGAATATATATATGTTTTTTTTTTTAATTATAGATTATATCATTATATGTGTGGTTGTTGGATTATTTTATTAGAGTTGAAACTAAATAAACAAATGCAAATTAATAAATGCATTTAGGGAAATAGGATATAACATAAATAATAAATATTATATTAATAAAGATTTAAAATAGGTTAAATTACAATTTTACTCCTTGATTTTCATGTTTTTCCAAGACAATGATTCCGCATATGAGAGATTGAACTTCTAAAATTTTTAAAAAACAATATCTATCTACCAATTATGTTGCGCCAAATTCATTGCGACTTGAATTTTTATAGTTGGTTCCTAATTGAGCTTCAAAAGTCTTTTTTCATTCTATTTGATTTAAATGTCTATAATAATCCTTTAATATATATGTAAGAAAATTCATATTATAGAATGAAAAATAAAGACGGCATGAAAACAATCATTGAAACATAATTGATATATTAAAAAAGAAAAATTAAATTTAGAAAATTAAATTAATTTAAACTAATATCTCCCTAATATTCTCAACTCCTCTCCCGATATCAAAAAGAAAAAGTAATGTGCTCTAAAAAAATTAATAACGGCTAGCTAATAATTATTCATTTTAAATTAGTTTTAAAAAATTATTTCTTAAATGACACACTCTTCTTTCTAAAGGACCAAACAAAAAGGTCATTCAAAAAACCACATTACATAAAAACATAAAAATATAAACATTGATAAAAATATCATAATTCGGTATATCGAACAATATTATATAATTTTAATTTATGTATATCTTACTTCGTGTTCTATTCTAAAATTTTCATTTTAATACATGCATATTCACATGATATTTAATTTTCGTTTTCTTCACCATACAAAAGTCTAGTTAGATGAATCTTCATCTATTTAAGAATTAACGACAAAACCTCTTGTTGACATATTTTGTGAAATCCAGATTTTCATTTTTTCTACTTAAGCAGGTGATTAAGAGAATTAAACAAGTGAAAAGTTAAGTCCTATGTTGAAATGAAGAAAATTTCTAAGTATTGAATAGATTTTCCTTGAGTAGTTTGAGTTAATCCTTAAATGGTGAAATTCGGCTAAGTGTAAGGTTGAAATGAATCATGCGTTAAATGACATTAATACATAAGATGAGAAGGCAACCATGCGTTTGTAAGGTTGGACACATGATTGGCCGAAGTATTGGCAAGAGGCGTTGCCAAGAGTTGCTCATGTGTTGGGTTTGTGTGAGCGAAAGCAGAGAAAGCGAAAGGCTAAACGCAAGGCACTGGGCAGACAATCGTGTAGCAAATGAGCAGTGCTACACAAAAGGTAGACGATCGTTTAGTAAGTGAGCAACGCTACACGATGAGGTAGACGATCATGTAGGCGGGTGCTGGACGATCGTATAGCAAAACGAGGAGCTACACGATGAGGTAGGTGATCGTGTAGGCGGGCGCAGGGAGCTACACAATGAGATAGAAGATCGTGTAGGCAAGCACTGGACGATCGGACTATATGATAGACAAAGTACTACACGATCAGTTAAGCACTAGACGATAAGCGTGGAAGCTAAGTGATAGCATTAAACGATAGTACTAGACGATATCGTTAAGCGTTAGACGATGACATTAGGCAATGGTGCTACGTGATGAGCGTGTGCGCTAGATGATAGCCGTGCTTCGCTAGACGATAAGACATCAGCGTTAAACGATGCTCGCAGTAGCCAAGCGATAGGCTATGAGCGAGATCGTTGAGAGCGAGATCAGCGAGAGCAAGAATCATTGAGAGCGAGCGCAGCGAGATCAGCGAGAGTGAGATTGTTCAGAGCGAGATCGTTTACTAAACGAGATTTTTCAGAGCGAGATCGTTTACTAAACGATTGAGCTACACGATTGATTATTGGAACTAGACGATAGAAGTAGGAACTAAACGATGGGACAAATGGCTGTACCGAGAGATGGGTAGACTTGAGTTAGTAGGAGTTGGACGAATTAAGTTTTATGCAAAGGAAGTATTACGCATGAGGAGGACAACGTAAGTAAGTATGTGGCATGGAAGTAGGTGAATGTCAAGGGAGTAGGTGGTGGCAAAACATGGTGCAAACACTTCAAGAGTAGGAGGTGTCTTGCATTGGAGGCTTGGTAAGGATGAGAAGGATCATTTTCTTAAGCCTATAAATACCCCCACAAGCCTTATTTTGAGTACATAATCCGAAATCCCCTTAAAATACAGTAGGAAGAGTGTTAAGAGCAGTTTCGGAGATAGCTATGCGTTAGTCATGAAGTTCCAAGAGAAGGAGATGCTGTCAGACAGTGAAGTCTGGAAGTAGCATCAACTTAGGACAAGGATATCTCCCAGCATACTCGTGCGTTTGGAGTGATTCTAAAGCCATCTGAAAGCTCCATGAGTCTAGTTTTAAGTAGGGCTACTGGAGAATAAGCTCCAAGGAATCAGGGTAGAAAGTGAGGAAAAGATAGAAGGGTCAAGCTGTCGGGTAAGCTTGAGCCAGTCTTGATATTTTAAGGATTCTGGCCAAACCACGAAGATTCTAATCTAATATTTTAAGGTAAACTTTCTGAGACATTTTAGAGCATGTTTGTAGAAGGAAGTAGCTCGAGATAAAGCTTAGAACTATGAGTAATCTGAGCTTTAAGTTGAATCTGGAATTTAGGGTTCAAGAGGAGCCCAAGAAGATCAAGGAACTTTAAGAGAAATATTCCTATCCTTACCAAGGTGAGTGGTAATTTCCGTTAAGTCTTAAAGCATATTTTTTAGAGTAAATTGCTTATGTTATGAATGAGTATCTAGCATGAGAATGAGATTATTTGGTCGGGATGGTCAGGAGGTCATTAGTCCTAGTTCCTGAGCCCGAAAGCAAAACCTCACGGGATGATCAGGGGATCGAGAGGTCTAGTTCCTGAGCCTGTGGGAGGAACCTTGTATGGGATGGTCAGAAGACCGACGGGCCTAGCTTCTGAGCCTATGAGTGGGGAGCTATGTGCACATAGGAGACATAGGGAACAAAAGGAAACGCATTAGAGTAAGCTTTCATGATTAGTATCAGTTAACTATCTACCGTATGTATTGGTAGAGAATAGACTCATTCTAAGTAGTTATCAGTTTAGCTATCTATCGTGCGTGTAGATAGAGTTGAGAACAGACTCATTTAAGGCTGAGATTTGAACATAACCTCATATTTATGATATGCTTGTTATCATGAGTTGAAATAGACTCTAGAAGTTGCTTACCACTCACTGAGCTTTGTGAAGCTCATTCTTTTCTTTCATGTTTCTCTTCCTAGGTATCGAAAGGTGAAGAGTTCTAGGGTACTGCTAAGGTCAAGGTCTTCCACAAGCCATAGTTACACTTCCAGAGGATTATAAGAGTGGTTGTTGTAAACTTTGTAGTTAAGTCTTGGAGTTGTATAAACGTTACATTGTTGTAATAAAATGGACCTACTTAATCAGTTGCTGTTATCTCCTTGAGTTAAAGTTTATTGAGTGTATTAAAGAGGTTCAGTTGGACAGTAGGTATCATAAAAGGGTTCTATCTGCGGTCCCTCACGCCTCTCGTCGGGCTCAGAAGTGAGGGCTCGGGGTGGGGTGTGACATATTTAACTTCAATAGCTGGAAATCTAAAAAAAATAATTAAAAAAAAATGATACAAAGGAAATATTGAGTGATGAAAGTCGAGGAAGTGCTGAGAGGTATATATATATTAGTATTATATATAGTAGGTATATATATATAAAGTGTATAAAGATTCATAGTTGAAAAAATAACATTACCTATACCTAAGAAAGATATATTTATGAATTGTTAGACTTATCTTTAATGGATTCTCTCATTGACTTTTTATAATTAAATAGATCTCCATCTATTTAAGATCTAAAATATATAGTATTTTTCTCCTTTTTTTTTAATAAAATTTTAGATTAATTAATCGACAACATAAACTGAAAAAATAGTCTTTAATTTAGGAAGCTTTTAGATATTTCTTTGAATGCTTTATTTAAATGGCAGTTTGATAAGATTTATCTAGATTTCGTTGTTATCTATGTTTCTTTTTCTTTATTTTAAACTTTAATTACATGATCCATTCTCATAAACACTAACATGCTGGTTTAATTTTTTTTTTAATTTAATATATGTCTTGCATTCTTACTTGAGAATAATAAACAAATAGAAGAGAGTGTTTAAAACATTCATTCCCCAAAATTTCCAAATTTTACTAACGATCTTGATCATGGCCTTCAACTTGACTGTATGAATTAGTGGGTCATAATTCCGTGATTCAAAATCCAAGGAGAATGGAAATACCATCGATACTCCCAGATAGATTTGTTCTAACTCTTTGTAATTGTACTTGTCGTCTCTAAATTAGAAATCACCATTTTTGTTCCTTCGGGTTCATGTCTATGACTGATTTGTAGACCTTCAGGTTACATACTACGACTGATGTGTGTTCCTTCGGAATCACGTTTACGACTAATATGTGACTCCTTTGGGATCACAACGACTGATATGACAGTGTGAAGGAAATCTAAAACGAGGATCTCCATGAGCAGCAGAAGGGATAGTTTCAAATTCCATTTGAATTGAACACAAACAAGTATAGTCTAAGACAGAAACTAACAGGTGATGCATAAATAGAAATTACAACATGTTATTCGATGATACAAGGTATAGAGGATGCGTACCTTTGAAGAACCATTCTTCAAGAATATTCCTCGATCAGTCATCAATGCGTCCATAGCAACAATCGAATGCAACGAACGGATATACCAACAGCACGAACAGCCAATGACTCCTCGATTCCAATCGAGCCCAACTCGATTCACGAACAGAATAAGGACACTACCACAAGTGTTACCTTAGTTTTCTCAGTGTGAGAATCCAGAAGTTGTAGTGTTACACCCCCTCCCAGATTTTGTCTCTTACCTAAGAGGAGGCGTGAAGACAACAAATGTCACTCTTTCACGACATCTATTGCCCATTCTTACTAGTTTCCTTTAAAACACTTAATATTGCAGCGGAAAACCCAATGGAGTAAATGAAATCACATACTTTGTTTAGGAAATCAGTTTACAAGTTTTAAAACTATATTTCAAAATTGTAGCCCCATCCCGACTACAAACTCTTATTCCAGTAATAATTCTGTCTCGTGGCAGACCTCGACCACTTCCTGCAACCTGGACTCTTCTCTACCTGCAAGGAAAACACAAAAAAATAAAACATGAATTTTTGAAGCCCAGTGAGTGGAATCATATTTATAAGTCTGTTTCAACTTATAACACCATAACATGAGGTTACTATGTAAACCTCCATCTTGAATGAAGCTTTTCATAAACCCACCTACACACACGATAAATAGTTAACTTTTCACATCTATAAACATTCATTAACTTATGTGCACATAGTTCTCCCTCTCATGGGCTCAGAAGCTAGGCTCGTTAGCCCTCCGACCATCCCATGCAAGGTTCCTCCCAGAGGGCTAGGAACTAGACTTCTCGGTCCCCTGACCATCCTGTGAGACTCCATCTTGGGCTCAGGAACTAGGTTTGTTGACCCTTGACCATCCCAATCTCATGCTCACCTCATGGTATAAGCATTCATTCATAAACAATAGCATATTAATTCAGAATATGCTAAAAGACTAAAATAAAAACCTACTCACAACGATCTGTTGGAATTGCTTTTCCTTCCTAGTTCACTTGGTTTCTCTTGATCTCCTGTTGAATCCTATTTCAGATTCAACTTCAAGCTTAGATTGCCCATCCTTCCAGACTTTATCTCAAGAAATTTCCTTCTACAAAAAGGTTTTAAAATGTCTTAACTAACATACCTAAAATTTGGCCCTAAGATTCCCTCCCGAAAGTTCGGAGTCTCAAGTTTACTCTACTCAGCCCAACTGTCTTCTCATTGGTGACCACCTCTCAGTTTTCCGTAAATTTGACAGCCTTAGAGTTAGAGTTTCCTCATAGCAGCCCTCATACCAAAACTACATTCAATTTAAAAGCTTTTGGTTCAAAAATCACCTGATTTGCATGAGTAGTTTGGGATAACTCCTTGTTTGAACTTAGCTCAGGTGTCTGTCCGTAGAATCTGCACTGCCCAACGCCACTGTTTTGATCACTGCTAAGATCAACATTGTTTTTCCTCCATTGCATGCACGAATTTCTTTTATTTTCTCTCACTTACTCCTTTTTGAGTGATCTTTCAGAATGGAAATGTTTTGTGAATTGAAGTGAAGCCTCCTGCCCTATTTATAGGCGCTTTACCCTTTACCTTAGCTTGACACCTCCACCTTGAGCATGTCTAAGCATTCTCCTTTCAATCTACCAATGCCCAACCTTGCCATTTCCTGTTTGAAGTGCATTTTTCCTCCTTTTCCAGCTTAATATAGCCGATTTACATATCTTCTCCTTCGCCCAGCTCAATCTGTATAGTCTTCAGGAATTTCCTTTGATCGTCATATGTCCGGTTAATTTTTCCAGCCCACAGCTCTCAGATCCATGTCGTGTAGTACATCGTATCATGCCCGAACATCATACAAAATTTGCACCTCATCATATAGCTTATCATTTAGCTAATCTCTCGTTGTCTCTCAACATTCAGCCCTCCCACTATTGCCAATCGTCTAATGCTTGTGTCCCATCGCATAGTACTTATGCCTCATCATGTAGCTCAATTGTTTAGTAAACTCTCGCTCTTAACGATCTCACTCTCAGCAATCTCGCTCTCAATGATCTCCTTCACAATAATCTCGCTGACGTGTAATGGTGGCTTATTACATAGCTCCTGCACCTATCATTTAGCTCCATCATGTAGTGCTGACGCCTATTGTCTACCGCGTTCGCTTATCGAATAACGCCATCATCCAACGTCTGCATCTATAGCCCAACACCCCATCGTCCAACATTTTGCCTATCGTGTAGCACTCAGGTTCATCGTATAGCGCCATCATATAGTCTATCACTCAGTGCCTACACCTAGCGCATCGTCTAGCATCTAAACTTATCGTCTAGTGCCCGCTCAATCCTTAACACTATCGTTTAGTGCCATCGTTTAGCTTCCACGCTTATCATCTAGCGCTTACACTGATCGTATAGTGTCATCGCCTATCGTGTAGCTCCATCGTCTAACGCATCACTTCACATCGTTTAGCGCCGCCTGTAGCTACACGATCGTCTAGCGCATCGCTCAACGCCCGCACATAGCTAAATNCATCACTTCACATCGTTTAGCGCCGCCTGTAGCTACACGATCGTCTAGCGCATCGCTCAACGCCCGCACATAGCTAAATGATCATGCACCCAATGCCTTATGATCATTATCTCGCTCTCTCCACTCTTGCTCATGCAACCTTAATGCATGAGCAACTCTTGGCAATGCCTCTTGCCAACGCTTTGGCCAAACTGCTCCAAACCTCACCATCTCTTTGCATGGTTGCCCTTGGCTTCAATGCTTAACTCCTTTTAACCTCTACAACTTAGCCTATCCCATCCGTTAATATTCCCTAATATCAAACGCATGGTTCCTTGTTGACTTCATACTTAGCCAAAATTTAACTAGTTAAGGCTTGACTCAAAGCTACTTAAAGAAAATCTATTCAAATACTTAGAATTTTCCTTCTTTTTAACATAGGATTTGCCTTATGCTTAGTTAATTCCCTTAATACCTGCTTAAGTATGGAAATTGAGATTCGAGTTTCACATTTATCTTCCTCTTAAGAAAATTTTGTCCCTAAAATTTGATCATTACTGTAAACATTACTTTATTACTTATTTTAGCAAATTTATAGGCTTTGTTTTTTAAAAAAATTTAAGTAGAGCTTATTAAGGGCACTACTTTTCCACAGCTATTTTAATACCAAAAGTCCTTCCACGCTTGATTCCCTCCTAAACCACTGGTAGAACTATTTGTTGGGCAGTCTTTACAGTGATGCCCTAGTTGCTCACACCTTAGGCACAACCCCTTCTTCCCTCTTGATCTTTTAGATGACTTCTATGACATCTACGGCAGGGAAAATCCTTACTACGGTCGAATGTTGTTTCTCGATGGCAGAGAAAATGGAAAAACTCTGGGCATTGCTTCTCTTTATGCCCTACTCGTCTGCATATATAACATCTATCCATTCCTTTTAAGCATTCCTCTGGATGGTACTTCCCTCATCTTTCAAAAAGAGGATTTTTTTCTTGGCTTGATCCTATTTAGTTGCCAATTATTCCAACAAACACAGATTGTCAAAATATATTTTACTTATCACAATATAAACAAAACATATTTACAAGAAAGTAGTTTTAATTAAACATCTACCATCGGTAAAGGTACTATGGAGAAACCATAACACTGAAGAAGCTACATGGGAAGCTGAGGAGCAAATGAGAAACAAGTACCGAAATTTCGAGGATGAAATTTTCTTAAAGGGGAGGTAAATGTGAACTCTGAACCCTAATTTCTCTACTTGTGTAATGTTCCCTACTGAGACCAGTGTGGTGAGTAGGTTGATGTGAGAATTAATGTGTACTTATAGAGAAAAGGATTAAAAATTAGAAGAAAACTTTGAATTTGAAAGCTTGACTCTTGGGTGAAGCTGGAAGAAATGGCTAAGTGTAACCCATGCGTTGGAAGCTAGAAAAAAGTGGCTAAGTGTTTGCCTGTGCATTGGCCTTGTGCTAAGCATTGGAGTTGAGCAAACGTCGTTGGCCTTGCTCATTTGAGAATTTATTTGGGAATTGAAGGAAGCTAAAGTGTTGTTTAGAGAAAAGCTATACGTGGGAAAGGCATGCGACATCCAAATCTTGAGAGGTTAACATGTATGCGGCAGCCTCAAGTGTGCGCGAGCGTGGGTACTAGGCATTGGAGTTGTGTACGCTGGATGATCGTGTAGTAATGAGTGGCATTAAGCGATGCGGTAGACAATCGTGTAGCTGCGATCGGCACTGAGCGATGCGATAGACAATCATGTAGCTTTGTGTGGTGCTAGATGATAGCGCTACACGATGGATGATAATGTGAAATGATTTGGCGATGGCACTACATGATCGGCATTAGTGCAAGATGATGGCGCTCAATGATGGTGCTACATGATGGGCGTGGGTGCTAGACAATAGCCATGATGCGTTAGACGATAAGTGTCAGCGCTACACGATGAGCGAGAGCTGTGTGATAGGTTGTGTACTGCGCGATGGGTAAGAGCGAGATCGTTGGGTGACAAGCATCGGCGTGAGTTCACTGAACAATGGCAACACGATGGGGTGGTGAGCTAAACGATTGAACATGGGGTTATTAGTCTTAACCACCGATTAAGAGCACCAACTATCTTAAGCATTGGATTTAACTCTATGAAAGCTGAAGGTGTCATGCTAAGACTTAATGAGAAGCGGTGGAAAGTAGTATAAAAAGGGGAAGTTGAACTTCAAAAGATCATTTTAATCAATTCCGCTATGCAAATTGGGAGATTTTAATGTCGTTGGAAAGCTCTGAGAGTCTACTTTCAGAGGTGACACTGCCGGAAGAAGTCCTCATTAGAATAAGGTCGGAGAAGGGAAAACGTGACCAGAGGTTCTGTTCATGGGTGAATCCGAGCCGCTAATAAAGAGTTGAGTCTTTCGGACAAACCACGAGGAGTTTAAAGCTGGAATTTTAAGGCAGCTGCTTGAGTTGAGTAAGCTGACAGCTCGAGGTGAAATGCTCGGATAGACCAAGGGCTGAGTTTTTCCATGCGTTAGACCTGCTGTGTAGGCTGAAGAGAGCTTTCACTAAAGTCTTGGACGCATAAGCAGCCTTGGGGGCGAACATGTGCAACTGTAAGAACACTTAGAATAAAGTGTTGGTTGCACAAGAGGGTTGCATTTTTTAGGAGCGGTTAGAAGCTTTGCATGAGCCAAATCTCAAAGAAAATCCTAAGTGTCTAAACCTATAGCAAGGATTGATACCAGTGATAGAAGCATATCGACCCTTGAGGAGTAGTTCTAAAAGTTGTGAGTGACTTAATATGTACAATATTTTAAAGAAACCATGTTTTAAAGAAAGATTATTCTCATGTTAGCTAGTTTTGCAAAGTAAATTTCCAAGCAAACCATGAGTTATGTTTTAAACACATGCCATGTATGAAAGTTTATTGAAAAACTATTTATGTGTGTTTAAATACACCAAGCATGCGTTAGTATCTTTAAAGACATGTTTTCTATGTGTATTGCTTTACATGCTTTAAAGAGAAAGTCATAGTATGACTAGTTTTACTTGAAACTCAATACCGAGGGACATTTGAGAAGGTATCCGAGCAGCTCGATACTGAGGGACAATTGAGAAGGTATCTGAACAGAAGTACCTAAGGTATGACGGTACTTGATTATAGCCATGTGCACGTAGGTAGTGAAAGTCAGAGATCGAGCAAAATGGTTCTCTCTTGACTAAGCAATTGACGTTGGGATTTAACCATAACAGGGTTATTCTCAACTAAGGAACAATTAATGTTTTATGATGAAAACAACTTTATATGCTTTATGCTTGGAAAATGTTTATATCTTAGTATAAGTTTACTGTAGAGATTTGTAATTTCAGTATGATCTCTTTATTGAGACTTATGCATGAGAATCAGTTCTCTTTCTTAAGTCACTCACTGGTTTAGCAAGCTCAGTCCATTTTCAAATGTTTTTCTTTCCCCTAGGTAGTGGTCGAATCCTCAGGAGGTAGCTTTGCTTCTGCTCTGCCACTCAAGGACAAAAATTTTTGAAACCCATTTACTAGGTGTTTACTGTAAATATTGTACACATGTTATAGTTGTTCATGTAGGGACATAAGAGTTTTGGGCATCTGGACTTATGAAACCAATAATGTAATCTCTGTAAATGTTTTGTGTTTAACACTTATTGTTTTTAGCCATAAAGGTAGCCACTGTGTATGAGATTGCATGTTGGTATCAGATTATTTCCGCCAGAGTTAGTAGGCAGTAAGTATTAGTAAAAGGGTTAATAACTGCTGCAGTCATGTGCTTTTCTAGGCTCAGAGAGTAGTAATCAGAGAAAGTAGACTCTCAGAGCTTTCCAACGACACTATGATCTCTCAATTTTCACGGAGGAATTGATCAAACTGATCGTTTGAAGTTCAACTTCCCTTTTTTATACTGCTTTCCATCGCTTCTCATTAAGTCTTAGCACGACACCTTTAGCTTTCATGGAATTAAATCTGGTGTTTAAGATAGTTGGTGCTCTTAATTAAGACTGATAACTGCATGTTCAATCGTTTAGCTCACTGCCCCATCATGTAGCTCATCGTTCAAAGACCTCATGTTGATGCTTGTCACCCAACAATCTCGCTCGCCCATCGCGCAACAGATAGCCTATCGCATAGATCTCTCTTATCGTGTAGATATCGCTAACACTCATCGTGTAACGTTGATGCCTAATGTCTAACGCATCACAGCTATCGCCTAGCGCCCATGCCCATCATGTAGCACCATCACTCAACATCATCGTCTAGCACTGATGTCGATCATGTAGTGCTATCGCCCCATCGTTTAATGCTATCATCCATCGTGTAGTGCTATTGTCTAGCGCATCACTTCGCATCGTCTAGCGACGCACAAAGCTACACGATCTTCTACCACATCGCTCAGCGACGCTCCCAGCTACATTATCGTCTATTGCATTGCTTAGCGCCACTCATTGCTACACAATCGTCCAACGTGCGCAACTCCAACGCCCAGCGCCCACGCTCGTGCACACTTGAGGCTGCTGTATGCATGCTAACCTCTCAAGACTTTGTTGCCGCATGCCTTTCCCATGCATAGTTTTTCTCTTGGCCACACTTTAGCTTCTTTCAATGCCCAAATAACCTCGCAAATGAGCAAGGCCAATGCCCTTGGCTCAACTTCAATGCCTAGCACAAGGCCAACGCATAGGCAAACACTTAGCCATTTTTTTCTAGCTTTCAATGCATGGGTTACACCAAGCCATTTCTTCTAGCTTCACCCAAGAGTCAAGCTTTCAAATTCAAACTTTTCTTCTAATTTTTCATCCTTTTCTCTATAATTACACATTAATGCTCACATCAACCTACTTACCACACTAGTCTCAGTAGGGAACATTACACAAGTAGAGAAATTAGGGTTCAGGGTTGACATTTACCTCCCTCTTAAGAAAATTTTTTCCTTGAAATTTTGCTACAAGTTCGTCATTTAAACAACTGCGTATACTTGTTTCTCATTTTCTCCTCAGCTTCCCATGTAGCTTCTTCAGTGCTCTGGTTTCTCCATAGTACCTTTACTAATGGTATTGTCTTATTCCTCAAGACTTGCTCTTTTCTGTCAAGAATCTCCACTGGTTCTTCTTCGTAAGACAAATTCTTTTTCAACTGCACTGGTTGCTCAGGTAACACATGGGTAGGATCTGGCACATGCTTTTTTAGCATTGCCATATGAAACACATCATGGATATGAGATAACTCTGGAGGTAAATCTAACTTGTAAGCCATTGGGCCAACTCTTTCTATTATCTCGTAGGATCCAATATACCTCGGGCTTAACTTCACTTTCCTACCAAACTTGAGTATTCCTTTCCACGGAGACAACTTAAGAAATACTTTATCACCAACTTCGAATTCCAATTCTCTTCTCCAATTATCTGCATAACTCTTTTGTCTATCTTGAGTTGTTTTAAGATTTTCTCTTATAATCTTAACACTGTCTGACATCTACTAAATAAGTTCTAGACCTAATAATTTTCTTTCACCGATTTCATTCCAACATATCAGAGTTCTACATGGTCTCCCATACAAAGCCTCATACGGTTCCATTCCGATACTCGAATGGTAACTGTTGTTATACGCAAATTCAATCAACGATAGATGTGTATCACAACTGCCCTTGAGCTGCAATACACATGCCTTTAGCATGTTCTGTAGTGTCTGAATGGTTCACTCAGACTAACCATCCGTCTGTGGATGAAAAGCTATACTGAAATATATCTTGGTACCCATAGCTTTCTGCAAGTTAGGCAAAAACTTCGATGTAAACCTAGAATCTCAGTCTGATACAATCGAAACTGGAGCTCGAAATTGACTCACAATTCTGTCAACAAATAGCTTAGCTAACTGGTTTAGGGTAAAAGTGACTTTAACATGTAAAAACTTAGCTATCTTTCTCAATCTTTCCACGACTACTCACATACCATCATAGTTTGTTGGTGTCCTAGGTAACCTAATAGGAAATCCATCGTAACATGCTCCCACCTCCACTCTGGTACTGGGAGTGGATTATGAAATCCTGTTGGTCTCTGTCGTTCAGCCTTAACTTGCTGACATACTAAACATCTGTCGTTATACTCTACTATTTCTCTTTTCATACCAGGCCACAAATATGACTTCTTTAATGTTCTATACATCTTCGTACTGCCTGGATGCGTAGCATAAGCTGAACTATGTGCCTCTTCTAGAATAGCCTACTTAAGTGCTAAGGTATTAGGTACACATACTCTACTATCCTTGAATGTCACTCTGTTTGCTCTTAATTAGTACTCCATTCTTAGACCCTCACTTACTTCTTTAGCTAACTTCTGAAGATTAGAATATCTTAATTGTTCACGTAGAATAACATCTACGAGATTAGATCGTACTTGAAACGAAGCTATCCTTCTGTCTGACCAACTAATAATGTTGCTTTAACACTGTACAACTCATGTATCAGTACACCTCTTACTGAATAGATAATGTTGCTCTGGCTGATCCGGTCTTTCTACTTAGAGCATCAACCATCACATTTTCTTTACCTGGGTGGTAATCAATTGTACAGTCATAATCTTTGATCAACTCGATCCATCTTCTTTGTCTCAAGTTTAGCTATTTTTTATCAAAGATATACTTTAGACTCTTATGATCAGTGAATATATGACAATGTTCACCAAATAAGTAATGGCTCCATAATTTTAGAGCTAACACAACTGTTGCTAACTCTAAATTGTGTGTAGGGTAGTTACATTCATTCTTCTTTAACTGACGAGAAGCATAGGCCACTACTTTTCCTTCCTGCATCAGCACACATCCTAATCATTGTCGGGATGCATCACAATAAACGTCATACTGTTTACCTAGTGTAGGTAAAGTTAACACCGGTGCTGACACTAACCTCTGTTTGAAACTGTGCTCGCATTCTAACAACCACTTAAACTTCGCATCTTTTTTGGTCAGGTTTGTCAATGGTAGAGCTATCTTAGAAAATCCCTCCACGAATCTCCTGCAATAACCTACTAACCTAGAAAACTGTGTAGCTTTATTGCAGCCATGGGTCGTTCCCAGTTAACTATCGCTTCTGTCTTTTGGGGATCTACATTGACTCTGTCAGCTGAAACTATATGCCCAAGAAATACAACTTGATTTAACCAAAAATCACACTTACTAAACTTGGCATATAACATCTTTTCTCTTAGCATTTGCAACACTAACTCTAGATGTTCCTTGTGTTTCTCTACACTACTAGAATATACTAATATATCGTCTATGAAAACTATCACAAACTGATCCAAGAAAGGATGAAATATTTTATTCATCAAATCCATAAGTACCGTAAGAGCATTCGTCAAACCAAACGGCATTACTTGGAACTCATAATGTCCATACCTGGTCTTTAAAGCAGTCTTTGGAACATCTGTTTCCTTCACCTTCAACTGGTGGTAACCTGATCTTAAATCTATCTTAGAGAATACCGTGGCTCCCTTTAACTGATCGAATAGATCATCTATACGAGGCAATGGGTACTTATTCTTAATGGTCACCTTATTCAACTGTCTATAGTCTATAAATGATCTGAGAGTAGCATTTTTCTTCTTGACAAACAACACTTGCACTCCCCAAGGCGACACACTGGGTCTGATGTACCCCTTATCCACAAGTTCCTGTAACTAAACTTTTTACTCCTTTAGTTCTGCTGGCGCCATTCTATATGGTGCCTGGGATATATGTGTTGTACCTAGAGCTAACTCAATAGTAAACTCAACTTTCCTATTAGGTGGTAAGCCTGGTAACTCTTCAGGGAACACATCTAAGAATTCTTGTACCATAGTTACATCTTCAGGTCTCAGCTTCCTATCTTGTGAAACGGACACATAGGCTAAATAAGCATCACATCCCTTACTCAACAGCTTCCTAGCCTTCACAGCTGATATTAAACTTCCTGGAAGTATTCTTTTACTTCCTACCAGGGTTATCTCTTGTTCACCCGGTTTCCTAAATGCTATCTCTTTCTTAACACAATCCACAGTGGCGTAACGCTTACTTAGGAAATCCATGCCTAAGATAACATCAAACATTAGCAAATCTAGTGGAAACAAATCAACCAATAAACTCTGATTCCCAAGAATTACTTCACAATTCTTGTAATACTCATGTACAACTAGAGTATCTCCTACAGGTGTAGAAATAAAAAAGTCTTCATCATACGCTCAAGCACTCTATCTATATGCAATGCAAACACGCTATATATGAATGAGTGCGTAGCATCAGCATCAAGTAACACATAAGCGAACTGATTATATATAGTTATTGTACCAGTTACGACATCTGAAGCCTCTTATGCTTCCTTATGTGTCACAGCGTACACTTCACCCTACTACTACTACTGCTGTTACTGTTGCTGTTGGGGTCATCCCGCTACCTCTTTCTACTTTGCTGCACTGGATCCCTCTCCTCAGGCTCTGGTCGCTCTAGGTTGGTCTACAACCTGGGTAACTCCTCTCGGTTCACCCTATGCTCTATGAACTAGCTGGGGAAAATATTTCTTAAAGTGCCCCCTTGTCCGCACTGAAAACAAACATTTCTTTTGCCATGACATACTCCTGTATGGTGCTTACCACAGTTTGCACACAATGGCTTCCTTTCTGTACTAGCTACTGACTCGCTAGCACATTCTGTTACCGATCTACCACTCGGTCCAACTGCAGGTCTTGACCTCTTTAGACTCGTACCGTACTGGCTCGCGCCTCCACAACTCCTCATACCCGAATTTCCAGAGAACGGGGATCTAAAACATTTACCTCTCGTCTCTTCTAGAGTCTTGTGCTGCTCTGTACCTGTCTGAGGTATGCCTACCTTCCATACACTTTCCTCAACTCTGATAGCGGTCTTAACTAACTGAGTGTAATTCACCCAATTAGCTGTAGAGGTAATGGAAGTACGTATCTTTCTACTTAGACCATTCTTAAATCTCCTGCATCTCTTTCTCTTCCGCAATGATCGGAAGGGCATACTGAGATAACTCTGTAAATCTTCGCTCGTACTCAGCAACCGTCATCGATCTCTGAGTCAGCCTAAGAAACTCATCCTTCTTTGCTTCTTTGAAAGCACTAAGGCAATATTTATCCTCAAATACTTTCTAAACTCAGGCTAAGTCATAGCTTCTGAACTGCTTCTCCTGGCCTCTATCACTTTCCACCATCTCACAGCCCCTTTCTGCAGCAAGAATGCCACTAAGCCGACCTTACGATCCTCAGAGCATTTCTCAATCAAGTCCAACCAGACCTTAGCATCTACTAGATCTGTGCTCCATCGAACATCGTGGCACCTAAAGCTTCCAGCCTCTCGATGCCGAATTTCTTTTTTGGATCTTCTGAATTGATCCTACACTTGCTAACAATCTCTGGGCGATACTATCAAATACTCGATCCTCAATCTGAGGATCTACACTTACCCGTGGGGTACTCGACTAATTTTCAGAAGGCGTCTCTTGTTCTACTTGGTCTCTAACTCTCTTCTCCTTTGGATCTGGGTCCTGTCTAACTTCAGGGCCTCCGCTGGTAGGGTCAACATTCCTCTCCTCTGCCTGTCTGCTTAGCCTGCCACTTTTCCTCAGCATCTTTGCTTAATTAACAAGTACAGATGTTAGAGATTTACTTATGGGACTTAATCTAATGCATGCACTCTCTCTTTCACCCAAAATCTCATGATTCGATACCAAACTGGTATCAACATAATCTTCAGGCTTCCCTAGGTTTTACGTGAACCTTTGCTCTGATACCAAACATTTGTCTCAACTCTTGGAAACTATGCTCGCATTCTGGCGACCACTCAAACTTTGCACCTTTTATAGTCAGGTTTGTCAATGGTAGAGCTATCTTAGAAAAGCCCTCCACAAATCTCCTGTAATAACCTGCTAAACCTAGAAAACTGCGTACCTCTGTTAAAGTCATGGGTCATTCCCAATGAAGGAAATCAAACATGAAGATTTCCATGAGTAGCAAAAGGATCTTTCCAAATTTCATTCATATATGAACAATATAATTACAGTCACGAATGGAAACAATAGGCTATGCGCAAAACAGAAATTATAGCATAATTTATTACACAATCAAGGGAAGAAACTAACATACCTTTGAAGACTCATCTTCAAGATCCCTCGATCATGAATGCTTGAACAATCAGCAACACTCGAATGCCCGTACAATATGATCGCTACACTGCATGATCACAGCGTATTCGAACAAAGAGATCACCAAGTCACAAACACCCCAAACACCACGAACGGCCTCCATAGAACCTCGACTGTGTCAAGTTGAGTATGACACCACCAAAAAAGGTTACCTCGATATTCTCAGTGTGAGAATCCAGAGTATGGGCTCTTTGTGGACTTGGTTAGAGGATGAGACCAGAGGAGAACAATCGTGTAAACAATTGAGCAAGTGGGAGAAGATGAAGCCAATCGTATAGGTCAATGCCCAATCATTTAAAAAAAGCTATGCGATCGTCTAGATAAAGCTATGTGATCGTTTAGCTAATCGTCCAGCTGAGTGTCTATCGTGTAAGAACATTCCATGCTCGTCTAGTCTGTCCAAGTTGTCGTTTAGTAAATCTAATTTATTTGACAACCTTTTTTTGAGAACTTTCCGAGATTGGAAATCTCAAATCAACAACTTTCTAAATTTAGGAAAACATTTTTTCTTTTATCTCATGGTTACCATGAAACCACCAATAACCTCCCACTCAATTGGTTATTAAAGAAAAAGAGATAATTATCCAATAATTAATATATTATAAATATAAATGATAACCAACTTAACATAATATATTTATAACCTATAGTTTTAATATTTCATTTCATGAAACATATAAACTATAGCGCTTTTTCTATTCCATGGCACTTAATGTAAATCTCATTTACATTAATCCTCCACTTGATGTATCCCATAAACCATACCGATCATATCATATATAATCGAATTACGTCTTGTCAATTTGAACATTTCAAATCAACACCAAGAACTGATCCTCAACTCGAATCCATTGAGCTACTAAGGAGACCTTATGAACCTGTAGCTCGAAGTTCCAATGGTACGTGAATAACTAACTAAACTCTTTAGTCACGAGATCCACCATCCATTAACTGCCAGGCACTCCACTAAAGACCGAAAATTGAGCTCTTCTTACCTCAGATATATTATGTGTCCATCTTAACCAATCAACAGTGCGACAACACTTCACAGACCGCTCGTAAGTACAGCTCGGCCAATAACCGTTATGCTTCTGTAGTTACATTTAACTCCTTAAGTACCATTGACCCCTCTAATGAACATAAGTCATAGTCCTACTATGATTGAGTTCTCTCTACTAAAGAGAATCTTTGGCCACTATGTTCATGCCTCAGAATCAGCCCATAAGGGAGCAATCTATCTACTTACCCCTGCTTTGAGGAAGAAGTGAATTCCTTCTCGTGTAACTAAGTTCCCAACTCTCAAATCAGACAGTCCCCAAAAAGTTAAGCATGTTGAGTTGGAAATCTGGCCACTCTCACCTATACTAATGAAAGGACCACCCTCAAAGGTTGAAGTTCGCAAAGCACTCAGGATTTAGGTCATGTCACCTATGGTTGTTTAGGTGAGATGTAAACCTCCAATATCAATGGCGTTATATACAGAGACTAGTCATCTTGTGGTCTGGTCTTATATAAACTCTTTGTATATGACACCCCTGCTCGCATGTCTCCACATGAATGGTCAGGATCTACCATCTATATTGGTTTATAACACTTGCAAACACCTAAGAAGCAGGCTGTATCTGTAGTGTTGAGGAATCCCTCCATAATCCTTATACTATAGACCTATTTAGGTTATCACTTAAGGTATGATCCACTTGTATATCTCATATACATGCTTAAGTTTATATAAGATAACCATGGAGCTTTGTTTATTAGATATGAGTAAATGCCAGATTGAAATAACACTTATTTTATTCATAAACAATGTGTATAATTACAAACAACGAGACTCCGGGAGAATTAGGACACCAATCCCAACACCCAATTAACTACCGCTTCTATCTTTTGGGAATCTGCACCGACTCCGTAAGCTGAAATTATATGCCCGAGAAATACGACTTGATTTAACCAGAAATCACACTTACTAAACTTAGCATATTACTTCTTTTCACTTAGCATTTGCAACACTCACCTCAGATGTTCCTTGTGCTTTTCTGCACTACTGGAATATACTAGTATATCATCTATCAAAACTATCACAAACTGATCCAGGTAAGGATGAAATATCCTATTCATCAAATCCATACGTACCGTAGGAGCATTTGTCAAACCAAACAACATTACTAGGAACTCATAATGTCCATACCTAGTCCTGAAAGCAATCTTTGGAACATCTATTTCCTTCACCTTCAACTGTTGGTAACCTGATCTCAAATCTATCTTAGAAAACACCATAGTTCCCTTTAACTGATCAAAGAGATCATCTATACGAGGCAATGAGTACTTATTTTTAATCGTCACCTTATTCAACTGTCTATAGTTTATACATAACCTAAGAGTACCGTCTTTCTTCTTGACAAACAAGACTGGCGCTCCCTAAGGCGACACATTGGGTGTGATGTACCCCTTATCAACAAGTTCCTGTAACTGAACTTTACACTCCTTTAGTTCTGCTGGCGCCATCCTATATGGTGCCTGGGATATAGGTGTTGTACCTAAGGTATGACGGTACTTAGTTCTAGCCACGTGCACGTAGGTATTTAAAGTCAGAGATTGAACCAAAGGGTTATCACTTGATTAAACAATTGACATTGGGATTTAACCACAGTAGGATTATTCTCAACTAAGGAACAATTAATGTTTAATGATGAAAAAAACTTTATATACTTTGTGCTTGGAAAATGTTTATATTTCAGTACAAGGTTACTGTAGATATTTGATCTCTTTATTGAAACTTATGCATGAGAATCAGTTTTCCTTCTTAAGTCACTCATTGGGCTAGAAAGCTCACCCTGTTTTCAAATGTTTTTCTTTCCCCCAAGTAGCCGTCAAATCCTCATGAGGTAGCTCTGCATCTATTCTGTCACTCAAGGACAAAAGTTATTGTAACCCGTCTATTTGGTGGTTACTTTAAATATTGTACACATGTTATAATTGTTCATGTAGGGACATAAGAGTTTTGAGTATTGGGACTTATGAGACTAGTAATGTAATCTCTGTAAATGTTTTGTATGTAAACTTAATGTTGTTTAGGCATTGAGGCAACCACTATGTATGAGATTGCATGTTGGTATCAAATAATTTTTCCGCTAGAGTTAGTAGGCAGTAAGTGTCAGCAAAAGGGTTAATAACTACTACAGTCATGCCTTTCCTAGGCTCAGAGAGTAGTCTGGGTAGAGGTGTGACATATGGGCTCTATATGATCTTGGCTTGAAGAAGAGAGGAGGTCTACGAGTCTATTGCATAGATGATGTGCTCGATCATTTAGTAAATGACAGCCTATCGCATAGACTTTAATACTCGATCGTGTAGCAACGATCAGCTGAGTGACTATCGTTTAGTCAACTCTAAATGATCATTTAGTCTCTGTCAACACTATCACTTAGTAAAACAATTTTACTTGATAGCTTTTTCCATGAGTTCTTTCCAAATGAAGCAACTTTTAAAATTAGGAAAACAATTTTCCTTTTATCTCACGGATACCATAAAACTTCCAATAACCTCCCACTCAATCGGTTATTAGAGAAAGATAAATAATTATCATATAATTGATATATTATAAATAAATATGATAACCAACTTATCATATTATATTTATAACCTTTAGTTTTCATATTTCATCTCATGAAACATATAAACCATAGTTCTTTTTCTATTTTATGGTACTTAATGTAAATCATATTTACATTAATTACTCTAAACAATGTATCTCATACCTCATACCAATTATAGCATATATAATTGAATTTCCTCTTGTTAATTTGAACACTTCAAATCAACCCCAAAATATGATTCTCAACATGAAGCTCCAACGATACATGAATAATTGACTAAACTCTTTAGTCACGAGATCCATCATCCGTTAACTGCCAGACATTCCACTAAAGACCGATAGCTGCACTTTCCTTACTACATATATATTTTGTGCCCATATCAACCAACTAACAGTGCGATAACCCTTCACATATCACTCGTAAGTACAGTTGAGCCAATTTACCATTTTCCCCTTATAGTTATATCTAACTCCTTAAGTACCACTAATTCCTCTAGTGAACATAAGTCATAGTCCTACTATGACTGAGTCCTCTCTTCCAAAAGAAGGATGTGGCCACTATGTTCAAGACCCGAAATCAGCCCTTCAGGGAGCAATCTATCTACTTACCACTACTTCCGGAAGGAGTGAATTCCATCTTGTGTAACTGAGTTCCCAACTCCCCAATTGGACAAATCCCCAAAAGGGTAGGCTTGTTAAATTGACAATCAAAGGATCACCCTCAAAGGCAGGAGTTCCCAAAACACTCAGGATTAAGGTCATGTCACCTATGGTCATTTAGGTGAGATGTAAGTCTCAAGTATCAACGACATTATATAAAGAGACGAATCATCTTGTGGTTTGGTCTTATATAAACTCTTTGTATAGGATACCTTCGCTCGCATGTCTCCACATAAATGGTTAGGATCAAACCATCTATAGTAGTTCACAACACTTGTAAACCTATACAAAGCGGGTCGTATTCGTAGTGTCACCAGGTTATGGTATCCCTCCTTTATCCTTATACTACAGACCTTTTTAGGTTATTACTTAAGGCATGATCCACTTGTATATCTCATATACATGTGTAAGTTTACATACAATAACCATGGATCTTTGTTTATTGGATATGAGTAAATGCAAAATAAAATAACTCTTATTTTATTCATAACAATGTGTACAATGTTTACAACTACGAGACTCCGGGAGAATTAGGACACCAATCCCAACAATCTCCCACTTGTTCTAGTGCCTAGACAAGATGCCACATGTCTCGTAGACCCAGACTCTCTAGATGACCCTCGAACACTTTAGCTGTGAGAGCCTTTGTAAACAGATACACAATCTCCCTGATCAAATGATATTTTCATTGTATATGCTTGCCTCTATAATGATTCCGAGGTTCCTTTGAATTTTCCACATCCCCGTTGTTATCACAATAAAGAGTGATCGACAAAGTCATATTTGGAACAATTCCAAATTTGTGAGGAATTTCCTCAGCCAAACAGCCTTCTTAGCAGTTTCACAAGCGGCTACGTATTCGGCTTCCATAGTGGAGTATGCGATGCATCCTTGCTTGATGCTTCGCCAAACTATAACCCCTCCATTCAAAGTGAACACTGACCCTGATGTCGATTTTCGAGAATCTCTATCAGTCTGAAAATCAGAGTCTGTGTATCCTGTAAGGATCAAATCCTTATCTTCATACACGAGCATGTTGTCCCTCGTTCTCCGAAGATACTTGAGGATCGTTTTAACCGTCGTCCAGTAATCTAATCCTTGATTGGAATAATAATGATTGACAATCCCTACTACATAGCAAATATAAGGTCTGGTAAAAAACATTGCATATAACAGTTGAAGCATAGGGAATCTGTCTCATCTTCTAAACCTCTTGAGGTGTCTTAGGACACTGATCCTTAGACAAAACCATTCAATGGCCGAGGGATAATAAACCCCTTTTGGAATTGTGCATCTTATACTTGATCAACATTTGATCAATGTACGATTCCCAAGACAAGGGTAACCTCTTATTGTTACGATCTCGAATGATCTGAATCCCTAGAACATATTGCGTCTCTCCCAAATCGTTCACTTGGAATTGGACGGGTAACCATTTTTTAATGTTAGTCAGAAAGCCTACATCATTCTCAATGAGTAGGATATCATCCACATACAGCACAAGGAAAGCTACTGAGTTGTCAATGATCTTCTTGTAAACACAAGGATCATCAACGTTATGATCAAAGCCAAACGACTTGACCGCATTATCAAATCTAATGTTCCATGATCTAGACGCTTATTTGAGCCCATAAATGGACCTATTAAGCTTGTAAACTCTTTGCTCTTGATTTAGAACAATGAACCCCTCTGGTTGTGCCACGTCGATGGTCTTCTTAAGATTACCATTAAGAAAGACAGTCTTGGCACCCATTTGCCATATCTCATAATCATAAAATGTGGCTATGGACAGAAGTATCCTGATAGACTTCAACATGACAACAGGTGAAGAAGTTTCCTCATAGTCCACTCCCTCGACCTGGGATAACCCTTTGCCATAAGTCTAGCCTTAAAGGTCTGCACCTTTCCAACTAGACCTCGTTTTCCCTTGTAGATCCACTTACACCTTATAGGTTTTACCCCATCAGGCTGATCCACAAGTTCCTAGATATTATTGAAGTACATAGACTCCGTTTCCTGGTTCATGGGTTTAATCCCTCATCTTTGTCAACATCCTTCGTTGCTTGCTTATATGATAATGGATCCTCAACCCCATCATCAAAAATGTGTTTTGGGCTTTAGTAAAACCCATGTAGCATTCTGGTGTGTTCATAACCCTCCCACTACGTCGAGGCAGTCTCAACTCTTGAGATGGTTGACTAATGAACCGACCTCAACAACTCTTGTTGATCTATCGATCGATTCAAAAACTCTTGTTGAACACTCAGTAGTCTCACTAGAAATCTCATGTAAAACAAGCTTACTTCTTGGTTTATGATCCCTGATGTGGTCTTCTTCCAAAAAGATAACATTTGTAGAAACAAACACTTTGTTCTCACTCAGATCATAGAAGTATCCACTCCTCATTTCCCTAGGGTAGCCTACAAAGCGGTAAACTTTCGAACGCGATTCCATTTCTGATTCCAAGTTCCATTTCTGGATTGAAATCGTTTACAATTTTGGTGGATTTTTGTTTCTGCATTGCATTTAATTGTTAAATGTATGTGGTTGGTTGTTGTATGTGGGGTAGTAATCTTTGTTTATGGCTTTCTTTTTAAATTACAAAAGTTAAATTTGTAAGGACCCTTGCGTTTTTGGGCATTAAACTTGCAATCAATTCTGTATTTGTTTGGTTTTGAGACGTTCGTGAAGATTTAGAAGAAAGGTTGCAGTGCATTTTGATGGAAAAGACGAAACGATGGTTGCATCATGGAGCTAGAGCTAAATGATCATTTAGATTTTGCTATGCGTTCGTGTAGAATTTTCTATACGATTGTGTAGCATGATCGCATAACTAATGCTATGCGATCGTGTAGAGTTTGCTACACGATTGTGTTGTGTTGGCTGCATGATCGCGTAGGCGCTCGATGGATAGACGATCGTGCGGTATATGATACTCGACGCAAGGCATGCATGCTAAATGATCGTGTAGACTATCATGCTTATCGCATAGTCAGTATCTATATGATCGCATAATATATGATAATCGGGCGCACGCTACACGATCACATGGTATGCGATACTCGATGCACGCTGCACGATCGCATGGACTTTCATGCTCATCGCATAGTCAAAAGCTACATGATCACTTTTACACGATCGTCTATACTCGACGCACGTTACTCGACGATTAGGAGTTTGCTACATGATCAAGCTACAAGGGTTCTTTGTGGAGCGGTTCAAGACCTTGTTCTTTTGTTCCGAACTAGTGGACTCAACTTTTGTAATAATTTAGCCATTAAATTTCCAATTTTGAGATTATTTATCCTGGTCCATCAACTTTAATTAAATATGCATGTGATGTATGTTTATTTTATATGCCATAATGTATGTCATATAGTTTTAAAACCCACCATAGGTTATGCATTTATTATCATGCATCATTTTATATTATAAGTGTTTTAATATATTAGTATGCATGATTTAAATTACAAAAAGCATGCCCATGCAGCATATAATATAAGAGTAATAATATATGAATGTATGCATTATAGCATATCCATGCATCATTTATATTATTAATGTTATAATATAAGGTTTAATGTTTGTATGGAATGTATACTATAGTTTAATTCCTTACTTGTTTATATAAAAGTTATATATTAGTAATGAATGAACATTGCATGAAGATAACACTACTTTATATTAATTTATAATTGTTATAAATAACTTATGTATGTCTAGCTTGCAATGTTGGTTGGTTTTAATTGTATCATTTCTTATAAGAGTTATAATAAATGAAATTAGAATTAAAATTAATGATAAAGAGTTGCATGCAAACCTTAGGCTTTAATCATTTTTTAGAAATATTTCAAGATTTGATTGAGATCGTGTTTCTAATAAGATTAGAAATCTATATTTAATCTTTTAAATCAGTTTAATAGGATTAAATTCATTCCTAATAAAAGATTAAATATGTAACAAATGTATCTATAAGGGACTTTTTGTCTAAGGCTGGTTCTGGCTGGGCTGGGGTACTTAAGTCAATGGAAACGTCGCACCTTACCTGGGAACCTACCTGGAAAGGTGAATTAGATCAATTTGTCACATGCATACAAATTTGATGAAAGTCTGTTAAAGAGTTTAATAAAACTTGAATCAAAGTTGTTTAATCATCAAAAGCAAGTGTTCTTTTTGAGAAAATCAAACAAATCACTTAGATAAAATCAATAATCGAATTTATAAGTTAATGAACCCTAGGTAGAAAATTCAGTGGGAGGAAAAGGTAGTATACGATACATCACTTTAACCTCTATACGCTTCTCCCTAAATGTCCATATCGTGAGATTTATCCTTGGCCTCGAGGCACCATGGGTGTCCCCCTACGGGTGGTAGTCAAACCAAGGTGAATGGAGAGAATGTTCATAGTAAGTGGGAGTGGGATGTATGATAACATATCCCTCGATCTCCATCATTAGGTTGGATAAAGTTTTATGCATCGCCTCGTGGCATCATGGGTGTCCCCCTAAAGGATGGCAGTTTTTCATAACTCTTTATTTGATCTCCAAAAACGGATAGGGTTGGTTTAGTCTCTTGTCGTAATCGACTTTTCCCTAAGGTTGGCTCATTAGGCAGGACTCTAGGACCTAAAATGAAGAGTTACACTTATACAAAATTGTTAATGATGTTAACAAATTATGGACCAAACAATGGTGACTATTAGATTCAATTACAAGGAGTTGTTTCCATCTAATGGTTGAGAATGTCTCATTTCAGTGAAGGGGCACTTGATCACCCTATGGTGAATTTTATCCTGCCTCACTAAAGCGTCATTGCAAAATAGATGTAACTTAGGGTACACTAAACTATTTTGCTAAAAAATGATTGGTTTTATAAAACTGGTTTAATACAAGTAGACTTAATTAAGTTTGTTCTGTTTCAGCAATTTTATTCTTGCTACCACGACTCTTAGCTTATTTGTCACTGACAAACTAACTAGCGAGAACTACACTAGTTGAAAAAATACAATAACTACGATTTTAATAATCGATGATCTCCGATTCATCCTGATGGAGGAGTGTCCTCCCCATCTAGCTTTTACTGCTCCTCGAAATATTCGAGAAGCATACGAGCGATGAACAAGGGCGAACGAGAAAGCCCAAGTGTACATCTTAGCCACTCTTAACGATGTTTTTGCGAAGAAGCATGAACCCATGGTCACTGCATGTGAGATCATGGAGTCTCTGTGGGGAATGTTCAGACAATCATCCGCACAGCTTAAACACGACGCTCTGAAGTACATTTTCAACTCATGGATGCAAGAGGGGTCATCTGTTAGGGAATACATTCTCAACATGATGACCCATTTCAACGTGGCTGAGATAAACGTGTCGAGCATCAATGAGGCCAGCCAGGTTAGCATAATTCTAGAATCTTTACCAGATAGCTTCCTTCATTTTTGTAGCAATGTTGTTCTAAACAGGATTGACTACAATCTTACTACTCTGCTCAACGAGCTGCAGACTTTCCAATCCTTGTTGAAAAGTAAGAAGAAAAAGGATAAAGTAAATGTTGCTTCATCATCTAAAAAGTTCAACAAAGGTTCGACCTATAGAACTAAGTTTGCACCTTCTTCCTCCGATACTAGAAAGTGGAAGAAGAAGAAGGGTGGTAAAGGGAAGGCACCTACTAACTCATAAGCTGCAACTCCAAGGGATAGACAACAAGTGAGGGTTGACATAATCCATTGCAACTAGGACGGGCACTGGAAGAGGAACTACCCGAGATATTTGGCAGAAAAGAAGAAGACCAAACAAGGTAAATGTGATTTGCTTGTTTTGGAGAGTTATCTAGTGGAGAATGATGGTTCTACCTGGATTATTGACTCTGGGCCACTAACCATATTTGTTCTTTATTTCAGGAAATTAGTTCATAGTGGCAACTTAGTGCTAGTGATATGATGATGCGAGTTGGAACCGGACACGTCGTCTCAGTTGTGGCAGTGTGAGGTCTCCGATTAACTTTACAGAACAAATTTCTCATTTTGAATGATGTTTTTGCTGTTCCTGGTATAAAAAGGAACTTAATGATTGTAAATTGTGTGTTGGAATGTAAATATCAACTTCATTTTCTTATAACAAAGTGTTTATTACTAAGAATAGTGTTGATATGTGTTCTTCATATATGGAAAATAATTTGTATGTATTAAGGCCGTTAACAACAAATGCCCTCCATAACATAAAGATGTTTAAAACTGCCATAACTCAAAATAAAAAACTTAGAATTTCTCCAAGGGAAAATGCCCAATTTTGGCACCTAAGATTAGGACACATTAATCTCAATAGGATTGAGAGGTTGGTGAAGAATGGACTTCTAAGAGAATTAGAAGAAAATTCTTTACCTGTGTGTGAGTCATGCTTGAAGGCAAAATGACTAAAAGGCCTTTTACTGGAAAAGGTCATAGGGCCAAAAAAGCTCTAGAGCTAGTGCATTCAAACCTTTGTGGTCCGATGAATGTAAGAGCCAAGGGAGGTTAAGAATATTTTATCACTTTCACTGATGATTATTTTAGATACGAATACGTTTATCAGAAGTCCGAGTCTTTTTAAAAGTTTCAAGAATTCAAGGCTGAAGTTGAAAATGCATTAAATAGAACGATTAACCACTTTGATCTGATCGAGGTAGAGAGTTATTGAATTCATCTTTCCAGAACTATTTGATAGAACATGGAATAGTTTCTCAACTCTCAGCACCTGGTACACCTCAGAAGAATGGTGTATCAGAGAGGAGAAATCGAACCCTGTTGGACATGGTTCGATCTATGATGAGTTATGCTTTCTTACCTGACTCGTTTTGGGGTTATGCAGTGGAGACTGCAGCTTATATCCTAAACCGTGTGCCCTCTAAGAGTGTTGCTAAAACACTTCTAGAGTTATAGAATGGTCATAAAGCTAGTTTATGTCATTTCAGAATCTGGGGCTGCCCAACGCATGTACTTGGGGCCAACCCTAAGAAACTATAACCATGTTCAAGGTTATGCCTATTCGTAGGCTATCCCAAGGGAACGAGAGGTGGTTATTTCTATGATCCTAAAGAAAACAAAGTATTTGTATCGAAAAATGCTACTTTTCTTGAGGAGGACCATATAAGAGAGCACAGACCTAGAGGCAAAATCATGTTGAATGAGCTTTCCAAAGAAACTACCGAATCTTTGTTGAAGATCCTATTACCTCAACAAGAGTTTTTGAAGTAGGTTCATCTAGTAGGTCAAATCCACCTCAAGTGTTGAGGGAACCTCGACGTAGTGGGAGGGTTGCGAACCCACCTATTCGCCATATGGGTTTAACTGAAATCCTAGCTATGGTAGTTGATGGCAAGGTTGAGGATCCATTGTCTTATAACAAGGTAATAGAGGATGTTGACAAAGATGAATGGATCAAAGCCATGGATATGGAAATGGAGTCTATGTACTTCAATTTAGTATGGGATCTTGTAGATCAATCTGATGGGGTTAAACCTATAGGTTGTAAATGGATCTTCAAGAGGAAACAGGGTGCTGATGAGAAGGTGTAAACCATCAAGGCTAGACTGGTAGCAAAGGGATATACCTAGGTAGAGGGAGTCGACTATGAGGATACTTTCTCGTCTGTTGCCATGCTAAAGTCTATCAGGATCCTCATATCCATTGCTTCATATTATGACTATGAGATATGGCAAATGGATGTCAAAACTGCTTTTCTGAATGGAAATCTTGAGGAGACCATTTATATGGTCTAACCTGAGGGATTCATAGTCCAAGGTCAAGAGCAAAAGGTTTGCAAGCTTAATCAGTCCATTTACGGACTAAAATAGGCATCTCGATCATGGAATATAAGGATTGATACTAGGATCAAATCTTATGGCTTTGATCAGAACGTTGATAAGCCTTGTGTATACAAAAAGATCATCAACAGTTTAGTAGTTTTTCTAGTGTTGTATGCAGATGATATCCTACTCATTAGGAATAATGTAGGTTTATTGAATATAGTTAAGAACTGGCTAGCGACCCAATTCCAAATAAAAGATTTGGGAGAGGCTATTTGTTCTGAGGAAATTGGACACGAGAATTTCCATGAGCAGCGGAAGGATCTTTCCAAATTTCAATCGTATATGAACAACAACAATTACAGTAAAAAAAAAACATACAGTTATGCACAAAATAGAAATTACAACATGCTTTTCAACCAATCAAGGGAAAGAATCAAGAAACCTTTGAAGACTCCTCTTCAAGTTCCTTGATCACGAACGCTCGAACACCACGAATGGCCTCCACAGAACCTCGATTGTGTCGAGCTGAGTATGACACCACCAAGAAGGTTACCTCGGTATTTTCAGTGTTAGAATCCAGAGTGTGGGCTATGTGTGGACTTGGTTAGAGAAGGAAATTGGAGGAAGGTAAACGATTGAGCAAGTGGGAGATGAAACAACCTATCGTATAGGTCGATGCCTAATCGTTTAGTAAAAGCTATGTGATCCTTTAGCTCATCGTCCAGCTGAGTGTCTATCGTGTAGGAACACTCTATGATCGTCTAGTCTCTCCAAGTTGTCATTTAGTAAATCTGATTTACTTGACAATTATTCCATGAGTACTTTCCAAGATTGGAATTCTCAAATTCACCACTTACCAAAATTAAGATAACATTTTTCCTTTATCTCACGGTTACAATGAAACCACCCATAACCTCCCTCTCAATAATTAATATTTTAGAAATATAAATGATAACTAACTTACCATAATATATTTATAACCTATAGTTTTAATATTTCATCTCATGAAACATACAAGCCATAGCTCTTTTTTAATTCCATGGCACTTAATGTAAATCTCATTTATATTAATCCTCCACTAGATGTATCTCATTACACCACACTGATCATATAATATATAATTGAATTACCTCTTGTGAATTTGAACAATATAAATCAACACCAAGAACTGATCCTCAACTTGAATCCATTAAGCTACCAAGGGGACCTTACGGACCTGTAGCTTGAACTTCCAACGGTACGTAAATAACTGACTAAACTCTTTAGTCACGTGATCCACCAGCCGTTAACTGCCAGACACTCCACTAAAAACCGATAACTGAACTCTCCTTACTACAAATATATTATGTGTCGGTCTTAACCAATCAACAGTGCGAAAACCCTTCACAGATCACTCGTAAGTACCGGTCGGCCAATAACCGTTATGCCCCTATAATTACATCTAACTTCTTGAGTACCCCTGATCCCTCTAATGAACATAAGTCATAGTCCTACTATGACTCAGTCCTCTCTTCGAAAGAGAAGCTGTGGCCACTATGTTCAACCCCGAAATCAGCCCTTAAGGGAGCAATCTATCTACTTACCACTGCTTCGAGGAAGGAGTGAATTCCATAAGTTAGCAAGCCTATTGTGAAAAAGTAATCAAAAGGTTTCACTTATATGAAGCTAAACCTATGCATACTCCCATGGCTTCACTTTTTAAACTCTCAACAGCTAATTATCTTAAAGAAACATATATTGACCATAAAAAATCAAATGCCATATGTACCCTACAGTCGAGTAGTGGGAAGCCTCGTGTATTTTATTATTTCAACTAGACCAGACTTGTCCTGTGCAGCCAATTTGGTTAGTAGATACATGGCTAACCTCGGGAAGAGGCATTAGAAAGCAACGAAATGGATACTTAGGTACCTTAAGAGAACAAGTGAATCTAGATACATTTATTAGAACAGTTCTAATTCAGAAACAGAGTTATATGGCTTTGTGGACTCTGACTACGCAGGGGATCTAGACAAACGAAGGTCTCTATCAAGCTACTGCTTCTTTTATGGTCCTAATAGCCTATGTTGGAAAGAAAATCTACAATCAATAGTTGCTTTATCCACTACAGAAGCTAAATTTATAGCATTATCAGAAGCAATCAAAGAAGCTCTATGGTTGAAGGAATTAATGACAGATATGGGCATACAACAAAAAAAAAAAAATCAAATTATTCTGTGATAACCGAAGCAGCATACATTTGTAAAAAAAAAAACCCATAGTTTCATAATCGGACCAAACATATAGTTGATTTCAAAGTGGAGAATTGTAAAAATGATGAAATCAACTTCACTTTCTCTTAACAAACTCTCTTGTAACGAATCTACCTTAAATATAGAAGAAGAATCAAACCTTCATTTTTAGAACACACACAACAAATAGGGAGAAGAATGAAAAATAAGTGAGATTATCTTATAAACACTTCTTGTGATTTTCATAGTAGAGGTTCTTCCCATTGATGTAGATCACTTTGATAGAACCACGTAACTCGAGTCTTTTTGTTTCTCTCTTTTTTCTCTTCTACATCTACCTCATCTCTGTTCTTGCATGTGGTTTTCATCATCTAATCAAGCTACCATTATAGATGGTTCTTAGAGCATTTCCCTTAAAGATAAAAGACAAAGTGAATGAAGTATTTCGTTTACTTACCTCTTTTGAGTAGGAGGAATTTTTTATCAACGATGTGGCACTCTGAAAACCATTCATTCCCACAACTGTCTTCCACTTCAAGAATTTGAATTCTTCTTGGGTCTCATTGGTTTTATCCTGAAAGCCCAACAATTGGAAAGGGTAATATACATGAATTAGTTATTCATAGGTGACAATGTGCAATACACATGAATTTAGAAAATTACCTCAAACCGGATGACTCCTTACCCTAAAATTATCTTCAAATTGAACACAATCCAGAATGGTCACAAATAGTGCATGTTTTTTTTAGACAATCAAACCAACAAAACTACAAGAAACTGTGACTAACAAGAGAAGAAAAATCACTAAAGTACAAAGAAACAATATCCGAAGGAAGAAACATTTTCAGGCCACAATCCACATGATTTGAACCCGCCAATCCATTCCAGCTCATGAGATACTGTATTGTAGGAACGAGGCACATGTTGGAACGTAATGGAACAAAAAGAAGCTGCAAACCTCATTTGCACCATAATAGTACCACTTAACATCTGAATAACCATTAAATGATTAGACAACACTAACATATGAGATAAGTCCATTCTAGCAACCAATCGAAGACCTATAAAAATGGCCAACGCTTTAGCTCTTAGCAGGCTTAAGGAAAGATTTTGAATGCTATGCATAGATGCAAGTATATACCCAAATGAAGACCCAATAAACCCTTTAAACCCCACCGTAGAAGATTTCAATCTGCACACTACATCAACATGTAAAATACTTAACCTCTCAGAAATATCGTAAGCTGGAGAATCAATAATAGAAATAAAATTTTCTTTAGGAATTACCCCAACCTTTGTTGCATACTTCATAATCCACTCGCATCTGAGATCCAAAGAATGGAGAGGTTCCATATTACGAACTTTATTTCTATCCTCCCAAATAGCTCAAGGAGTAATGCAAGCTCGTGATAGTTCATTATCATTAAATCTCTCAGCCAAATTCTGTCCAAAAAACTATCTTTGTGCTTGACAGCTTGAAACCAATTTCCAGGAAACAATATTGATCAACTATGAAGCACATACTTCATGTGAGGCAAAAAATCTGTATCAGACACAAATCGGATACCGATACTTCCAGATACTTCCATATTTGAGTCCCCACAAAGTCCACCAAAATATAAACCATTTGGATATCTTCAACAATTGAATGAAGAAGTTTTTCGTTTATCTTCATACTTCTCTCTCTAAACTCCTTCTTATTTCCAATATGAATAACTTTTCTATTGCATTTTATTAACTATTGTACTTGAACATCTTAGATGTTGTTTTTTTGTATTATATTTCAGTGTTTGTATTCTATTTTGTGCTATTGTTATTAACTTGTTTGAGAAATTTATCTATATCCTAGATTTTTTTTAAAGAAAAAGAAAATGTATCTTCAACGTATCAGTATCCTTGTTTTTTTAGAAATATATATATTAAAAAATATATAAAAAAATGGCGCATCCTTATACGTATCTATATCTTAGTTTTTTTAGAAATTGACGAATCGCCGTATCCTATCATATCCGTATCGTGTAGCCGTATATGTGTCTATACTCGATAGTTGACCAAACTTTCCTAATTCTCTGGCAATCGAGCAGAGCATGGATCACCATTTCCTCGTTTCGTCTACAAACTGGGCATCTAGGATCAAACCTTGACACCCTGTTTCCTAAGGTTTATCATGGTAGGAATAAAATTGTGACACATCTTCTAGATAAAAACAATATTACAAGGTATTTAAATTTTCCATAATCTCTTCCACCAAACAAGTGAGAGCCAAACTAGATCAACTATCCCAATAACGATCCATGTACCACATTTGTAGCCACTTTTCACCGAAAATTCCCCATTTTTTCTAAGAGTCCTCATCGGACCCAATGAATTTTCCTTTCTTCTTCAAGAAAGCCCCACGAACATCTCGCACAGAGTTTCATAATATAAGAATATAACTCTTTTGGGAGATGAAAACAACTTATAGCACAGGTAGGGATTGTTTGAGCGATGCTCTTAATCAACATTTTAATAGGAAACTGACCGTTTAAAATGTATTTATTGATTAAGTGTGATGGTACGATCATATAACGTAACAGCTAAACGATGGTCTTCACTTTATTAAACGATGAGTGTCAATCAACAACTACACGATTACTTACTTTTACTATGGGATCGCTTACAAACACTAAGCGATCATTTACATTCACTACATGATCGCTTACAAACTCTACACGATCGCTTCCTAACACTGCGCGATCGCTTACACACACTATGCGATCACTTACCGCAATTACACGATCACTGAGGCACTTCTCCATGATCGCTTAGTAGATGAACTAGGCGACGAGAGGCACTTCGCCACTATTTCTACACAATAGGCTGACCCGAATTTCCACTCTCGAGAGCTCACTTCCCTCACTCAAGATATTCAATCTTCAATGCCTTCTCTTTTCGTGTCTTTCTTCTTTTAAACCCCAACTTCTCCCAACAAAATTGAAAGTAGTTTAGCTATAGTCCCCACCTCCTTAACCGACTCAACCACCAATTTCTCCATAATTCCTATAATCTTCCTTCTTTGGTATTGGAGTATAATTGGAGGTCTATCATTACCTCTCCTCCACCGTTACCTTGTCCTCAAGGTAAAATTCTGGAAACTAACTCTGAAAATCATCCAACATCTCCCAAGTTGCCTCATGCTCCGGCAGTCCTTTCCAAATACTTTCCACACTCACTCTTTTATGTCCTTAGCATCATTCAACCTCCTTTTCGTAACACCAATTGGGAGACCCAAATAAGAGCCCAACCTATTCGCCACTTTAATGTTAAATCAAACCCTTCAAGTAACTTCTACAATCATCCTGAACATTAGGAGAAAAAATCATTGCCGACTTCGAAAATTTCTCACATTGTCCAGAAGCCCCTTCATATCACTAAAGAATCATTTTAAACACTAAAAAAAAAGTGGATAATCAGAGAACAAAAATTAGACACTAATATCCCATTCAGGTTACCCTTAAGATATTTTGTCACACCCCCTTCCTTGCCTTAACCCAAAACTTAGAAGAAAGCATGAAGACATACCAATATAATTCTAGAACAATTTTAACATTTTACCTTTTATCTATTAAAGACTAGAAATTTTGACATGTCTATAATAACCATACAAATTTTATACATGTAGTCTAATTTTCCTACAATTTTTCTATTACACAATCTGAGCCATGCCTTGAAAGATTACCAAGTTCCTGGTGTTTGGTGGTTGAATGACTCTTCCCTGAACGCTCCGCTTCGCTACCTGGGGGGGAATAAAAGGAAAACATTTGGCAAAGTGTGAGCTAATAAGCCCAGTGGGTGGTGCCTTTTTAAAATATCAATAATTTTAATTACAAAAACATATTTTTGGAAAATCATCACATAATCAACAATTTCATTATAATCAGTGCATACATATTTTGTAACCCTAATCAAGAATTTTCCACCAAGCCACATGCTATTCTTGGCATGTCCATAATATGAATCACATAATAATAATAATAACTTTCATGGAAACTTTTTCTATACCTCGTTTTCCCGCCAATGTGCACATCGACAACTATTTCTCGCTAGCTATGCTCGGGTAACTTGACTATACTTCCCGCCGGTCGTCACCGACTATCATTCTCCGTCGACCTAAGCCGACTATATTTTCCCGCCAAGTACCCTTTCAAGCATGCTAACAATATATTTCAGGCATAATCTCAATTTTCATAATAATTATACAGACAATATCATGGCAAGCATAGTAACATCACAATCATGCACCTTGTTCATAACTATACATTTATACATACAACAATGCATTAATCTTAATAACCACTCACCGTTTGCAAGGTTTCCTACTAGAACATACTTTGAGAGTATTTCCCTGAGATTTCCTCCATTTCAATGAAAATTTCAAATTAATATTGTTATATCACTAAATAATGTCAAAACAGTCAAAATACCTTTTTATATTAAAGACACCAGCTTACCCTACTCAAAACTTTAGTTAAAACCTCAAAATAAGCCCTTTAGAGGTTATTCCAACCGTGGCTCATACGTGCAAAGGTGCTGGCAGGCAGTTATGGTGTGAGGCCTTGTGCAGGAGACGTGCATGCTGCGTTGCGCTGATGGCTGCATCGTCACGGTCGACGCGTTGGGCTGGTGTGGCTTATGGTCACTGTCGATGCGTTGGGCTGGTGCGAGGCGCGCGCTGTGTTGCACTGATGGCCGCAGCGTTGGGCTGGTGCGTTGCGTAGGAGGCACCCGCTGTGTTGCGCTGATGGCCGCAGCGTTAGGCTGATGTGTTGCGCAGAAGGGGCGCGCTACGTTGCGTTGATGGCCGCAGGGTTACGGTGGATGCGTTGGGCTGGTGTGAGCTTATGTGTCCGTCCGAGCCTTTAAGCTTGTCAACAAAACTTTGATCCCACTGAACTCTAATTCTAATGGTAGCCTAAGTGCCTAAGCTTAATACTCTAAATAGGCTTTTAACACTGAAATTTTGGAAATGGCATGAGCGGACTATTCACGACCAGCCCTTCTATTTATAGCTACCCTGAGCTTTCCTCGTTGTGACAACTCAACCTCCAGATGTCTCCTCTTTAAGCTTCCAACACTAAATCTCTTCCAGCAATGCTTTGAGTTGTAATAATCTTTGTTTGCCAGCAAAATTATTTACTTTGCATGTAATCTCAATCTTACACCTCCTACTTAAGTTGATAAGAGTCATTTTTGCATGAAATATCCTTCCGCCACCTCATCTACTTAGTGCCTAAGAATGTTTACCCATAAAATTTAGCATCACCTATGAACACATCTTTTGGATGGTGCCACCTTCTCTTGAGGTTTTTGTCAACGCAACCTTTGAGCATTGCATCCTTGGCCTCCTTCGCACAATTTTTCTTTTGTCCATGCGCTCACACATCTACTACTATCGCATAGTATGGCCATAAATCCTCGCATGTCCCTAGCCGTGCACTATCAAGCAACAGGCCCATCGATTGCCATTGACGCATAGCCTTGTCATATGCTATAGCATTTCCGCTCATCGTAGACGTATGCCTTGGACAATCAGCGCGTACTCCCATCGCTGCAAGCCTCCTTTACCGCACGCCTTGATCCGTATCGACGCTTGCCTCCAACTCCATGTGCCATTGCGTCAATGCATACCCTTGCATCAACTACTCATGCGTGTAAGCCTACGACAGCTACCCACGCATCTCTTGCGTCCAATGATTAGCGCGACTTAGAGCCAGCCACCCACGCATCCCTTGCGTTCAGCGCAACTTAGGGCCCCCGCATGCTGTCCGTAGTCTCAAAAAAAGAAAAAACATTTGTTTCTATTGGCCACCTTTTGATCCTCTCCATTTCCAAACAAGCTCTAGATGCTTAGTACTAACGCATGACCAATACTATCATCTTACTTATCGCAATATTCACTATTTTATCTTGATCCAACGCATATTTCTTTTAGTGATATTAGTTACTTCCTCGCACAACATTTTACTACTTAGAACTTTTCCTTCTCTTAGTAAACCACTACCCTGGATTTAGGATTAGAGTCTTACATATTCCATTCAAATCCTATGCGAGAGACCTTCAACGCGTAATAGGAATAAATATGGGGAAAAAGGATCTCCTTTTCTCAAGTCCCTCGAAGTGGAGATGGAACTGTAAGTTTCCATATTGATCAGGATAGCAAGACCTGTTATTGTGGATACATAATCCATAATCATTTCGACTCCATCTTTCTCCAAACCCAAACAAATCATATTTTTCTAAGAAAAAAACCACTCAACTCTATCATACACCTTGCTCATACCTAATTGTAGAGCAACAAAACCTACTTATTCAAAAACCCTAGATATGATTCCTTCTACGATGCTGAGATGCTTGACCTCTATTTTCAATACATCTCTTACTCAATGAGCAGAGAATGAAGCTTCTTTTCCAATTCGTGAATAAGGTTCTATTTTAATTGGATCCAATTAAGCATATACAGATTGTATTCCCTCCCAATTTTTTTTTAATATTTTGAAAGGGTTTATAAATTTTTTCTCCTCCTCATTTCCTCATATTTCTTGCGCAGAAACCTAGTTTTTATTCCTCACAATTCACATATTCATTCACAATTTGTCTACATTCTTCATGGATAGTCCAATTTTCATTAAATTGGAATGGTCTTCAAGTGAGCTCTCCGTGTCCAAAATACACTAAAGCCATATGAGTTAATTCAATCCATCGATGACATGAATATTCCCACTGAATATTGGACACTCGATATTCAGGGAAAAGAAGAAAAAAGTCATCTTAACTAAAAACCGATCAAGATTGATAGCTCTCGAAGAGAACTATTTTTATATCTAATCTCCTTTATATGTTACGTTTGATGTGATTAAATGATTATATTTTTAGGATTCTCGAGCAAATCATTTCGTAGCTTTTCAGGCCATTCGGGGTTGATTTGGAGCTATCAAAAGTGAAATCAGACACCTAGAGCTTCAAGGATGTGAAATGATCAAAATGGCCTTAAGGTTGGTGCAACGGTGCCATGTGTGCCATTGTGCACTGCGCTTGAAGGTAGAGAGCACCATGGCGCCATGGTGCTGCCTCGGTTTTTATAATTAACCTCTCCTCTCTTTTAGGATTTTTCATGGTAGAATCAAGGGAGGCCAATGAGTTATTCAAAGTTTCTCTTTTCTCTTCATATTTCTATCATCTCTTTTCTCTTCATATTTCTATCATCTTAACTTAGGACTTTAGTTTTCTCTTCATATTGCACCTTTCCTCTCCTCTTTGTCTATGGATTGTAAAGATATGTAATTTTATTTAGTTTTGGGAACAAGACTTATGTAATATCTCGAGATTCTTGTGGTTTGATTGAATGTATCTCATTTTATATCTTCTTTGACTCTATTTCGATTTCTAGATGCATATATCTGTGTTAGTTATTTCCTTATTGATTTGTTTGCCCTTGCTAATTAACTCGTAGCTTCGTCATGTTCACTCTCGAATTTCTAGATCAATCACCCAAGTAGAAATTCCTTAATCATGTTTTTTGTTTTTGCAAAGGTATTGTAATTAAAGTATGGAGTGGGGGAATCAAACCTCTAACCTTGAGGTCGATAGTACGAATACTATGTCCATTGAGCTACGCTCTTGTTGGCCTTAATCATGTATTTTATGGCTAACCTACAATGCATGCTTTAATTAGATTCAAGAATAAAATTGATTAATTGGTTAAGCTACCCGATTGGTTAAACACACAATGGAATCTAGAGTATTAGAAAATGTTAATTAATTCTAAATAACCGCTATCGAACCCAATAGGATTAATTGCATTTTGCTTAATTAGGGCTAGGCTTTAATTAATATTTAGGATGATTGCTTAGTTTAATCGAGCGATTCGGCTGCCTGTACTGTCATTGTTGTGTACACATAAATCGAATGCATGTTTAACCAATAGAATTCGATGATCGATATTACATAGGATGTCACACCCCCTCCCTAGCCTTAGCCCCAAGACTTGGGAGAGAGCATGAAGATATACTAGTAGCATTCCAAGACAACATTTTAATTTAACATTTCTCCCTTTATCTATTAAAAAAAACCTTAACATGTTAACAATAATCTATCTAAATTTCATACGTATAGCTCAATTTCCTATATTCTTCTATTACATGATCCGAGCCATGCCCTAAGAAATTACCAACTCCTCATGTTTTGGTGGTTTGTAGACTTCTTTCTGAACGCTCCGATTTGCAACCTGGGGGAGGGGGAATAGAAGAAAATATTTGAAAGAGTGTGAGCTAATAAGCCCAGTGAGTGGTGCCTTTTAAAATAACAATCATTTTACAAAACATATTTTTGGGAAGTCAATCACAAAATCACAATTTCGGTATAATCTATTATTTCCCGCTTTCCCCGCCAATGTGCACATCGACAATTCTTTCCCGCTAGTCATGCTTAGGTATCTTGACTATATTTCCCGCCGGTCGTCACCGACTATTATTTTCCGCCTATCGAGGCTGACTATATTTATCCCGCCAAGTATCATTTTTAAGCATGCTAACTCATGTATTTCGGGTATAATCTTAGTTTCCATAGAAATTACATAAACAACATCATGGCAGGTAACATAACATTATAAGCATGCATCTTGTACTTACCTATACATTTATTCACATATCAATGCATAAAACTAAATAACCACTCACCGTAAGCAAGGTTTCCTACTAAAACCACTTTGAGAATTCCTTCCTCAGAGTTCCTCCATATCAATGAAAATTCCTCAATTAACACTTGTTATATCAATAAATAATGCTAAAATAGCCAAAATACTATTATATAATGAAAGTACCAGCTTACCTCACTCCAAACCTAGCAAAAATCCTAAAATCAGCCCCTTTAGAGGTTATTTGGACTGTGGCAGGCAGCTAGGCGTTTGACTATGTGTAGGGTGGGCGTGCTGTGTCGCACAGTGGGCTACTGCATTGGGCATGCGTGATGCGTTTACACGGTGGCTACTGCGTTAGGCTGGCATGATGCATCGGTGCGAAGCGCTCTGATTGACGGACGCAACGCTACAAGGTGCAAGGTGTGTGCGTTGTATGTGATGGATGCATTGGTTGGCTGTGTGTCCGGGCTGCCTTCAATGTTTCACCAACGCAACCTTAGCTCTTTCGGACCCTAATTAACTTGGCAGCTAAAACTCAAGCGGAACACTCTAAAATAAGCTCTCA
>NC_052352.1:54361962-54461298 GCF_009727055.1 Benincasa hispida | reverse complement strand
TCAGTAGCATTCGACGCATAGGCATGGCCACTCGGTAGGCTTAGCAGTGCTCGATGCGTAGGCATGGGTGTTTTGCATACTTGCTCGATGCATAGGTTGTGCACTTGGGCTCGATGCATGGGCTGTGTGCTTGGCATGCCCGTTCGACGCATGCCTCCAACGCATGCCTTGCCCGTGTTCGCATGCCTTGTGCATGCCCTTACATTAGTTGCATGCAAGCCTTCGACCATTGCCCAAGTCTTCTTGCTTCCATCCTCCCACGCACTCTTGCGTTCAATGTGCTTAAGCTTTCCATATGCGTTGGCCCACTGTCCACCTTTTGATATAATTTAGTACTAATGCTTTCTCCCTTGCCCCAATATCTTTATTACTTAGGATTTTTTTTCTCCAAATAACCTTCCACTTTAGATTTAGTGTTAGAGTCTACATTTACCACCACTTAAAATAATTTCATCCCCAAAATTAAATGAAACTTATTTTACAATAGAACTTTTATTTAATAGTTTGCCTAATACAGTTTTATTACACAACGACTTTTATCCTAGTCTTCTAAAACTTTCTCTTTCCCTTTTCCCACAACCGATATATTGTCTTCCCTATCTTGAGTTAATCCATATAGTTTTCCCAACGTCATTTTTCCTGTCTCCTCTTTTCTCCGTCCTACAGTCCGTTCTCCTTCAACAGGCGTTGATCTCCCTCCCGGGTTGTTTGGTGATTGTATATTTCCAGTATCCATCAACTGAGGACATTCTCATTTAAAGTGTCCCGGGTTTCCACACTTAAAACATGTGCGTGATCGTCCTTGGGTTTGTTCCCAACATCTTCCCCAGTGATATTTATTACAGACCAGACATCATGGTTTTTGGTTAACACTCACCATTGACTCCTTTATTTGGCTTTTCCGTTCTGGGTCTACTTTTGTATTTGTAATTCCTCTTCTTTTCCAACCACTTCTGCTTTCTACCCTAGGGGTAAAATTTCTTGGTTCTTCTCTCCGCCACCGACTCATTGATGAGTCTTTTTCTGGTCTTACTTCTTCCGTCGTTAAACTTCTTTCTACTCTCATCGCGACTTCTATTAGTTTTGAAAATTCTCCCCATTCTGCGGTTGCTGTAACACGAGTTTGAATCTCTCGTCTTAATCCTGATTCAAACCTCCGACAGCGTTCCTTATCATCCACAACTATGTTTAAAGCATACTTGGATCGCTCCGTATACTTTAATTCATATTCTGCTACAGTCATGTTTCCTTGCATGAGCTATAGGAATTCATCTTGTTTCATATCTCTGAATGATCGAGGATAGAATCTTTCGAAAAATGCTTTTCGAAATTCTTTCCAACATATTTCTTCTTGGTCGCCTCTCCTATTCTTTAGTAGCTTCCACCAATCTTCTGCCTGTTTTTGTAGCAAGAATGTTGCAAACCTTACTTTTCTATTTTCAGGGCATCTCATCACCCCGAAACATTTTTCTACTTTATTCATCCAAACTTCTACATCTGCAGGATCCTTTGTTCCTTCAAAGTTTGTGGCTTCTAATGCCTTTAATTGTTCTATCTCATATTTCTTCTCGGGATTAGGTTGTATATTTCCTAAACTTGCTTGAAGTCTTTGGGTGAATTTATCCATTTGTTCTTCCTCCCTTGACTTTTCTCTTGGATGGCTTGAGGCACTTTCACTTTCATTTCCAGAGGGTTGTCCCGTTCTACGTTTTCAACTTCTCAGCATTTTGTCTACAACCATTCACATATAAATTAGACATACATTATTAACATACTACTTTTATTTATAAACATAGTTTCTATTTACATTACTGGTTATCTTCAGTCTGCATAGTTTCTTATTTACTCACTACCCTGTAGTCGTAGGTTTTCGAAATTAATACGCATCCGTTCATCTCTCCATGCGCATCTCTCTTGGACACGACCTATCTTTTTACAAAAAAATATAAAACTTATAAGGTTCTGCGTTTTTGAATTCATAGGCGGGTTGTTCCTCGAATTCTATCATGATACATTGAGGAATATCTTTCTTAGCTGTTTCCGCCCACTCCTGGTCTACCGGCAGTTCAGGTAGTATGTTGTTACTTCCGGAGCTCGAACCTCCCGCCATCTCCCGTTGGTATTTCTCCTAGATTTCTCTCGTTTTTCTCTTAAAAACATAACAATTTTTACGGATATGGCCAGTCTTGCCACACCCATAACAGATCCCGGTCCCTTTCAGGCATAGACCACTGTGATTTTTACCGCATTCCGGACATCCTAGGTTATTTTGGGATCCCACTAAGTTTGTATTGTTCAAAGTAATAGAATGTTCAATATTGTTGTTCACATTATGCTCAGATATTTCAGGGTTTTCCCCTGGGTTAGCGCCACGGTCTTCAGTTCGCGTCCAGGAGTCATTCCACCACTAGTCCTGTCTGCTCGGATTCATTTCCTACAGTGGACATTATTCAGGTTATTATCTATTAATTTCTTTATTTTTATTTCCCTTTCTCGTATTCTCTATGTCCACCTATTATCCCTTACTTCTTTTCCTAAGCTTTCCTGATCTTTTTGTCATTTATTTTAAATTTTTCCTAATGTATTTCATTATATTCATCCCTTTTAGGTTCTGACCTAGACCAGTTTCTAATATTATCTGGCTTCCATACCTTAGATAAGTCTTTTCCTGATGCCGCTTTGGTTTTAACTTACCCCTTTTTCCCTTATCTTTCCTCTAGATTCAATTTATACTTATGCTAGACTAAACTTTTCCCAAGTTTTACGTAAACATTTGCTCTGATACCAAACTGTCACACCCCCTCCCTAGCCTTAGCCCCAAGACTTGGGAGAGAGCATGGAGATATACTAGTAGCCATTCCAAGACAACATTTTAATTTAATATTTATCCCTTTATCTATTATAAAAACCTTAACATGTGTACAATAATCTATCTAAATTTCATACATATAGCTCAATTTCCTATATTCTTCTATTACATGATCTAAGCTGTGCCCTGAGAAATTACCAAGTCCTGGTGTTTTGTAGACTCCTTTCTGAACGCCAACCTGGGGAATGGGGAATAGAAGAAAACATTTGAAAGAGTGTGAGCTAATAAGCCCAATGAGTGGTGCCTTTTAAAATAACAATCACTTTACAAAACATATTTTTGGGAAGTCAATCACATAATCACAATTTCAGTATAATCTATGCATGATCATGTGTAATTTCATTCAATCATTATCCTCCAGTCCCATGTTATACTCGGCATGTTCACATCATGCATATATTAACAATCATAACAACTTTTTATGGAAACGTTCCTAAAACCCGCTTTCCCCGCCCATGTGCACATCGATAATTCTTTCTCGCTAGTCATGCTTAGGTATCTTGACTATATTTTCCGCCGGTCGTCACCAACTATTATTTTCCGCCGACCGAGGCCGACTATATTTATCCCGCCAAGTACCATTTTTAAGCATGCTTACTCATGTATTTCAGGTATAATCTTAGTTTCCATAGAAATTACATAGACAACATCATGGCAGGTAACATAACATTATAAGCATGCATCTTGTACTTTCCTATACATTTATTAACATATCAATGCATAAAACTAAATAACCACTCATCGTAAGCAAGATTTCCTACTAAAACCACTTTGAGTATACCTTCTGAGAGTTCCTCCATATCAATGACAATTAACACTTGTTATATCAATAAATAATGCTAAAATAGCCAACATACCATTATATAATGAAAGTACCAGTTTACCTCACTCCAAACCTAGCCAAAATCCTAAAATCAGCCACTTTAGATGTTATTTGGACTGTGGCAGGCAGCTGGGCGTTTGACTATGTGCAGGGTGGGCGTGCTGTGTCACACAGTGGGCTGCTGCATTAGGCGTGCGTGATGCGTTTGCACGGTGGCTACTGCGTTAGGCTGGCATGATGCGTCGGTGCAAGGCGCGCTGATGGACGGACGCAACGCTGCAAGGCGCAAGGTGTGCGCGCTGTGTGTGCTGGATGCGTTGCCTGGCTTTGTGTCAGGGCTGGCTTCAATGTTTCACCAACGCAACCTTAGCTCTTTCGGACCCCAATTAACTTGGTAGCCTAAATACTCAAGCGTAACACTCTAAATAAGCTCTCAACACAGAGATTTTGGTGATGCCATGAATAAATTCTTCTCCCCCAACCCCTCTATTTATAGCCATCCCAAACTCACCCCCTTGTGACAACTCAACTCCCATTTATCCTCTTTTGAAGCTGCCAACACTTAGCCTATTCCAGCATAGCCTTGAGTTGTTCTCACCTTAGTTTGCCAGCCAAAATTTCCATTTTGCATGCAATCTCCTTCATCCACCTCCTGCTTAGGGTGATAAGACCTCTTTTGCATGTAATCTCCTTTGTCCACTTTCTACTTAGAGCTTTGTGTGAACCTCCTTTTGCCACCTCAATCACTTAAATACTTAACATGTTCATTTATCTAATTTGTTAGGCTTATCAACACATTTCATAAATATTGCCATCTCCCCTTGGAACTCTTTTCCCCATCAATTAGCCTTCCTTTTGTCCACAATGCATAGCAAGTCAAATTACTTCCATCGAAATCCCACTTAGCCATCGCATAAGTCGATCATCACTAACGCATAGGGTGGCCACTCATCCTCAACGCATGACTCACTAGGTATGTTCGCTCGGCTTGCTTGGCATGGGCGCATGGCGCTTGGCAAAGGCGCTGATCATCGCTTGCTTTCTCGGCCACATAGGCGTACTTGGCCAGCATGCCTCGCTGCATTTATGCTCGGCAGGCTCTTCGACGCACGACCATTCAACAATGCGCTCGCAACATAGGCTGGCTGCTTGATGCATGGGCTATGCGCTCGGCATAAGGCATCGACGCATGGCTTCTTGGCAGGCTCGGTAGCGCTCGACGCATAGGCATGGCCACTCAGCAGGCTTGGCAGTGCTTGACGCATAGGCATGGGTGTTTGGCATACTTGCTCGACGCATGGGTTGTGCGTTTGGGCTCGTCGCATGGGTTGTGCGCCTGGCATGCCCGTTCGACGCATGCCTCCAATGCATGCCTTGCCCGTGTCCGCATGCCTTGTGCATGCCCTTACGTTAGTTGGATGCAAGCCCAAGTCTTCTTGCTTCCATCCTCCCATGCACTCTTGCGTTCAATATGCTTAAGCCCTCCATATGCGTTGGCCCACTGTCCACCTTTTGATATAATTTACTACTAATGCTTTCACCCTTGCCCTAATATCTTTAATACTTTGGATTTTTCTTCTCTAAATAACCTTCCACTTTAGATTTAGTATTAGGATCTTACATGGGAATTCTTCTTGCTCTCGAAACTAGATAAATCCAATCCCTTAATTTCCTTTTAAATAATCGTTGATCGTTTTTTAGGCATTTTTGAAATAAGAAAAGCAGGGGCGGTGGAATTCACTTATAAAAGAAAGTAAATCTTGAAGGAAAAATTTAGGTGTGTCGTGAACTTCAATTTGTTGTTGAAGTAGAAAAAGAAAGGGTCCAGAGTAATGAAGAGCTATCTTATTATTCAAAATTTAGTATCACAGTGGGTATATATTAAAAAATACAGTTCTATTTCTCTTATTGTGTTGGGAGTTTCTGTTATTGTTTCATTTCAAGTTATCGAGTTGTGATACTGGATTCAAATAGTTCGAAGGTTCTTTGCACTCTCTATCATAGTAGAACCTATAATTACATAAGACTGGACGTATTCCCCAATTTAAGGCCAACCAGTATATTTTTCAGTGTCGTTATTTTTCTTCCTCATCGTGCTTATTTGCTATTTTATGATTGATTACTTATTTGGTTCTACCTTGTGAAGTGGGAATTTGAGAAATAATTTAGTTTATTCCGCATTTATTTATATCTCGTATAAATTTTCAGTGCAATGTTTTCATTACTCCCAGTAAGGCTGCTCAGCAACCTCTGCGGATCCATTTTCAACAAATAGTGTACATATATTATGATATATAGTTATTAAATTATATACTTCTGAACAAGAGTAACACAATAGATAGCTTTTATTAATGTAATTGCACAACTAGTAACGTAAATAAATGTATAATTGATATTCCCTTGAGATGAAACTCTACCATCCAGTCTTCCATGGATGCATCTTTATAAATTTATTTTCAGGATTATCTTTGAAATAGATTGCATCATCTCTAACAGACCAAATACAAGTACTTGCATTACCACATCTATAAGTAAGCCATGAGTAAATAGGCTTTGCCCAAAATACATCTGTAGCAATATGACCATGTTTGCTACGCATGTAACACCAAAACAAAGTGGATTGCACAATATTCTCTCTAAATTTCCATGAAAATTGTTGTCCAACTCCCAACTTATGAACTCCCAAATCGTCGTCTTTCGACTTGCAATGAAGAAATAGAGGCTCATTACCTTTCATGTTGTTGTTTATTTGAACTGTCCATTGGTCGAATGGAAAAGCAAAGCATGACTGAGCCATCACAATTGAAAAAATCCAAAGGAATCCCATCAAATGTTTGGGATTTTTCACCATCTTTTCTTTATGATTTTGCAAGAAATTTCTTGTCAAGTTTTGTTGCTGTGTTGAAGATTAGTGTCTCAATGTTTGGTGTAATATATACAGGTTAAATTATAAGAGTTATATGGTGTTATGCCAGAAGATGAGAAACGTCATAGATTAATTACTTTAACAAAGAAACTCCAACGTGCGATATTCAATTAAGAACATAAATATAGTTTTAATCAATATAACAGCTTCTTGTTTCACACGATAACGTTTTGTGATGCAATAATTAAAACGATAATTATTTAAATGGTAAACTGCGAAAAATATTTTTAAACATAGCAAAATGTCAAGACAGAGATAGACCGTGATAGACCGCGATAGATATTTATCACTGGACGAGACTGCAATAGATATCTATAAGAGACGGATAAATTTCTAACGCATCCTATCACAATCGATCTCTAACACATAATGATATTTTGTAATATTTGTAAATAATTTTACCTAATTTTGTAAATTTGAAAACACTCCTAATTAAAAACTATATTTAAATAACATTAGTGATTCTATAACATTATTATGTCAAACATTTTGTACTTGAAAATAAAACAATATGTCAAGTATTGTCAGAATTTCACTTTGGACACAGTTATATCAAGTTATCAAATGAGAGTTTCACTCTTTATTAACAATTTTTAAGAATGAGTTCTTGTTATTCATTTCAATTCTTTCATTAAAACTTGGAAAGATTCACTAATATTTACACCAAGCTTTTAATTTCAATTTGATCTTAAATTTGAGCAAAGATCTTGTAACATCCCAAATTTTTCAGATAATTTGCAATTAATTATTTTGAAATATTTAGACGTTATTTTGATAAATTGGGGCAAAAAGTTTAATTTGGGAGACAAGATAATTAATTTAAAAGATATTTGTAAATAGTTGGAATTTTAATTCAATAGAGAAATTTGATTAATTTATTTTGAAAAAAATGTGTTTTTAAATTGATTAAATATTTGGAAGGATGTAATTTACCTCAAGTATTGGATTGTATATTCCCTTTAATTTTAGTTTGGGTCTAAAATTAAGTTAATTGGAGAAATTAATTGGTTTGAGATTAATTTGATAAGAGGTTTGAATTTTTTGGATTATTTTGGATAAATATTTACAAATAAAGAAAAGGAAAAAAATTAGGTTTTTGGAAATTAAAATCAATCTAAAATTTAGGAAAGAAATGGGACATTGTGGTTTTAAATTTATCTTATTTAATTTTGGAGTTTAGATCCAAATTAAAGAAGATAATTAATTGAAATTAAGTTGATAAGAGAAATTTTGATTTAATTTAAATTAATTAGATGATGGGTATTCTAATTATATGAATTTCCTAATTAGAAAAAATATCTTATTCAAAAAGGTTATCTAATCTATCTACTATTTTAATTATTGATTTCTCTAAAAAAAAATAATTTTCTAATCAGATAAAGAGTCATATTTAAAAAAAAAAAATCTAATCTATCTACTATTCCAAGTTATAGAATCCCTAATAATTTATGATTGGGATTATTTTCTCTCTCGAAACCATTCACTTCATTCCAAAGGGAGATCTATTAGAGAGAAAAATCCATGTTACTTTCATATCTTTACAATCGTTCGTCGTTGTACGTGCGCCGCTTCACTACCACTCGCCGAATTTTTATTTGGTGAGTACTTACTGATTTTTCTTTGGATTTTTTGATTGGTTCACTAGTGCACACTGAATCTTGGGTCAACATGATTTACCTATAAGATTTGGAGCATCAATTCAAGTTTTTTTTTAAAGTCGTTAGTGTATAATTCAACAAGTTCCGAAGCTTTGGAGCACATAATTGGTAAGTATCAAGACTAAACTTGGATCTTTGAGCGAAGTTTGGAATAAATTTGGAGTAAACAAAGGCTTCGGGACTCACCAGAGGTTAATGATCTCCTTCTGGACTTCACCAAAGGTTAATGACCTCCTTAGAGACTTCACCAGATGTTAGTAATCTCCTATGGGATTTCACCAGAGGTTTGTGAGTATATCTAACCTACGGTAGGGTGGGTTCAATTATTCACTAGATGATCATCCCATGGAAAGTAGAGGTTTATGCATGTCCCACTAGAGAGTGACATCTAGAGGACATAGATGCTTAGCCTGTACCCGATAGTGGAGTTACATACTGAGTATTTTATACTCATCATTTTTTATGTTATGTTTTTCAGGTAAGTGCAAGGACGTATCAGTGAATAGCAGAAAGAATTTGTGATCATGCTATTGGGACCAGAGAGATGCTTCGTTCATATTTTCATGTTTTAGTGTTTTAAATTCGAGTCTTGATGTTTGAACATAGAGTTTCATTGTTGAAATTTTTATTTATAAAACTTCAATAAATTTATTTTGAACTTATATTTTAGGGCAACCCTAATCAAAGATTTTCAATTATTTATATTTTACAAAATTTATTTATTTAATAAAATTCGCTTGATTTAGTTAAAATTTGATGAAAGAGTCATTTTAAGATTTATGCGTGCATGTAATTATGACCTAGTATAAGTCATAAAAAAGTCAGGTCATTACTGATCTAGTGTTAGTATCTTTTTTTTTCAATTGTTAAATTACAAATGAAACTTATAAATATTGATTTATAAATTCGTTTACAAAATTAAAGTCAAGTTTTGAAAACTAACTATGTAAGACCCAACTTGATTTTGTTTTTGCTAAAAATTAAATGAAGACAATGTTTACCAAAGGTATGGCAATAAATGAAAGGTAATTTGGCAAGTACGACCCATCTTTTTAAGTTTGTTAGTGCCTACAAGTGTTCCGTATTCGTACTGACAAGTGTGGTTCAATTAGAAATCTATAATCAAAAGAATGTAAACTCATCGACAAACAAAGCATGTTCAATTCAATTACATTTAAAATTATGTCATACCATTGCGCTTACCATTATGGTTATCATTATTGTTACTATTTCAGAGAAATAATTATTAATTTTGAGGTATTTAGTATTATCATTACCGTTACGATTTGCCCTTCAAAGATAACGGTAACAACAATGATAATAAAGGTAAATGTGTCAAAATTCACAATTTTAAGTAAACACGATTAAAAGTAATCCCATTATATTTATGATTCCGATTCATTACGATTGATGTATCAATAGAATTTCATTATAAATATAATAATTTTTGTTACGGCTTTTTTGTCTTAGTATGGCTCGATGGAAACTAGAGTGGGCAGACTGATCTTGGGTTAAAAACGTGTAGCATAAATAATAAATAATATCAGAACAAAATTAAACTAAGTTGTGGTCCTAACATTACGAAGAAGTAAGGAAGAGAGATAGGATAGGGAAGAAGATGCTAGTGAGAAAAGAGTGGAGAAAATTGTTGTATGCTTAGTAGAAAGGGAATTAAATGAAGAAAGTGATCACCTTTAAATAATGTTCTGTTTTTATTTCTCTGGGATCTAATAGACCTACAGTTAAAAATTCTAATGATACGAAATTAATCAATTAAATTTTTTAATTGGATTAATCAACATTCATTAACGGACAGTTACTCCACTAAAGACTGACAATGTAGACTGTTAACAATTAACATGCGCAAGTAAATAGGATCTTTAGCACTTAACTACATTTATTTTAAGGATCAAGCATGCATATACAAAATAAGAAATTAGGGTTTTAGAGCACAACCTTTGTAGAACTCCAAATTGATGTTGTCCCTTGATGAATTTTGATCACAAACACTTCATGGATCACTGTTAGAGTCTTCTTTACTATACTCCAGCCTTAGAACGGATCGTGGAATCTAAATTGTAGTGAGATTTGAAGGGAATATATTTTAGAGGAGAAGAGTTTTAGTGACGAATTTTGAAGAACAACTTTTCCTCAATAATTCAAAATTGCATAAACTTCTAAACAAATAGTTCTTCTTCCCTTTATAGAAGAAAACACATGCAATCACATTGCAGGTAAATTTGACACCAAATCAAAATTACAAAGTAGGGATTGAGGTGTTTAGCAAAGTAGAGAGTGTGGGATAATTCCACTTACTCAAATTTCACTAAAAAAAAAAAAAATGAGTTTCTAAAAATACACTTTTAATTCGATTTTCCATAGAAAACCAAATTTTAGACGAATTTAAATTTTAAATTATATTAATTCATATATTCAATATTAAATATAAAATTCATTTTTTTTAAAACTAACTTTAAATAAAATTAATTTTAAATAATTAATTAAACAATTTAATTAATAAAATTAATTTAATATCTAATATTAAATTATTAAAATACATATCCCGAACATGGGTCCCTATTCATGTATACAATACTTAAATCATATTTGAATATTTCTAACTCTAAAATTTGTTTAATTTCTTAATTATTAATTATTATTATTATTTATAAACAATATTGCATATAATTATGGACTGTTTTTAAATATAGAAAATTGAACCAAAATATTTACAAAATATAGCAAAATTTTAGAATTATCAATGATATACGCTGATAGACACTGATGAACTTTTGTTAGTGACATTGATAGACACTGATAGATACTAATCAGCGTCTATCATTGATAGTTTTAAAATTTTGCTATATCTTTAAATATTTTTAACAGTTTTACCATTTAAAATAATTTTTCTATCATTATTTATATTTTTATATATTGAATTTGAACATTTCAAATTCTCTCATCGAACTTTCCTAAGATTTAGTCCCATATGAGCTAGCAAGGGGACTTAATGAACCTACAAATCATGATCGCCTACGATTCGAGGTTTATAAGTTAAAACTCTTTAACCTAATAAACCAACATTCTTTAACTATGAGACACTCCATTAAAGCTCAGTAGTTGTACTCTCTTCACAAAAACTATATGTTATATCCCATATAACATATAATCTCACTACTACAAAAACTGTATTATTTGACGTTTTTAAAAACATCAAGTATCAATATTACTTGACATTTTTAAAAACGTCAAGTAATCCAATGTCATGAATAAGAGAATTTTTTGATTGACTGAAAACGTCAAGCTAGAATTTTACTTCATATGTTATAACTGTCAAATTTATGAGATTTGTTGACTTATTTTAAGTGTCAAGTATCTAAATTCTTGTCATTTATTATAGATCAATTCATAACTTGACAATTTTTACTTGTCAAGTGTAATTTCTTCTTGACATCCAAAAACTGACAACTTAATGAATACTTGATACGTTTTGCTTGTCAAGTTTGTATGTGTGTTCTTCTTTAAATTGTACTATTAGAAATTACCTATATAATTGCTCCTATTTTGAGGTCCAACAATCACATTGATATATATAAGACAGATAATATTCATCAACCAATAAACAACACACATTTCCAATCTTGTCAACCATATAAATAAATAATATATATTCACAAATACATGTCTACAACGTTATTAAACTAAATTGATATGAATAATTCCAAAATTACAATTCTACATTAATACATACAATATTACAATATTAGCAACCTCATGAATAATTCAAAAGTTCCAAACTATATCTGCCACAAGTGACTAAAACACATTTGGACCCTAATACTTAACAACAAAAAAATGAGTTATGATCCTTATCATAAAACAAAGAGCATATGTATTAATAAGAAAGAGAGACTGGACCCTCCTCCAAGCACAACAACACGAGACATCTCGTGAAGTTTGTCTCGTGAAGTTACTTCATAAGACAAAAGACAATCTAAAAATCTAAAATGTTAAATGACCAAAAGGGCATTTTGAAAGTTCTTCATTTCATGGACATTAACAACCCATCCTAAGAACATTAAAAAATTCGAACTTAAACATACACTACAAGAAAAATCACCTTTCTTGATGTTTGCCATTTTAAGTACTTGACGTTTTTATGAAAAAATGTCAAGAAATAGGTGGTTTTAAAGAGAAAAAAGTAAAGAATTGATTTTAAAAAGTGGGGGTTGTGCATTTTTCCTGGAAAATACAATATTTGATGTTTTAAAAATGTCAAGTTTAATTAATGGATTCTTGACATTTTAAAACGTCGAGAATTGTAAAATATACATGGTAGCATTGCAACGCTATGTATTTAGACGGAAAAATAAAAAACGTGCGCGTCTCACGCATGCAACATTGCAACGCTACGAGTTTTGACGGAAAAATTGCGTGCCTCTTGAACAGCATTACAACGCTCTTTTAGTAGCGTCGTGACACTATCAGATAGATTTAAAAGAAATTCTAGCAGTTGATTTGCAATCTATGCAATTGATTTTTTGCACAATACACTCGAAATATTCTTGGTTTTCCATTTTCCTTTGATACGTCTTAGTTATTCCATCAATCTTGAAGAGATTCTTCATTGAAGTAAGTAGATTTGAGGCATGAACTTTCAAAGCTAAAGCTTAATCTTGATTTTCTTGTTTAGATTGGGTATAAGTCTTGATTTTCTTAGTTTGATTAGGCTTAATCTTGATTTTCTTGTTTAAATTAGGCTTAATTGATTAGATTGGGTTTAATTCTTGATTTTCTTTGTTTGAGGCATGAAGTTTCAAAGTTAGAGCTTGATTTTCTTTGTTTGAGGTATGAACTTTCAAAGTTAGAGCTTGATTTTTTTTGTTTGAGGCTTGAACTTTCAAAGTTAGGGTTTAATCTCTCATATACATTCTTGAGTCTCACAATAAACTCTTGTTTTATATTATCTTGAATGAGATTGAATTTTAGAGAACTTGTCATAGTTGGGATTTCCACATTGCCAAAGTTAAGGCTTTAATTTTAGAGAACTTGCCACTATTCTTTCATTAAATGCTAGTCAAAGTTAGATATATCACTATGTCTAATTTGTTAGGGCTTTATGAACTAAGTGATGTTTTGCCAAACTTGGGTTCAATTTTTAGTTATTGGAATTAATAAATATGTTTAGCACATTAGAGCACATGCACACCTTGGGTTCAGTTTTTTGATGTTCGATTCCACTTTGGGTTCAATTTTTTTAGATGTGTTTATCTTTGTTCTCTGATTTGCCTTAAGATTATATGATTTGTCTTACTTTCTTGAGGTTGGAATGTTGTAGAACTAGAAATGATAAGTTGTATGTGAAGGAACTCTTATTAAATAGAACCATTGAGCGAAAGCAAGATATTTCTAAGCCCATTGTGAAAGAATAAAGTATTTACAAACGCAACCACAGTTATGCACTATAGAGAAAATTACAACATGCTTTCTTAACTTACACAAAGGGAATCAAGTAACATATCTTCGAAGAACTCTGGTTCACATATTCCCTCAATTTACACTGCTCACATGACCCAGCAAAGTCTAAACGATCACGAGCGCATTGAACAACCATTATAATCACAATTTGTTAGACCCTCGAAACCAATCGAGTAAGACTCGATCCTCGACCCGAACGACAATGCTGGACACTACCACTCGGTTATCTTGGTATTCTCGATATGAGAATCTAGTAGGTGTGGGCTTCATGTGAATTTGGTAGAGGGAAGGAGGAAGTATACGATCGAGTTAAACGATCGAGTAAGTGGGAGAAAGGTTTAGTCTATCATATAGATAGTGGGTACTCGATCGTTTAGTAACGAAGAGAAATCGTCTAGTATCGCTTAGTCATTTATATTTGAAGTTTTATGATAACCAAGAGAAAAGAAAAATTGTTTTCCAAAATTAATATTTGATTCATTCGAATAATCTCACGAAAATAGGCTATCAAGTAAAAATAGTTTTTACTAAGCGATGGATGTTGAGAGCTTAAACAATCGTTTAGAGTTGACTATACAATAGTTACTCTTTTGATTATTGCTACATAATCGAGTAGCAAAGTCTATGCAATAGGCTTCCATTATCTAAACATTCGAGTACATCGTCTATGCGATAGACAGTGTTCTTATCTCCCACTTAATCGATCGTATACCTTTTGGCTTCCTCAATCCAAGATCATACAGAGCCCACAACTCCTAGATTCTCAAACCGAGAATACCAAGGTAACACTTGTGAGCCAACATACATCACTTGTCCCCATATGACAGACACATGTGTACTAACAATTATAGAGTCATCAACCAAGCTTCTTTCAACCTGAGTCTTTGAGTGGCAGAGCAGCAGCAGAGTCATCTTCTGGGAATTTACCGCCACCTGGGGGAAAAACATTTGAAAATCATGAGCTAGAAGCCTAGTGAGTGACTAACTTTTAAAACATAAGTATCATACATAAAACTAATAATAAAACCGATAGATTTAATTGGAAACATTAACTTAGGCAACCATCATTCACATAAATATTAACATAACAAATCACATCTATGCTTAGTTGGACTATTCCTTAATTGAGAGTGGCCCTCTTGCTCAACTCCCAATACTCATACTTAGTCTCTTATCTAAGAGTGAACCTTCTTGTCTGCTTTCTACCTTACTTAAATGCATTACTACTGAGCTGAGAGAAGGAGCCCTTTTATCCAACTCTTCATACTATTCTAGGTTAAGGTGTGTCACATTTTTCCATTACCTTATCCTGTACTAACTTAGGTTAACGTGTGTCACGTTTGTCCATCACCTTACCTAGTCTCTCTCATGGTTTCCTAGGATAAGGTGTGCCGCCTCTGTCCATCACCACTCTCCTAGTCTTACATGTCTTACGTGTATGTAGTCTGAATCCTATCATCACAATTCACATCTGGGACTTAGTTTCAGTATTTTCACATCTTAGTCTTTCAACACTGAGCTACTCATACTTTCTAAGGAATATACTTAGGATCATTGAAGTTCATAAATTAAACATACTTAGTAGCCTTCTAGATCAATGTATAAACATAACATTAAAGAGATGTGCTACTTTGGAAAAACTATTGGAAACTAGTTTTCATGAATAGCTTTCAGTAAATATGGATTACTAAATCATTTGTAAAGTATTTGCAAAAATTTAAAGAATTTAAAGTCACTCACAGTCTTTAGATAATCCTTTTAAGATTGATGAGCTTCTCCTACTAATGTGAACCCTGTGAACATATCAATATACTTTAGTTACTAGCCATGGTCTCCCTTTTGAGACTCACTTTCAGAGTTAAGCTCATATTACTCCTATCACATTAGCCTTTCTAGATTCAATTTCTAACGTAAATAACTAGAATTCCATAACTCATCTAAAGGAAATTCCTTCTACAAACTTGCTTAGAATCGAGTTAAAAACACCTGAAAATTTCAGCTTATGAACCCTCGTGGTTTGATCTGGAGTTTCAAATCTTCATCAATGGCCCCAATTCAAGCAACTGCCTGCTTCTTTAAAAATTTCCAGTTTCAAATTCACAAATATATAACTTGAATTCCAAAACTTATCTTACAAAAATTCCTTCTACAAACTTACTTATACTGGTTTCAGAAACATTACCTTAAAATGTGAGCTTAAAAATCTATGTGGTTCGACCTGGAGCTTCAAGTCTTCATCGATGGCCCGGATTCTCCCGAGTACTAAAGCCTTTGTCACTTTCTTCCTTCTCTGTCCCTCTTCCTGCGAGATTTTCTTCCAATAGCAAGGTCTCATAAACTAGACCCACATAGATTTCCAACGACACCAAGACCATTCAATTTGCATGGAGGAATTATCCAAATCAAGATCTTGAATTTCATCTTCTCTTTTATACCGTCGGCTTCACACTTGCATGAAATCCTATCATGCCACCTCGGCCACTAATGGCTTATGGCCCAAGATTAAGTGAACTGTCCAGACTAATTAATGCTTAAAGCTGATCACTCATGCCAAAACTCGATGTTGGAAAGAATATTTGATGGTATTTTGGTAATTACTTGATGGAAAACTTAATGCTCTATGGCTTGCTCAATGCACAATGACATACTCGATGCTCAATGACATTTTACTCGATGCACAACGATATTTACTCAATGTCTGATCCCTTCCTTGCTCACGCATGGCCTAGACTCGATGATACTCAATCACAGACTCAATGCACGATCTCTTCCTCGATCATGCATGACTTTTACTAAATACTCATCTAGTGCTTACTCGATGCTTACCTAGTGTTTACTCGATGCTTTCCTAGTATTTACTCGATTCTTGGCCACCATTTTCATGGCCAACACTTAGTCAAGATTTTCTTCTTGCTAGGCCTAACTTATAAAACACCCGAGAGTCGTTTCCCATTCTTAAGCATTTTCCGTCTTCATTTCCTTATCATTTATCCATTTCCCTACAATTCCACATTAACTTAAATATTAAACCCCTCCCCCCCCACCCCCATTTTACTAATCTCAACAATGAACATATTTAAATAGAGAAAGTAGGGTTCGGGTTGCACAACGCATCCACTTCTAATGTCACTACATGTACGAATCAGGATCACTTGTTTGTAGCACTTTAGAACTCCTTGTAACAACTACAGAGTGGGCCGCATCTGATAGTGTTAGCATAATAAGGTAGCCAACCTTATTCATATACTATAGATCATTTAGATCATTTACTCGAATCTGATCTACTCTTATGTCTCCACATAAAGTTCAATACTCATGTAATAGTCATGGATCTTTTAGTTTATTGGATTTATTTCTAAAACGAAATAAGCAATTCATATATTCAATACAACTTTATTGAATCAAACTTCAATAACAACTTTATTGATTTACAGAATGAGTTTATAGTTTACAAACCACAAGATTTAGGACATAAAAGCTAACAGAGAGGTAGCATGCAGACAGTAGAACAAAAGTCACATCCAACATCAACCATTAACATAAATGTAAGAATGGGACTAGAGGGCTATAACCATACATAGCCTGCTAGTCCCAGAAGCATAACCTGTACTTAAAAAGAACTTGCTCTTGACATGATCATGAACATACATAATGCATGGGGTATAACTTGTAAACATACATGTTATTGTAGCCTTTACATAGAATAATGAGGTTAGCAAAGCAGAATATCGATAATCATACTAGGAATTCATGCTAAAATCATACTTGTGCTAAAGTACACTAAAAGTCTTTATTGACTGCATATCATGAGTTAACGTGTGTCGAAATGTATGTTTTACAAGTTATGGCAGGATCTGTCCACATGTGCGAACGTCTACCTAACCAACAAATAGTTGATCGCATGCCTTGAGGTCTCTGACATTGAACGAGTGGATATTCTTCCTTTTCTTTACAATGCCAATCATGATAGAAGTGCTGACATTCTCACCTACAACGGTAGAGATGACGTTTAATCAGAGCGGGATTACCAAAGTAATTAGTGGATGCCTCTATATATAGAGCCTTGATGCAAGAGATAAATTATCCAGATTTGGCTTGAGCTCTCGACTTAAGACAAACTTCTGTGATCACAAACGAAGAACAAGGAGAGGTTATTTTCTGAGAATCATTCATCTAAACCATACCCACCAATTGATGACTGGAACTTCACCGTAGTAGAGCTTGAGAGAGCCTCTCATTTTACCATCAACCACCAATAGCCTTGACAATAACTTGTTTGAAGTAAGAGATTGCTGAAAAAAAAATTTCCTTCAAATCTTTTCTCATCTTTATTAGTTGTATTACATTTTGAACTAAGAAATTATTTCAGTTGTAATTGGCACTTCTAGCTTTATATATACAACTCTACGCATTATGACTGCATCCATTATCTTCTCCCTTGTTACCATATTCTCTTATTGCCATGAGTAACTAATTCTCCATGGGGTAAAGGAAAAGTTTGATGTCATGAGCTAAGTTGAGAGTCAAAGAGTGAACCCTGTTTGCTTAGTGTGAGGCTAGTTATGTAACTATAACCAATTACTCAAGAGGGTAAGTAGTTGTAGAACTCACTAAGCAAAGTAAAACAAATTTCAAGAGATAGAAATAACCTTAGGATTAACACAACATCATTCATGCATCATAGAGATATGACAAATGTGGTTTGCCACCGGGAGGTGTGCGATGAATGGATGATGCAATCCTGGACTACTCTTGATGTCAACTTAGAGACTTGATATTGACTTCCCCCAAACCCTGTCTTCTCCATTTATTTTCACACACGTCAAAAGCTACTAATTATCGCAGCATTCTCAGATCTAATTTCTCTCTGCTCTTAGTTTTTTTAATGTCCATTTTTAGTTATAACGTAGTTTCCTAACACATGATTTCTCCCTTATTTGTACATTTTTTTTTTTAAGTTTCCACTGCAGAACATATTGTCTTGCAAATGTTTCAGTTATAAATTCCCCTAGTTCAAACTTGGATCATTCCGAGAAACTTGTAACCTTGTTATACTCGGCAAGTCATAATAAAACTTGTGATAGAAGTGCATACATGCATACATTAGCGCATACTTAATTAGTGCATTGTCCATTAAGCTTAGTTTTACATCAGACACGTAATCATAACAAATTTAACGAAAATCAAAAAAAGATTAATTTATAACACAACAATGAGGTCCCTTATAAAGAAATGTGTTTTAAACATGTAATGTAACATAATAAAGTTTTGATCATAACACTACATAATAAAGTAACATAACAAAGGGCACTACCATAAACCACTTAATGGGTAATTGGCTCACCAACATGAGTTGAGTTGAGTTGGTAAAATATACCAACTCGATGTTTGGCTCACAAACTTTAAATGTTAGTAGAGTTGAGTTGGTATATTTACCCAACTCATCCCAACTCACCCCAACTCACTTCAACCCTCTCTTCTTCCAATGTTTTAAATGGCTCCACCGATCAGTCACTTTTCGCGACTATCGTTGACTCACTCAAAGAACCAACTTTAGCATCCGGCACCACCTATGAAGACAACTCCGACGACCAACTTCGACGAATACTTCTCGTGACCAACTACGACGACCAATTTTGGGCTCCGACAACAACCTCTAATAACGAATTCTGATAACCAACTCCGACTACCTCCTTCTTGAGACCAACTTTTGGCTCCGACAACCATCTCCCAACTACAAACTCCAATGAAAATAAGCTTAATTGATCAACTTCGGCTACCACCTTCGCATGGGCAACTCCAATGACTAACTCTGGGCTTCAACAACAACCTTTGACATCAAACTCCGGCAACCAACTCCAATGCGACCTTCACGTAACCAATTTTGGGCTCTGACTACAAACTCCAACGAAAACCATCTTTGATAATCAACTTTGACAACCACCTCTGACTGTTATAAAACTGATGCATGTTAAAGTATACATACTTTGTCTACGTTAAGTGCAATATTTATATGTAGACAATTGTAAATTATATTTTTATTTAATTAAATTTACATATCAAATGGGTATTAAGAATATTTAGAAAAGTATGTAAATAGTTGAAAAGTATGTAATAAACAATAAAAAATTCCATAAAATATAGATTTTTCCTATGCCATTTTGTGACAAGAATTAGTGAAAAATGGAAATTTGTTGTCTGATGTTCTTCCAAATTTGGAGGTTCCTTGACTTTTCCAACGTGGGATTCTCAACATTTCTTCTCAATATGGTATCTCTTTGAGTTCACCATTGTTGAAGAAATATGGTGACATTCCATTGGTGGCTAAGATGATGAGAGGGATTCAATTAAAAAATATTAAGATGAAATTCATGGAGAAAAAATAGGAATAAAAAATGTTGATTTCTCTTGGCCTCCCATTTTATTTAACCATATTCTTACAAGTGTGTTGAGTTAATTATTGTTCATTATATAAGAAAAAAACAAAAAGAAAGAAAGAAAGAAGAAAAGAAAAACAATAAAAATTAAAAGAAAAAAAATTAATCCATATTTTATTCAAACAAAAATTAATCGAACTATTTAATAAAAAAGTTTCAAAATAAAAATAGTAATCATAAAAGTAGATTATTTAAAGTTAAAAGAACTGTACCAGATACACAGGTATATGAACCTAACTCTATACTCCAAACACAAAGATATAAACTTAGACCAAATAACTCTACGCCTCAAACACTGATATAGAAACTCCACAGATATATGAACTCTACATATGAACTCTAGACATCATATCTCAACTTGGCATTCCAAATAACCCCTTAAAGAATATAAGTTACTTATTCTTTGCAACTAAAAGATGATTGTAAAGTAATGTGTTTGAGACGGAGAATAAAAATAAAAAGAAAGAAGCTCTTTGTTATACGCTACTCTTACTCCTAACTAAACAGATTGAACAATTGAAGTTTGACTATGAGAATCGGTAGAGATGCGGCAACTGTTAACACGTAATAAGATGCATGGAGAAGTAGAGTTGTAGAGGAGATATCACCAAGTCCTTAACTTTGGTCACAATGGTAATCCCAGCTCGCCACAATAATGCATCACACACCCCTCGGTTATCAGTCGCATGCTTTATATCTCTATAATGCATGGTTGCATTGAGCATAAGGTTATTTCTATCTCTAGGAATACTGCTTGCTTTGCTTAGTGAGTTTCACTACTTACCCTCTCGGGTAGTTGGTTATAGCTACTCCACTCATGGACAAGCATTGTGATAGCCTTGCACTAAGCAAACAGGATTCATTCACTATACTCGCGCAATGTACACCTCTCGGAGGTTTGCTACATGCGTCATATCTCTATGCCGCATGATTGAGTATATGATAACTCTTGCAATTTACACTTAACTCATTGCGGTGAAAGGAAAAGATGATAAGGTAGAAGAAGATGATGAAAATGATGTTGTAGGATTTAAAGAGATGCGTTGATTACAAAATGTATTAATGTCTTAAGCCAAAATGTAATACAATACAGAGGTGAGAAGAGAGATGGATGGCTAGATGTAGGCAATCTCTTGCTTCCATCAGATGTGTGTCAAGGCTGTCAGTGGGGCAATGGATGGGCGGTAGAGTAGTCTCTCTCGAGCTTTATCTCCAGTGAAGCTCCGGTCGTCAGTCAGAGGAAGTTGTGGAAATAAAGAACTCTCAAAGAATTTTTGCTCATGATCTCGCGATCATAAGAATCTGCCCAAGGCAAAGTCCTGGATGCTTTGAATTTGGGCTCCAAGGCTCTATAGAGCTCAAACGCCAATAGTTTTGATAATTCTGCTCTGAATCACTACCATTATTGACGCGGTAGGTGAAATGTCATCATGATCTTATCTCTTTTTTACTCCCAAGGTATGCATTCATGATTCTTTCTTTTGAAGTATCAATGGGTTCCACCCACTTTGCGATAATTCTCCTATCATGGCTATCACTCTTGTTGCAGCATTTCATGCCACCAACTTGTCTTCATTAACATCAATGCATGCGATCAAATTTGCGATGGTTTGGAATCAATGCATGCGATCGATTCTTGCGACAACTACAAAATAGACATTTTGATGCAAAATAACGCATGATATAAAGTTAGCGAAGATTTTCAATGTTGATCAATGCAAGCTCATTGTTCAACATGAATTATAGAAAACTTAATGCATATTCTACTCATTAACCCTTATAATTCTAAATAAAAGGCAACAATAGCTTGCATTTCTACAAGCTATCAAGGGCCAACTTCAACTCCTTCACTAAGTGGATCAAGGTACTTTATAACCCTAACTGATGATTACTCTAGAAGAAGTTGGGTTTATTTCCTTAAAATTAAGGATCAAGTGTTTGATAAATTTAAACAGTGGAAAACACTTATTGAAAATCAAACAATGAAAAAAATCAAGTACCTAAAAACAGACAACGAACTATAATTTTGTGGTGAAGATTTTAACAAGTTTTGCATTGAGCAGAGCGTAACTAGACATAAAACTGTAAGACACACCCCTCAACAAAATGGAGTTATAGAAAGACTTAACAAAACCATTATGAAGAGGGTTAGTGTCTTTTATTTGATGTTGTATTACATGAGAAGTTTTGAGCTGAAGCAGCCTCTTACACAGTCTATACACTAAACAGATGACCTCATATTTCCTTGAACTTTCTAACCCTAGAAAATAAATGGACTAAACACCCCCTAATCTAGATAACTTAAAGGTTTTCTGTTGTGTGGGGTATATTCATCAGAACCAAGGGAAGTTATCGGCCAGAGCTGTGAAATGTATGTTTGTTGGTTTCACTAAGGGAGTAAAAGGCTTTAGAATTTGGCATCCTATATAAAAGAGATCTATTAACAGTAGTGATGTGATTTTCAGAGAATCTGAAATGTTTATACAGAAGCCAGAGAAATCAAATTGTATTCCCAAACTTGTGACCAATGAAATTGAGGTGGAGAATCCATCATATTAGCCTTCTAGTTTTAATTCACGTGATGAAATAGAAAATCATGAATAAGAGATGGTTGAACATGGTGGATTTTAAGAAGTTCAACCTGACTTGAGTCATTACTCTATAGCTAAAGACAAACATAACAGGACTATTGTACCACCTCATGGTTACACTAAATCAAATTATATAAATTTGGTCTTAAATGCCTCAGTGGCTGCCACAGATGATGAGCCATCATTTTTTTTTTTTAAGAAGCCGTCAATAGTCCTGTTTCTAGAAGATGGGTAAAATCAATTATGAGGAAATTGAGTCATTGAAAATTAATGGAAATGGACTCTAGCTCTTCTTTCTAATGAATGCAAGCCCATAGCATCTAACTGAATTTTAAAACAGAAAGAAGGCATTGTTGTTATTCATAAGCCTAGATATAAGGCTAGGTTGATTGCTAAGGGCTACACTTAAAGGCAAGGGAATGATTATTCTGAAATATTCTCTCTAGTTGTGAAGAAGAAATCAATAAGACTTTTTACTCACTTTGGTGGCTCAGAAAAACTTGAAGTTAGATCAGCTAGATGTCAAAACCACATTCCTTCATGGACATCTAGAGAAGGCAGTCTATATGATCCAACCCCAAGGATATAAGGTAAAGGAGACCTATATTGTTTTTTAAACAAATAAATTTATGGACTAAAACAATCTCCAAGATGTTGGTATAGGAGATCTAATGATTATATAGTAAACAATGGGTTTAAGAGAAGCTCATTTGACAAATGTGTGTATGTGAATACTAAATCTAAAGAGAGATTTGAAATGAAGGATTTGGGGGAGTCTAAAAGAATTCTTGGTGTCAACACCACAAGAAACAAAGATCAGTCACTTCTATACATAAGTCAGCAAACCTATTGTGAAAAAGTAACAAAAAGGTTTCACTTATATGAAGCAAAACCTCTGCCTACTCCCATGGCTTCACATTTTAAACTCTCAGCAGCTAATTATCCTAAAGAAACATATATTGACCATAAAAAATCAAATGCCATATGTACCTTACAGTCAAGCAGTGGGAAGTCTCATGTATTTGATGATTTCATGTCACACCCCTTCCCAAACAACTCTCTAAGCCTAGGAAAAGACATGACTACAATAGCTATCAACCCTTTTCCTGACACTTACTACCTAATAATTCTAGTGGAAATAACTCTAATACCAACATGCAATCTTATACATAGCGGATGCCTCTTAGGCTAAAACATTAAGTTTACATACAAAATATTTAGAGAGATTACATTACTAGTTTCATAAGTCCTGATACCCAAAACCTTATTCCCTATATGAACATCTGTAACATGAGTACAATATTTACAATAAGCACCTAACAGATGGGTTACTTACAATCACTTTGTCCTTAAGTGGCAGAGCAAATGCAGAGCTACCTCCTGAGGATTTGACCGCTACCTAGGGGGAAAAGAAAACATTTGAAAACGGGGTGAGCTTGCTAATCCAGTGAGTGACTTAAGAAAGAAAACTGATTCTCATGCAAAAGTCTCAATAAAGAGATTAAATTAAAATATAAATTTCTACATCAAACTTGTATTGCAATATAAACACTTTTCAAGCATAAAGCATATAAAGTTGTTTTCATCATAAAACATTAAACTGTTCCTTAGTTGAGAATAACCCTGCTGTGATTAAATCCCAATGTCAATTGCTAGTCAAAAGAGAACCCTTTTACTCCATCTCTGACTTTAACTACCTACATGCACATGGTCATAACCAAGTATCGTTATACCTTAGGTACTTTTGCTCATATACCTTCTCAGAACTTGTCCCTCGGTATCGAGCTGCTCGGATACCTTCTCAAATGTCCCTCGGTATCGTGTTTCAAGTAAAACTAGTCATACAATGACTTTCTCTTTAAAAACATGTAAAGCATAACGTATAGAAAGCATGTCTTTAAAGATAACAATGCATGCTTTCTGTAATTAAACACACATAAATAGTTTTTCAATAAACTTCCATACATGGCATGTGTTTAAAACATAACTCATGGTTTGCTTGGAAATTACTTTGTAAAACTCGCTAGCATGAGAATAATCTTTCTTTAAAACATGGTTTCTCTAAAACATTGTAAATATTTAGTAACTCACAACTTTTAGAACTATTCCTCAAGGGTTGATATGCTTTTATTACTGGTGTCGATCCTATAGTCCCAAAAGCATATATTAGCTACTAGCATAGGTCTCCCTTTTGAAACTAACCTTTATTTAAGCTTTGCATTTAGCCTTCCCTTTTGAAGGCTATCACTCAATGCATCTTGCTGTATACCTTAATACTTAGGAATTTCTTTGAGATTTGGCTCATACAAAGCTTCCAACCGCTCTTCACAAATGCAAATACCACTTATGCAACCAACACTTTTCTCTCTAAGTGTTCTTACAGCTGCATATGGTCATCATCGAGGTTGTTTATGCATCCAAGACTCCACTGCAAGCTCTCCTCGGCCTACACAGCATGTCTAATGAACGGAAAGGCTCAGCCCTTGGTCTGTCCAAGTGTTTCTTCTCGAGCTGTCAGCTTACTCAACTCAAGCAGCTGCCTGCTTGTTCATAAAATTCCAGATTCATCTTACGAAATTAATAACTCAAATTCTAAATCTCATCTCAAGAAGTTTTCTTTCTACAAACTTTTTCATAATTGTCTTATGAATCTTACCTCAAAATAGCAGCTTCAGACTCTGCATGGTCAGTCCTAGAGTTTCAATTCTTTAACGATGGCTCAGATTCACCTGAGAATAGAACCTCTGGTCCTTTTTCTCTTTCTCTAGCCTTAATCCTATGAGGACTTCTTCCAGCAGTGTCACCTCTAAAAGTAGACTCTTGGAGCTTTCCAATGACACTAAGAACTCTAAATTTTCATGGAGTAATTGATTAAACTGATCGTTTGAAATCGACCTCCCCTTTTTATACTACTTTCCACTGCTTCTCATTAAAGCATAGCATGACATTTCATTTTTCATGGAGTTAAATCTGGATCTAAGGACATCTGGTGTTTTTAATCGGTGACTAATGCCGATGAATACAAGTCCAATCGTTTAGCTCACCGCCCCATCGTTTAGTTCATCGTTTAGTGACCTCATGCTGATACTTGTCACCCAACGATCTCATCCAACGCATAGCACATTCATGCCCATCGTGTAGCATTGACGCTCATCGTGTAGCGTAACACGACTATCATCTAGCACCCATGGCCATTGCATAGTGCCATCGCCCAGCATCATCGTCTAGCACTGATGTCGATCATCAAGTGCTAACGCCTCATCACTTAACGCTATCGTCCATCGTATAGTGCTAACGTTTGGCGCAACCCTTCGCATTATCTAGCGTCGCATCTTGCCACATGATCGCCTACCGCATCGCTTAGCTCCGTGCATTTGCTACACGATCGATTATCTCATCACCTAGTGCCGCTCATTTTCTACATGATCACCTACCTCATTGTATGCGTCGCTCACTTGCTACACAATTTTGCCCAGCACGTACATCTCCAACGCCCAGCGCCCATGCTCGCACACACTAAAGGTTAACGCATGCTTTGTTGACTTTGGTTGTCGCATGCTTTCCCACGCATAGCTTTTATCTTGGCAACACTTTGGCTTCCTGCAACGCCCAAATAACCTTACAAATAAGCAAGGCCAACCTACTCACCACACTTGTCTCAGTCAAGCTTCCAAATTCAAACTTTTCTTCTAACTTTTCACCCTTTTCTCTACCATTACACATTATTTTTAACATCAACCTACTCACCACACTGGTCTCAGTAGGGAACATACTCAAGTAGAGAAATTAGGGCTCAGGGTTTACATTTTCCCCCCTTTAAGAAAATTTCATCCTCGAAATTTCGCTACTAGTCCGACAAAAAAACAACCGGGGATACTTGGTTCTCATTTGCTCTTCAGCTTCTCATGTAGCTTCTTCAGTACTATGGTTTCGCCATAGTACCTTTACCAATGGTATTTTTTATTCCTTAAGACTTGTTCTTTTCTGTCAAGAATCTCCACTGGTTCCTCTTTGTAAGACAAATTCTCTTTCAACTGCACCGATTGTTCAGGAAACACATGGGTAAGATCTGGCATATACTTTCTTAGTATTGCCACATGAAACACATCATGGATACGAGATAACTCTGGAGGAAATTCCAACCTATAAGCCATTGGGTTAACCATTTCTATTATCTCGTAGGGTCCAATGTATCTCGGGCTTAACTTCCATTTTCTACCAAACCTGAGTACTCCTTTCCACAGAGATAACTTAAGTAATAATTTATCACCAAATTCAAATTCCAATTCTCTTCTCCACTTGTCGGCATAATTCTTTTGTCTGTCTCAAGTTGTTTTAAGATTTTCTCTTATAAACTTGACATTATATGACGTCTGCTGAATAAGTTTTGGGCCTACTAATTTCCTTTCACCGACTTCATTCCAACATATCAGAGTTCTACAAAGTATTCCGAATAAAGCCTCATACGGTGCCATTTCGATACTCAAATGGTAACTGTTGTTATATTTAAATTTGATCAATGATAGATGCGTATCCCAACTGCCCTTGAACTGCAATACACATGCCCACAACACGTCCTCTAGTGTCTGAAGTTCGCTCAAACTAACCATCTGTTTGTGGATGAAAAGCTGTACTGAAATATAGCTTGGTACCTATATATTTCTGCGAGCTAGGCCAAAACTTCAATGTTAACCTGGAATCTCGATCTGATACAATCAAAGCTGAAGCGCCAAACTGACTCACAATTCTGTCAACATACAGCTTAGCTAACTAGTCTAGGGTAAAAGTAACTTTAACAGATAAAAACTTAGTTGTCTTTGTCAATCTATCCACAATTACCCATATACCATCATAGCTCGCTGGTGTCCTAGGTAAACCAAACAAAAAATCCATCATAACATGCTCCCACTTCCACTCTGGTACTGGGAGTGGATTAAGCAATCCTGCTGGCCTCTATCTTTCCGGCTTAACTTGTTGATACACTAAACCTCTGTCAACATACTCTGCTATTTCTCTTTTCATACCAGGCCACCAGTACGACTTTTTTAATGTTCTATACATGATCGTACTGCCTGGATGCATAGCATAAGTTGAACTATGTGCCTCTTTTAGAATAGCCTGTTTAAGTGCTAAGGTATTAGATACATATGCCCTACCTTCTCTCAATAGCACTCTGTCTGCTTCTAATTGGTAGTCCGTTCTCAACCCTTTACTTACTTCTTCAGCTAACTTTTGAAGATCGGGATCTCTTCATTGTTTTCGTTGCATAACGATGCATGTACCACATTTGTAGCCACTCTTCACCGAAAATTCTCGATTTTTTCTAAGAGTCCTCATCGGACCCAATGAATTTTCCTTTCTTCTTCAAGAGAGCCCTAGGAACATCTCACACAGAGATTCATAATATAAGAATATAACTCTTTTGGAAGATGAAAACAACTCATAGCACAGGTAGGGATTGTTTGAGCGATGCTTTTAATCAACTTTTTGATAGGAAATTGATCGTTTAAAACGTATTTATTGATTAAGTGTGATGGCACGATCGTATAACGTAACAGCTAAACGATGGTCTTGCACTTTATTAAACGATGAGTGTCAATCAACAACTACAGGATCACTTACTCATACTATGCGATCGCTTACAAATACTAAACAATCATTTACATTCACTACACGATTGCTTACAAACTCTACACAATCGCTTACCAACTCTACACAATCGCTTACTAACTCTACGCGATCGCTTACACACACTATGCGATCACTTACCGCAACTACACGATCACTCAGGCACTTCTCCACGATCGCTTAGCAGTAGGCGATGAGAGGCACTCCCTAACTGTTTCTACATTATAGACTAACCTGAACTCCCACCCTCAAGAGCTCACTTCCCTCACTCAAGATATTTAATCTTCAATGCCTTCTCGTTCCGTTTCTTTCTTCTTTTAACCCCAACTTCTTCCAACATAATTGAAAATAGTTTAGCTGTGGTCTTCAACCTTCTCAACCGACTAAACCGCCAATTTCCCCATATTTCCTCTATTCTTCCTTCTTTGGTATTGCAGTATAATTGGAGGCCTATCATTACCTCCCTTCCACCTTTACCTTGTCCTCAAGGTAAAATTCTAGAAACTTACTCTGAAAATTATCCAACACCTCTTAAATTGCTTCATGCTTCTACAGCCCTTTCCGAATACCTTCCACACTCACTCTTTTATGTCCTTAGCATCATTCAACCTCCTTTTCGTAACACCAATTGGGAGATCCCAAATAAGAGCCCAACCTATTCACCACTTGGATGTTAAATCAAAACCTCCAAGTAACTTCTACAATCATCATGAACATTAGGAGAAAAAATCATTGCCAACTTTGAAAATTTCTCACATTGGCCAGAAGCCCCTTCATATCACTGAAGAATAATCTTAAACACTAAAAAAAAAAGGTGGATAATCAAAGAACAAAAATTAGACACTAATATCCCATTCAGGTTACCCAGAAGATATTCCATTTGAATCATATGCGAGAGACTTTCAACATGTAATAGAAATAAATATGGGGAAAAAGGATCTCCTTGTCTCAAGTCCCTCGAAGGGGAGATGGAACTGTAAGTTTCCATATTGATTAGGATAGCAAGACTTCCTATTATGGATACATAATCCATAATCATTTTGACTCCATCTTTCTTCAAACCCAAACAAACCATATTTTTTCTAAGAAAAAAACCACTCAACTCTATCATACACCTTGCTCATATCTAATTGTAGAGTAGCAAAACCTACTTATTCAAAAGCCTTAGATAGTATTCCTTCTATGATGCTGAGATGCTTGTTGATGAAACCACTGAGTATTTCTATCACCCCACAGAAGCCAGTTTTCTTTTGACCTCTATTTTCAATACATCTCTTACTCAATAAGCAGAGAATGAAGCTTCTTTTCCAATTCGTGAATAAGGTTATATTTTAATTGGATCCAATTGAGCATATACAGATTGTATTTCCTCAAATTTTTTTTTAATATTTTGGAAAGGTCTATAAATTTTTTCTCCTCTCCATTTCCTCATATTTCTTGCGCAGAAACCTAGTTTTAATTCCTCGCAATTCACAGATTCATTCACAATTTGTCTACATTCTTCATGGATAGTCCATTTTTTTCATTAAATTGGAATGGTCTTCAAGTGAGCTCATAGTGTCCAAAATACACTAAAGCCATATGAGTTAATTCAATCCATCAATGACATGAATATTCCCACTGAATATTGGACACTCGGTATTCAGGGAAAAGAAGCAAAAAGTCATCTTAGCTAAAAATCGATCAAGATTGATAGCTCTCGAAGAGAACTATTTTTATATCTAATCTCCTTTATATGTTATGTTTGATGTGATTAAATGATTATATTTTTAGGATTCATCATTTCGGAGCTTTTCAAGCCATTCGGGGTTGATTTGGAGCTATCGAAATTGAAATCGAACACCCAGAACTTCAAGGATGTGAAATGATCAAAATGGCCTTAAGGCTGGTGCAACGGTGCCATGCATGTCGTTGTGTATTGCACTTGAAGGTAGAGAGCACCATGGTGCCATGGTGCTGCCTCGGTTTTTATAAATAACCTCTTCTCTCTTTTAGGATTTTTCATGTAGAATCAAGGGAGGCCAATGAGTTATTCAAAGTTTCTCTTTTCACTTCATATCTCTATCATCTTAGCTTAGGACTTTAGTTTTCTTTTGGGATGTAGCTTATGTATTGCACCTCTCCTCTCCTCTTTGTCTATAGATTGTAAAGATATATAATTTTATTTAGTTTTGGGAACAAGACTTATGTAATATCTCGAGATTCTTGTGGTTTGATTGAATGTATCTCATATCCCATAATTTCCTTTTAATTAACCATTGATTTTTCTTTAGGCATTTTTGAAAGAAGAAAAGCAGGGGCGGTGGGATTCACTTGTAAAAGAAAGTAAATCTTGAAGGAAAAATTGAGATGTGTCGTAAACTTCAATTTGTTGTTGAAGTAGAAAAAGAAAGGGTCAAGAGTAGTGAAGAGTTATCTTATTCTTCAAAATTTAGTATCACAGTGGGCATATATTAAAAAATACAGTTCTATTTCTCTTGTTCAATGTTATCAAAATTGTGATACTGGATTCAAATAGTTCGTGTTGGATTATTTGGAAAGAGATTTATAGCAAGAGTTCGAGGGTTCTTTCAATCTCAATCGTAATAGAACCTGCAATTACAGAAGATTGGACGTAATCCCCAGTTTGAGGCCAACCAGTATATTTTTCAATGTTATCTTTTTTCCTCATCGTGTTTATTTGCTATTTTATGATTGATTACTTATTTAGTTCTGCCTTGTGAAGTGGGAATTTGAGATATAATTTAGTTTATTCCGCATTTATTTATATCTCGTATAAATTTCTAACGCAATGTTTTCATAATTCCCAGTAGCGCTGCTCAGCAACCTCCACCGATCCATTTTCAACAATTGCATAGAAGAACTAATATCTTCCCACACCATTCTTTCTTTTTTCGAAGCACATATTGTTAGAAATTAATAAGCTCGATACATTATGGATAACACATTCCTAGATACATTTCTAATTTCAAGATACATGCAATGCTAGATACATGTAATTATTCAAGTACATGATTGGTATGTGTATATGTACTTCATTTATTTTGTGTCTTTTAGGAAGTGTCTCTTGAGTACTATATAAAGAGTTCATTTCCCTTATTTGTATGCGAGAGAAAAGAATCAAAATCAATAGAAGCAAATTGAAGTTTGAAAAGAAACTGAGTTTCAAGAGAACAATATTTTTCTCTTGTGCGTTGTTGAGTCTTGTAAGAGAACAAATTTCTTCTCTTAAAAGTTTGTGAGATTTAGAGTGAATTTAGAGTAGGCTCGTCAACGCTTTCAATACATATGTAAGAATTGGATTCAAAATACCATGAACAGCCCAAGCACAAATAGTGTACATTTATTATGATATATAGTTGTTACATTATACACTTGGGAACAAGAGTAATACGATATATAGCTTTTATTAATGTAATTGCACAACTAGTAATGTAAATAAATGTATAAGTGATACTCTCTTGAGATGAAACTCTACCATCCAGCCTTCCATAGTTGAACCTTTATAAATTTATTTTCAAGAGAATCCTTCAAATAGATTGCATCATCTCTAACAGACCAAATACAAGTATTTGCGTTACGACATCTATAAGCAAGCCATGAATAAATAGGCTTTGTCCAAAATACATCCGTAGTAATATGACCATGTTTGCTACGCATGTAACACCAAAACAAAGTGGATTGCACAATATTCTCTCTAAATTTCCATGAAAATTGTTGTCCAACTCCCAACTTATGAACTCCCAAATCGTCGTCTTTCGACTTGCAATGAAGAAATAGAGGCTCATTACCTTTCATGTTGTTGTTTATTTGAACTGTCCCTGTCTCTTATACACATCTAGATGTGTATAAGAGACAGGTGTACGCCTAAATCGTCGTCTTTCGACTTGCAATGAAGAAATAGAGGCTCATTACCTTTCATGTTGTTGTTTATTTGAACTGTCCATTGCTCAAATGGAATAGCAAAGCATGACTGAGCCATCACAATTGCAAAAATCCAAAGGAATCCCATCAAATGTTTGGGGTTTTTCACCATCTTTTCTATATGATTTTGGAAGAAATTTTTTGTCAAGTTTTGTTGCTGTGCTGAAGATTATTGCTCAATGTTTGGTGTAATTTATACAGGTTAAATTATAAGAGTTATATGGTGTTGTGCCATAAAGATGAGAAACGTCATAGATTAATTACTTCACAAAGAAACTCCAACGTGCGATATTGAATTAAGAACATAAATATAATTTTAATCAATAACAGCTTCACACGATAACGTTTTGTGATGCAGTAATTAAAACGATAATTATTTTAAATGGTAAACTTTGGAAAATATTTTCAAGTGTAACAAATGTCAATATCTATCAATAATAGATAGCGATAGACTGCGATAAATATTTATCACTAGACGATAGACCACAATAGATATCTATAAGAAATGGATAGATTTCTATCGTGTCCTATCACAGCTATCTCTAATAGATAGTGATATTTTGCCATATTTGTAAATAATGTTGCCTAATTTTCTAAATTTGAACACACTCCTAATTAAAAACTATATTTAATTAACATTAGTAATTATGTTAAATTATTATGTCAAACGTTTTGTACTTGGAAAAAAAAAAACAATATGTCAAATATTTATCAGAATTTCACTTTAGACACCGTCATATCAAGTTATCAATCGAGAGTTTCACTCTTTATTGCCAATTTTTAAGAATGAATTCTTCTTATGGAAAAGATTTCAATTCTTTCATTAAAATCTGGAAAGATTCACTAATATTTACAGCAAGCTTTCAATTTCAATTTGATCTTAAATTTGAGAAAAGCTCTTGTAACATCCCAAAATTTTCAGGTAATTAGCAATTAATTATCTTAAAATATTTAGGCGTTATTTTGATAAATTGGGACAAAAAAATTAATTTGGAAGACAAGATAATTAATTTAAAAGATATTTGTAAAGAATTAGAATTTTAATTCAATTTAAGGAAAAATTTGATTAATTTATTTTGGAGAAAATGTGTTTTTAAATTGATTAAATATTTGGAAGGATATAATTTACCTCAAGTATTCGATTGTATGTTCCTTTAATTTTAGTTTGGAGCCAAAATTAAGTTAATTAAAGAAATTAATTGGTTTGAGATTATTTTAATAAGAGGTTTGAATTTTTTGGATTATTTTAGATAAATATTTACAAATAAAGAAAAGGAAAAAAAAATAGGTTTTTGGAAATTAAAACCAATCTGAAATTTAGGAAAGAAATGGAATATTGTGGTTCTAAATTTATCCTATTTAATTTTGGAGTTGACAAGAGAAATTTGTATTTAATTTAAATTAATTAGATGATGGATATTCTAATTAATTAAAATATTGATTTCCTAATTAGAGAAAATATCTTATTCAAAAAGGTTATCTAATCTATCTACTATTTTAGTTATTGATTTCTCTAAAAAAAAAGAAATAGATTTCCTAATTAGATAAAAAGTCATATTCGAAAATGAAATTTAATCTATCTGCTACTCCAAGTTATAGAATCTCTAATAATTTAGGGATGAGATTATTTTTTCTCTATAAATACAACCATCCACTTCATTCCAAACCATTCACTTCATTCCAAAGGGAGATCAATTAGAGAGAAAAATCCATGTTACTTTCATATTTTTTCTAGCCGTTTGCCAGTGTGCGTTCGCCGGTCACCGCCGCCCACCGAATTTTTATTTGGTGAGTTGCTGCTGATTTTTCTTTGGGTTTCTTGATTGGTTGGTTAGTGCACACTGAATCTTGGGCCAACATGATTTATCTATAAGATTTGAAGCATTGATTCGAGTTTTTTAAAGTCGTTAGTATACTATTCAACAAGTTCCAAAGCTTTGGAGCATATATTTGGTAAGTATTAAGACTACGAAACTTTTTGGATTAGTTATAAATGTTGGAAAATGGATTTTAAATCTTAAATTATGGTTTATTTGTAGATTTGAATCTTTGAGTAAAGTTTGGAATAAATTTGGAGTAAACAAAGTGTTTGAGACATTAATTAAGTTTTTGTTAGAGGTTGATATCGTGGATTAATTTTGGAATTCCAATTCGATGGAAGTAATCTTATTACTGGAATTGCGTTTATGTCAAGTGATAAATATAAGAACAATTTTAAGGATTCTAAGATCGTTTGCATCGAGATGCATGAGGAAAAATAAGCTTATCTTAATAATGTTTTGAAGTATACTATAAGTGAAAGCATAGATTAAATTTTTTATATGCTTTGCTAGAAGAATATTGAGCATGATGATATGTATTTGCATGATTGTGGGACTTTAGTTTATGATGCATGTTATTAGTCACCCCCTACCTATAGTTAGATACTCACTAGAGGTTTGTGTTTCATTTGGGATGAGATTTGTGTTTCTTTCGATATTCACTAGAGGTTTGTGATCTCTTTTGGGACTTCACCAGAGATTAATGATCTCCTTCGAGACTCACCAGAGGTTAATCATATAGGTTATTTATATGATTGATTTATATAAAAACTATATGTTAAAATTAATATGAATAAGATTCATATTAAATTTATATAGTTTTATAAGAAAAATTAATATTTGAGTATGATTCAAATATTAGTTATATAAATATGATTGATATAAAAACTATAAGTTAAAATTAATGTGAATATGATTCATATTAAAACTATATAGTTTGATGAGAGAGGTTGTTATCTGAATATGATTCAAATATTAATTTATATAAATATCATTTACATAAAAAAAAACCATAGATTATATTGTATGTGATATAATGTAAACTATAAATTATATGTTATATATCATATAACATATACTTTAATAATTTTATATATTAAGTTAGTTAATATATATATTATTATTATTCAAATTCAAATTATTTGAATTTTATATTTTTAAATAAAAAGGGGAAGGAACTCTTTCAACCCTACCTCAACCTCTCCAATATGTGAAAATAGAAGAGAGAGAGGATGATCTTCATCTTCATCCCTCCCCATCTCTCTCTGTATTGAGCGCAAGTCCACAAACTCTACACGATTCTCGTTCTTGAGAAAAACACACGAAACTCTGCACGATTCTCGTTCCTGAGAATAACGACGAAGGTCTCACGGTGGTATCTGATTCCTTGTTGTTTTGTTCGTGGTGTTAGATTTGTGAGACAGGGAGAAGAAGATGTGTTGTGGTGAGGAAGCGAGAAGACAGTATTTCAAGGGTATATGATATCCCTTTTCCTTCTTTTTTTCTTCTCTATATTTCACAGTAGTTTATGCATGCTTAGTCGATATGTTTATCGAGGATTATGCATATTGCCTACAACCAAGTGTTTCATGTCAAGACTATGCATATTGAGATTGATGCCCTTTCACATTCGACACATTACCTTTCATGAATAGATTACTGATTGCCTGACCAAACCGTTACCCCAACGACATTACCAGTTCTTCTATGACAAACTCGATCTATGGTTCTATCCTACGTCTCGTTTGCGGGGATGTTAAAGTCATAACTTTTTCTGTACTGTTCTGTTTTTCTTCTCCTTGTGATAAGGTTACTATTTGTTATTATTTCTCTGATTTAGTTGGTGAGATTTTCCCACCAAATCTTCTATAAATCTCTAAAATCTCCTTCTTTTTTTTTTTTTTTTTAATAAAGCGTTCTTGTATCTTTGTAGAACACATTGAGAAATACAACATTTACTGAGTTCTTGTCTTGTATTTCTCTCTCTTCTTCTTCCTTCTAAAAAACAAACTGGTAGAACAAGTTTACTCCTAAACTTGATGAGTATTCAAGATGCATCTTAAACCCCCTCAGGATGCCAAAGTCTTACCTAAAATAGTGACTCCAGTGAGAAGGCGCAATTGTACATAGCCGACGACGAATAAACAGCGGAAATGGTGGCTGGATTCAGTGGCTAAAGATGGAAACATGATTGAAAAGAATTGAGAGAGAGATAGACTGATGAGGGAGAGCCTTATGGAAAAGGTACTCCACGGGCAGTAGCTACTGTCGACGGTGGTACGAACGAACGCCGTGTCAAAGAGGCCAGCGACAGATGCTGACCAGCAAGGCGGCGGAAGTCACGCCTGAGGGCTGATGGGGGATAAAACCCTAAGCGAAAGAAAGAGAGTTTAGAGAGAGTGGGGGAGGGTTGGGGGCTTCACACGTCAAAGAGGAGGGACTTAAAATATTTCCTTTCTTTTTTTTTTTTTTAATCTCACTAAAGCCTAAGAAAAATATTCACTACATTATCTATATTATCTATATTTGTGCATCTCGTCAAATTATTCAATTATAATGTGACAAATTTTACTTTCTTTTTTCTTTTTAATTTTAGTAAAGTATTACACGATATATATAGATATATATATTATTTTCCTTTTCCCTCTCCAATTCCTAACTTCTATCTACCTAAAATCCAAAATTTCTCGAGAAAAACAAGTATGCGTAGTTTATATTTTTCCTTTCAGTATCTTTTTCATCGAAAAGAAAAAAAAAAGTAAAAAGAAAAAAAAAAAAAACTCAGACAACAAGTTAATTAGACACCACCACAAGGGTTCCCTTCTATATCTCTGACAACGAACTGGTTGTATGGGAACCTCTTCTAGAAGAAGGAATTTTGTAGAGAGCTTTAGTATATAAAATTTGAGAGATTTCTTTTTTTCTTTTTGAGAAAGATGGAGAGGTTCCTTTATGTCATTTTTTTATAACTCCCTCACTCTTATACAACTGTAGGGAGTATTAATTTATTTAGTTAAAATAATTTTAATTAAATAAATCAAATAAATATTAATTAATATAATTAAATATCATATTAGATAAAATATACATCATATTCATATGCATATCTATCTCATAACTTATAGTTTTTATATGAATCTCATTCACATAAATTTTAACTTGTAGTTTTAATAAGAATCTCATTCATAATATATTAATCTTATTCAAATATTTTTCTCATATTATAAAGTTTAATTTTTTAATCTAATTCAAAATTAACTTTATATTATAATGTATCTACATACGTTATATTAATTGTATCTCATACAATTAATGCATATTCTCTTTGTGTAATTAATTTGAACAATTCAAATTTTTCCAACACTTTTTTATCCTTGTTTTTACCCATTGGTGAGCTACTAGAGAACCTAATTAGAGTATGTCAATGCTTCACAAGTTGTTCATAATTAAAATTGTGTCAAGTTATTGTTTTACCCCTATAATTACATCTTGCTCTTCAAGTGTCATTGATTATTTAATGAACAACCTGTTTATGATCCTACCATAAACAAAATTTTCTTAAGCTAATGAAAGGGAGTGGCCCCATTGTTAAAGACCTAGAGTCAGTACTTAAGATAGCAACTCCTCTACTTTATCCTAAACTCAGTAAGGACTGAATTCTATGTTGTGTAGCTATGTTCCCAACTCCTTACTTGGTCATGTTCCTAAAATGGTAGGCTTATTGAGTTGGCGACTCGGATCACCCTCACCGATACAAATCAAAGGACAAGCACTCACATTATAACGATCTAACCTTTACATAACAAAGTCCGACCGTTGCGACATGCATACCTAGACTTTTCTATTATGAGATGAGTTACGGTAAAAAATAATAATAAAAATAAAATAAAAAACACATCTATATTTTTATTAAACAAGTAGTAAAAATTTTACAAAAAGTTTATTTTTTAAAACACTAGGAAACAACATTAGTGTATTGGAACGAAATGCATATATGACCAAAACAGTGAGTTTGATGGTTGGCTTCTTGAACAACGTCTAGTCATGCGACCTATGTTGTGTCCTTACCTACAAAGTCTATAAAGAAGGATGAGTATATAATATACCTAGTAAGTAGCTTTCACTTAAGGTAGTGCCCAAACACACAATCACATGCAACTTGTCATAAAAACATACAATTGGGATCCAAAAACATGAACTTATCATAACATGAGGTAGTTGGTTAAGCTTCCAACATGGATTCCACTGGCTTGATAGGAAGATGTGGACTTAAGTGAAACTAACTCATCTAATGATTAGCAGTAGCATGCAATCAGTAGAGTCAGAGTTGCATCCAACATCAATCATTAATATAAACATAAGATGGAACTAGTGGGGTGCAACCATAGATACCCTGCTAGCCTCTAACATAAAGATACATACCCTGTTGGCCCCAAAAGTATAGCCTATACCTAAAAATAACTTGATCTTATTATACACGTGAACATACATAATACATAGGTTCCTTATAAAGGAACATGTTTTAATCATGTAATGCAACGTAACAATAACATAATAATGCAACATATCAAAGGCATACTAACATAAAACACTTAAAAGATAGTGTGAGATAAGTTACTTACCTCGAATGTGATTCTATTTATAACTAATTATTCCTTATAGTTTGATCCTATAAATTCTATAAATAACAATTCTTATTACAACTAGTTTTAAGACTATTATATTAAGGAAGTCAATGAACATACTTATTTATAAAATTGTAACTATTTAAGTCTTGTGAGTGTTAAGTTTAATTACGATTAATTCTTCAACAATGTCGATGATGATAATAATATTGATAGTAATAGTGATTATTATTATTATTATTATTAGAAGAAGAAGTAGAATAGTATTAGTAATATTTATAATATCATTATTAATTGTAATAGTACTAGTAGTAGTAGTAATAATAATAATATAAGTTAATACATAACATAGTATTATAATAATAGTAGTAGCAACGTTATTTTAGTAGTAGTATTAACAGTAATAATATCAATAGTTTGATAATAACAATAATAACATCAATTTTAACAATTATAGTAGTATTGTGAACAGTAATTATAATTAATAGTAATAGTAATATCAATATTAGTAGTAATAAGAATATTAGTTATAGTATTTAACATAGCATTAGTAATAATAATATTAGTATGAGTAGTAGTAATGATAATAATATATATTAATTTAGTAAGAAAGAAAAATGGAGAGGAAAATAAATTTAAGAATTAAATGGGAGAGGAGGAACTTATCTAAAATTCAAGATATGTATGGTTGCACCCTATGAAGCACAAATACAGATACGGCTACACGATACGAATACGATCGGATACGATAATTCGTCAATTTCTAAAAAAACTAAGATACGGATACGTCTAAGGATGCGTCGTTTTTTATATGATTTTTTAATATATATATTTATAAAAAAACGAGAATACTTATATGTTGAAGAAAAACATTTTTTTTCTTCAAAAAAATCTAGGATATAGATAAATTTAGCATACAAGTTAATAACAATAACATAAAATAGAATACAAGCACTAAAATATAATAATAAAAAAAAAACAAAACAACATCTAAGATGTTGAAGTATAATAGTTAATAAAATGCAATAGAAAAGTGACACATATTGCAAAGAAAAATAAAAAGAAGATTAGAGAGAGAAATATGAAGATAACGAATAACTATTTGTTGAAGATATCCAAATAGTTTATATTTTGGTAGACTTTGTGGAGACTCAAATGTGAATATGGAGATTAGATGATTCTAGTCTAGGGTTTGGTCCGTTATTTATTTATTTTTTTATTTTAGCTTTGGACTTGAGTAGTGAGCTTTCTAAATAGGTTGCCTAATTTTAGATTGAGAAACATTAGATGAGTTACTTGTATTTTTTCTTAAAAAAAAAGGTAAGCATAGAAATAGATACGTCAAATCGCGTGTCAGATACGTATCTGGAAAGTATCTGAAAGTATAGATACATCAAATTGCGTGTCAGATACGTATCTGTAAAGTATCTAGAAGTATCGGTATCCAATACGTGTATTCTATGTTTCACATGAAGTATCTGTGCTTTATAAGTTGGACCCCTCTAGTTCCACCAACCATCTCCCATTTCTTTAATTTTTTTTCTCTCTCTGTCTCTTTCTTTTTCTCCAACTTTCTAAATTTTTATCTTCCTAACAATATTTTATTTCCTAGATATTTCTTCTAAAATATCAAAATATTATTTATTTATTTATTTACTTAACTCTTTTAGAAATATTTTTATACTATCATTATTTTATTTGTTAGATATTTACTTACACTGGTATTTGTTTATTTGCTCAATTGATATTTTATTTGTTATTTATTTAATAGTCAAGAAAATTATGAACCTATTTTAACCTTAATGTTAATTTAGAAATGATTTTCTCTAACTAGACATAAAAAAATAAATTTTATATAGATCCTAAATTAAAATTCAATTTGTAATTTTCAAAATATTTTCTTACAAACTTGAGATGTTATATAGGCACGAGTCCATAACTCACTAACGATTGAGATCGAGTTACATATGATCATCTTATGAAATGTTAATCTCGTAAGTCAACGGTAGTACATAGAGAGATTAATTAAAACTCTTTGTATAGGATACTCCAACTCATATCACGTCTTTTAAATTTAATTTCTAAATCTCTTATTCTAACTCCCAAATCTTTTAACACGAACAATATAAATCAAGTTATCTAAATCCAATCGTTAAATTTTAGCCTCAAAGTTCAAAATATAACTCAATATCTCAAGATAATTTAAGTTGCTTGAAATTCAAGGATGTCACAACGATGTTCTTCTTCTCTTATTATTTTCCCTAAGTGAGTAAACCAACTCCATCAATAGAACTAGATTTCTTAAACTCAACCATTCAATTTACCAAAGAAATTTCTTCAATATTTCTTAAAAGATACATGAACTAGACTCTTTTATGTAGTAAGAATTTCATCCATCTATAATCTATGATATATTAAAAGGCTAAATCCATGAAAAGTATTTTTTTTACTATCATGCCCTTACTTTAGTTTATATATTTACCATACATACCATTGAAAATTAATTTTATTGTATAAACTTAAATTAATAATTAATACTAAGTAGTTAATATAATAAACCAAGAGCTTTTTTTAAGTATAGGAAAATGTACTAAAATATTTATAAATATAGCAAAATATCACAATCTATTTATGATAAATTGTAGTAGACTACTATATGTGTCTATCATGACACAGATAGAGACAAATAGTAGTTTATCGTTATCTATCGTGGTCTATTACATATAGACTGTGATACTTTGATATTATGTGTAAATATTTTTAGTAGTTTTATCATTTAAAATAATTTTGTTATAATTAATTAATATTGTTGGGAGATGAATCAAATTATAAATTTGTATCATTTTAAATATATGTAACTTATGTTTATAAATAGATAATTAATAGTAAGTAATCAAAATAATTTCAAATATGTACCTTTAATATCAAGCAAATATTCAAAACCTCCGATATAATTAAATAACAGTTTTTAATATAACAAATATTTATAATCATAATAAAATATTTCAAAATATTTATTTAATATCTTTTCTGAAAAAAAGATTTAATTTCTTTTCTAAAATTTTAAATTTTAAATTAAAACGGTTAGATCAATGATTCATCCTTTTTTATTTTTTACTTTGAAATGGATTTAATTAAATATTTGAAGGGTTCACAAATTTAAAAAAAAAAAAAATCAAAATTCTAAAATTTAACTTAAACTACATCATTTTTTTTTAAATATCTCACATAAGGAAATAAAATTAAAATTAAATTATTTTCTTTGAAAGCACTTAAGTTGCTTTCTTTTTCTTTTTCTTTTTTTTTTTTTTTGAGTTAATGTAATGTTGCATTTACATATTTAATTTTACAATCATCAGTAATAATAATAAAAAAAAAAAGTTGCTTGAAATTCCAATATCTTATACCCACTTTGGTAATCAATTGGTTTTTTGTTCTCTATTTTTTAAAATTAAGCATATTTCATCTTTTTTTTAGCCAAATTCCAAAAACAAAAATAATTTTTTGAAAGCTACTTTTTTTTAAGTTCCCAAAATTAATTTGGTTTTTTAAACAATTGGTGAAAAGTATATAAGAAACGAAGAAATTTGGAGGTAGAAGTGTGTCAATAGCCTTAATTATCAAAAACAAAAATAAAAAATAAAATGATTACCAAACGGGTCTTGCCATATAAAATCTATAAATTTTGTGTATTGTGATAATGGCTAGATTGCACCTAACAAAATATGTATTATTATCTACCATGTTCCGAGCTTCCTCCAAATATTGTGTATTGTTGTGATCATACTCCTTATCATTTGTCAACGATGAAACTCACTTTTAGAAATTTTGTTCAACTTCAACCAACACGGTAAAAGAAATTTAAATTATCGGTCGAATTTAAATTTAAATTTGGAAATTTTATATATTTCCAAATAGTTTTTTTTTTTCACAATTTGTAGCAATTTAGCATTTTTTTTAATGGCGTTGTTCTTCTATGATGTTGATACAATTTATAAAACCAACATAATTTTATTGATGAGTTTGTGTTTTTTCTACCGTAATTGCAATTTGTAGAATTCAAAATGCATATATTTCAATAACGTATTAAAATTTTGGATATATATTTCTATATAAAAATAAAAATAAATGAATTCTTAAATTAAAAACACCACCATCGACTTTGAATTATATTTTTGAAATTGACGTTTATGTAAGAACAGTGAAAAAAAATTTGAGAAAAAAATTAGAAAAGGTGAAATGTTAATGAACTCAGGAGCGATAATGATATATTCATACATATTGGATGAAAATTTGGTTGTTTAGCCATTTATATAGCAATTTCAATTTTTCACATATATATAAATTTTTATTATCTGTTTATATTTTTATTTTAAACAAAATTATGTTTACAATTTTTCATCTCTATGTACGTTTTTATTTTATTAATCACAATTCATTTAAATTTGAAATATACCATTTTATTAACAGGGGTGAGTGAAATCCGGACAAACCATGAGGTTGGTTTCAATTGCTTTGAAAAATTTATAATTTGGAGTTGAAAGGAGGAACATGACAATAGATATAATTTATAGTCGTTCATTTGTGCGTCTTTATTTTTTTATTCACATATGTTTAGATTTGTTCTTATTTATATAATGTTACAGGTAAAAAATACATATAAAATTTATTTAGAGATACTTTAAAGTTCAAGAGTTAAAAGAAAATTTGACATCACTCGACTAATTAAAATTTACTTAATTGTGATGCACTTGCTTGCGAAAATGAAGTGGAAGATCAGCTTACTTCTTCCGTGTTTCTTTCTTCTTAACTTAATGATTTATTGTGTTAATATCTGTATTAAGGTCGTGTTTTGCTTTTTCCTTTTAAAAAAATAATTTACTGATATAATTAAAAAAAATGCTAAAGCACAAATAGAATATGAAATTTGAGATAGGATATATAGGATCATGAGAGATCATAAAAAAATATGAGATTTGAGAGAGAAAAAATGTATTTATCTTAGGATTTTGAAATTATATCAACTGCAAATTTTAAAATTGCTTCTTAGTGTTGGTTATTTTGTAAAAATTAATTGGTCTAGAATACAGTGGTATATTTTGCTTTATATTCTTTTTTTTTTAAGCATAACTTACATTTAAATTACTTCAAAATTTTGTCAAAATATTTAGCTGTGAATATATTTATTTTTAATAATTAAAATAACAAAAAAAAAAAGTTATATCATGAATGTTTAGGAATATCAAACTTATTATTAAAAAAAAAGTATTATTAAAAACTTATTTATTATTTGAAATCTAACACTAAGTTATTTCCCAGGATCTTTCATACTTTTCTCCTTGAGCTATGATTGTTTTTTTCCCCTCAGCATGCTTGGTTCATTTTTGTCGGTATTTATTATGTTATATTTGTGCTTTCACCTCACATCATTGTGTTTAATGCAATTCAATATTTTAAAAATATATATATATATATATATATATAATAAATACATTGGATAATATTGTACGCAAATCATTAAGTATTTTCAATTTTGAAATTGTATCCAAATTCTATTATGCTAAATATTATATCAAATTATTACGTAATTTTTCGAATCTTTGCCATAAATTATGTTTTCAAAATTATATGAATTTTCAAAATTCGAAATGAAGTTTTTTAATTATTAGAATCGATTTCCCAAATTGATTGAATACTTTTAAATTTTGGAAAATATCAATTTTTTCAAAAAAATTAGGTAAGATTTGAGATATATATAGAATATCGATGTTAATTCTACCAGAGATTCCATAAAAAAAACTCAAATATATGAATCTCTGTGTTAAGTATTCCCAGGATTTCATCGAAAAATCTCAAGTATATATAATCTTGGTGTTATTTTGCCCATATTTAACATCGAGATGTACATAATTTCGGTGTATAATCTGGAGAGATGTACCGAGAAAGCCCAAACAATCGATATGTTGGAAAAGTTTGATTTTGTACCTAAAATCTCGTGGTCGATCTCGCTCGAGATGGTCCGAGAAAAACTATTTTGTGGTTTTTTTTTCTTCTTTTTATTCCTTAACTTTCTATGTTTTCTTTTTTCCAAAATTAGGCATCTCCTCTAATTTTTCACCTCTTTTTGCATTATTTATCTTTTTTTTTTTTCGTTCAAAAAATGTTAACAACTCTCATCCGCTATATATTTTTCCTTCTTTACCTGTTTCTTAATAATGTAATTTAATTAAATAGTGACAAAAGTAGGGTGGGTTAAAAAGTTTCGAAAAATTTACGGTTGCTAAATCGCATACCCCCTACATGATATAGGCCTGCCTTTATTTACAAGATAAGTCGTGTATGGAATACACCAATTTAGGTGCCATGCTAGCGAAAAAACACCCATTTAGCAAAAGAAAACAAATCAACCAGCAAGCCATTAACACAAACTCATGAATATCGTACATGATTTTCGAAGAGAAATTTGGAGAATCTAATTTTAGAGAGAATTTGATTTGAGAAGGAAAAAAATTGTTTTTGTTTGCCCCTTTTATAGGGATTTTTTTTTTATCTTCCTCTCTATGATCAAATTTTATAGAGAATTTTTCAATCCCTCCATATTCTCCTCCTTTTTTCTTCTTTTTCTCTTTTCCAAATTATGTTGTCTTCAACATTTTTTTATCAAAACATTTTTGTTTTTTGTTTCAAGGAGTTGAGGAAACTTATCTGTTATATTCATCATCTTGTAGTTCTAAATTAATGAAGTTTTGAAGGTTTTATATAGTTGATGTAGGCGAAACGCCAAACATAATTGTTATGTACGTGTCTTCCTCATCTCTTCGAAATTATGAAGATTTTGTAGGATCGGTAGGACAACCCTAATGAGGAAATAGGGTTTATTAAAATTAATAAAAACTTTTTACTAAGTGAGGCCAATTAAGCAAGTTAATACACATTTTGCTAGCAATTAATTTAAACAAGGATTTTATGCAAATAACATCAACCCAAAATAATCAAGAGAATGACATAAACAACTTGAAGAACAAATTGTAGCAATTAATCCAATGCAATAAAATCTATTGGAAAATTAATTCCAAAATAAAATAGGAGAGGGATAGAGAAATTGGTTCGGCATAATCGGCCTACATCCACTTCACAAGCGACATGTCCACAGCTTAGAGTTGAACCGCTACAACGTTCTTTTTCTAGGAGCAAGAGTTGAACCGCTACAACGTTCTTTTTCTAGGAGCAACAACAAACCCGATCCTTTCCACGATTGAGGATCAAACTGTTACAACGGTTTTTTTTTTATCAAGAGCAACCCTTGTAACAGTTTTTTTTGGATCAAGAGCAACCCTTGCAATAATTTAAAAAACTAAAAAGCACACTTGACAAACTTTCTACAAGAGGGAATTTACAAATTTTAGCTCACAACTAATCAATCCTCAACATAAAATCTCTCTCAAGAAGAAGATGAAAAGAAGAAAAATTAAAGTATGGAGAGAGCAACAAAGGAAGCTTTGTATTTTGAAGAAGATTGAAAATAATAAGAATTGTTCTGAACATTTGGAGAATTACCTGAGTTTAAATAAAGAAGAAAAATTGTTGGAAACTATATTTAATTTGGACCATTGGATCTTGGAAAAAAAATTAAATGGCGGACATTTAAATCCAACTAGTCGTTAGATATATAAAAAAAATAGTATTATTATATATCTTTTAGAATCATTTCTTTTAAATAACTAACAAAATGTAAATGCCCACTATGTGTCCAAAACTAGTTGTTGCACACAAACATAAAATAATATTAAATGTATTTTCTTTTTAAATTCATTTTTATTTTAAAACCAATCCAAAAATCAAAAGCCCACATGTGTCACTCCTCCATTGCTTCAAGTGACACATTTCAATTGGTCCACTTTGATGAGAAAACTTCTACCACGCTCCGAATTTTTCTGTTAAGCTTGTTTCGCCTATATCTTCTTCGTTTTAGCTCAAATTTGGGCAATTGAAATTACATTGGAATCGTTGTTCTGACTCTTACATAATAGACACTTCAAAAAACTCAAATTATCAATAAATGAAAGCAGATTTGTTATCATCAAATATTAATTAATTTGAGGTTAATGGCCAAAAAAGCCAACAGATTTGTGAAGCCTTTTTTTTCTCTGAGTAAATGAGAGAAAAGAGAGGGGATTAGAACTTGTTTTCTTCTCTAATTTGCATGAGTAAAAATATGAATTTGATAAAGTGATTTGATAAAGAAAAATATATTTCTAAGAAAGGGAAATATGTGACATTAGTATATGTCTAAACGTGTTTCACATGTAAAGACAATAGATTTAACAGAAAGCTAAAATTAAGGTTGGTTATTATTATTATTATTATTATTTGTATTTACGAATATTTCAAAAAAAAAAAAAAAAAAAAAAAACTCATGTACTTAGATTTAGTTGAAAACTAAATTTGAGGATGATTATTTTTTGTTTATTTATTTATATTTATGAATAGTTCAAAAAGAAAGAAAACTCGCGCACTAGAGTTCCACGTGGTCAACAACCTGGCAACAACGTGAAGAGGTGTCTAGAAAGGGATGAACTTGTGCACCTGGTACACGAGTTTCCTACCTATTTTTGTCAATATTTTAACTTCCCACTTTAAATAATAAATTTATTATATGTTAAATATTGTAATTTTTTTTTTCTTCATAACTACCCTATATTTGTCATTTCCTTTTAAAGATACAATGTTCTTGACCTTAACCCTTTCTATTTTAAGCTTCTAGGATATTTTCCATTTGTTTAAGGTGTCCCCTCTGTTTTCATGTCTTTTATGCTTTTCTTCTTCTTTATCCTTAAGCTTCTATACCCCCTAAGTAGGCATTTGATAACTCTCCAAAAGTGAATTATTATGGTGATGATTCTATATGGATTGTGATAATTAATAAAAGTTTGAAAATAATCTGAAAGTACCTAGTGCATGTCAAACATTGTTATGATTAAGGTTATAGCTTACTACAGAATATTTGATAGATATAAATAATGGATAAAGAGAACACCAGATATTGGTAACCCAGATCGGTGCAAACACTTATGTCTGGGGAGCAGTATGTCCAAGAAAGATAACTTCAATGATAGGCCTTTACAACATAGTACTTATTTATAATAACTACATCATTGTAGTGATGTCTGTAGAGCTTAACAATTCAACCATTCATTTAGGCTCCCCCTAAATGTGAGATTCCCTTTCTCCAACACTTAGGCATCCATCTTACTAATGATATTCGTGAAAAATGTCTTAGGCTCCCTCTAAGAATGAGACTCTTTCTTTTCTTGGTGAGTTGGGAAAACTTAGATGTCATAAGAATTAATTTGATGAATCTACGATCGAATCACAATTCGAAAAATAAACAGAAACTCTAGGTTAGACCCTTTAATCATTTATTTTGATCTTTATTTATTTTTCATGCAATTTATTATTTGTATAATTGAACAAAGTAATCTAAAATACACCGATATGGTTACCTCGACATTGTAAATAGTTTAATTGAGAAACTCAACCATTTCCACAGTTTTGCCCGTGCTACCACTACTAAATATTTGGTAGAAAAAAGTTAATTTATTGGTCTGGAAGTAGGCAGTAAATTATGTATGATGAGATTGGTGTCATTGCTGGGGAACCAAATAGTTTCTCCATTAGAAGGTTTCCAGTTTTTTTTTTTTTTTATTGTTGTTGGTTCTTTTCTTTCTATGCATGAGTCATGTTGGAATTGGTGTCCTAATTCTCCCGGAGTCTCATAGTTTGTAATCTATACTCATTGTTATGAACAAAATAATAGGTATTTTATTTGGCATTTACTCATATCCAATAAACAAAGCTCCTGGTGACACTACTGATACGACCTGCTTTTTAGAGGTTTGCAAGTGTTGTGAACTACAATAGATGGTAAATCCTGACCATTCATGTGGAGACATGCGAGCGGGGGTTTCCTATACAAAGAGTTTGTACAAGACCAGACCACGAGATGACTAGTCTTTATATATAACGCTATTGATACTAAAGACTTACATCTCACCTAAATGACCATAGGTGACATGATCTCAATCCTGAGTGTTTTAGAAACTCCTGCCTTTGAGGGTGGTCCTTTGATTAGTATGGGCCTACCTTTTTGGGGATTTGTTTAATTTAGGAGCTGAGAACTCAATTACACAAGTTAAGGACTGGTTCTGGGGCTTGAACATAGTGGCCACAACTTCTCTTTGGAAGACAGGACTCAGTCATAGTAGAATGTTCATTAGAGGGATCAACGGTACTTAAGGAGTTAGATGTAACTACAAGGGTGTAACCGTTGTTAGTCCAATTGTACTTATGAGCGATCTGTGAAGGGTTATTGCACTGTTGATTGGTTGATATAGACACTTAATATATTTGTGGTAAGGAGAGTTCAACTGTTAGTTTTTAATGGAGTGTCGGGCAGTTAACGGATGGTAGATCCCGTGACTAAAGAGTTTAGTCAGTTATTCATGTACGTTGGTGCTTCGAGCTACAGGTCCATAAGGTCTCATTGGTAGCTCAATGGATTCAAGTTGAGAATCAGTTCTTGGTGTTGATTTGAAATGTTCAAATTGACAAGAGAAAATTCGATTATATATGATATGATCGGTGTGATGTATGAGAAACATTAAGTGGAGGATTAATGTAAATGAGATTTACATTAAGTATCATGAAATAGGAAAAGAACTATGGTTTACATATGTTTCATGAGATGAAATATTGAAACTATAGGTTATAAATATAGTATGGTAAGTTGGTTATCATATATATATATATATTTATAATAATATTAATTATTAGATTCACTAAACGATAGTTGAAGAAAGACTAAACGATCGTGGAGTGACACTACACGATAGTTCACTTAGCTGGCCATTAGCTAAACGATCGTAGAGCTTTTGCTAAATAATCGCATAGCATTTGTTAAATGATTGGGCATCGTCTATACGATAGACCTCTTTCATCTCCCACTTGCTTAATCGTTTACATGATTTTTTTTCCTCCGGTCTCTTCCTCTAACTAAGTCCACACAGAGCTCACACTTCTGGATTCTCACACCGAGAATACCAAGGTAGCTATTGTGGTAGTGTTTTACTCAACTCGACTTAATCGTGGTTTGTGGAGGTTGTTCTCTGTGTTCGCGATGTTCTTGTGGTGGTTGCTGTGATCATGCTGTGTTGCGGTCATTGTGTTCGAGCGTTTGTGTGTTACGGGTTTGGAGTCTGAATGAGCGTTCGTGATCGAGGGAGGTTGAAGATGAGTCTTCAAAGGTATGTATAATTTTATCCCTTGATCTTTTGTTAAGCATGTTGTAATTTCATTTTGTTGCATGACCAGTTAGTTTCCATTTCTTGATTGTAATTGTGTATGTTTAAATACGAATGGAATTTGGAATGATCATTCCACTGCTCATAGAAAACCTCATATCCGATTTCCTTCAGAGTTGATCCTCCCAGGTTGAAAACTTGTTGTATTTTGCAGAGCTAGTAAGAAGGAAAGACAACTCAAAAGAAAAGCTAGAGAGCGAAGAGCTAGAAAAGAACAAATTCGTACAGAAGGCACAGAAGAAGAAGAAGAAGAAGAAAAAGAAAAAAAGACAACGGTGGTTGTTGAAAAACGTACACTGCGGAACCTCTCGGTTCTTGACCTGACCCAACAACCTCTTTGCATTACCTACTTTTGATAGAGTAAAGATGCATAAAACGGAAACTAATAGAATTATTAAGCACTCTAATTATATTAAATTTGAGTAAAAAACATGATATAAAAACAGGTTTTAAAAGAAAGGGTTTCAGCTTTACAACCTTTCTAGAATCCTTCAAATTCTTACTTATTTCCATGAATTTGACCTTTAAATCTTCAGTAGACCACCAAGACAATTTTCTTTATTATTCTCAAACTTGGATTTGAGTAGTGGAACTCTAAACTGAGAGGGATTTAGATGGGTTTGAGAGAGTTCGAGTGTCAAAGAATGTTTTTGCAGAAATTTCACAAATTTCAGATTTTCATCCATTCAATACTCTGAAAATAGAGTATTTATCAAGTTGATTCATGCAAGCATCTACTCATTCAACTAATTGACACGTCAATTAACACTCAGATAATGGGAAAGGTGTTAAAATGTGGATAAATCCACTAAATAATTTGAAATTTGGGGTAAATCCACTTTCAAATTAAAACCATTTTTAATTTCTATATTCTTATTTAATTTAATATTATTAAAATTGAATTTAAATAAAATAAAATTTCAGTTCTGGAATCGAAATTTGTAATTAAAAATGATTTATTTAAATAATTAAATTAATTAATAATATTTATTTAATTAAATAATAATTTAATATAAAATATTAAATTAATAAAAACACCTAATTCACACATGAATTCTTATTCATGTAATCAATATTTAAATCACTATTTAAATATTTTTAACTCTCCAATTATGTTTAATTTTCAACAAAATTAAACGTTAATTATATCAAATATAATTATCCAAACCCTAATTTCGAATTGGAACGTTCCAAATTCGCTCAATATAACATCCTGACTTGAGCAAGATCTCGAAATCTGAACTTTTCAAAATTAAAAGTTTGACTAGGTGACTCAATAAGAGGTAAAGTAGGTTTAACGAAAATTCACCGAAAGGGGAAAAAATGAAGACCTAAGATAATTTGAAGGTAACAAACTTAGTGAAACTCGTAAAAGGTACTCATGGATGAATTAGAGATGCTCGGGCCAAAGTCAAATAAAAAGTCAACGGTCAAAGGTCAAAAGTCAACATTTATAAATTTTAAGAAATTGATGGTTTTGAGTGGAATTTTGGAAAATTCAGTAACTACTAGTCCCATTTGAACCAGAAATTGTAAGGGGAAAACGAGGAAAACCAAGAAGGATAAAGAAGGAAAATGAGTTTTTGATGAAGCTTGAGAAATTCAAGAAATTGAGTAGCTAATTTGTGATTTGAGGGACAAGAGGTGGGGGGTTGTATCAACTAGGAGTTGTGACTGATCAGGAATAGGAGTTGGTAGCTAGAAATTGAAGTTGGAATTGTGGGATTTGAGATTATCGGCCTATAAAAGGGGAAGAGAGAAAAATTAGTTGAAACAAGCTCATTTGGAGCAATTCTTGAGAGAAAAGTACTTAAACTTTTGGGGAGTTGTTAGGAAAGAAATTAAGAGAGTTTCTTTGAGGAATTGTGGCCGCACAAGCAAGAAAAAGAAGAAAATTGTAGCTGGTTGGAGTTAACAGAAAATTAGGGTGTTGTTCGGTTTTGGATTAATTCGTGGACTTAAAGGGTGAATCATGGATCCTTATAAGGTTCCTCAAAAGTTCTAAGGTCTTTAATTTGATTATTATAAGCTGGAATTGAAGAAATTAAATTATGGAATTCCTCGCCAAAAAATAGGTGCCCATCGGAAGTTAGTTGATTCCAGGCATTTTGGGGCAAATCAGATTTTCAAACATCGAGGTAAGATAGTTTAGATGATGTGTAAGTGGTATGTATAAACTAATTAGAGTGGGTATGGTTGAAATGAGAGAAATTGGTCGCCGGAGGTTCGTCGAAAAAACGGGTCGAAATCTGGAAAATTTTGGGTTGTAGGTTGAAGAAAGAGTTGTCTTTTATAGGTTTGACTTATGTCTTACATTTATTGTCCGTCATTAAAAGTTGAAAAATACAAATTTACGATAATTAAGGTGTTTTGGAGTATGATAAGCAGTCTAATTGGTATTTATGATGCTTAAAATATGAAATTAGAAGAAATTAGAATCTTAAGTTGATTTTGAAGTTAACTAAGGGGTTAATTTGTTAATTAAACTCTAAATACGGCTATTGAGAAAAATAGGTAAAATTGGATAAAATTAAGTTTAACTAAGATGTTCTTAAGCTCAATTTAAGTTTCCATGGATTTCAATAAGATTCTTTGACATTGATATTTAATTAATTTGGAATCTTAAGTTAATTCTAAGGTAGCTTAAAATTAAGCAAGCATTGGTCGAGTCGTGTAGACAATGGGGTAGACGATCATTGAGTATCGGATACTCGGAAGCTATTTTACGCAGCGCGCACTAGACGATCGTATAGCTCAACAAGCTTCATCGCTTAGTTACTGACTATACGGTTATGGAGTAAATCGTTTACCTTTCACGTGTTAAGTGATCATCTAGACGATTGGGCTTCGCGGCTTCTTTTTCGTCTAAATGATCGGGCTTTGGAGCTTCTTTGTCGTCTAAACGATCGTTTAACATCCGTTGTTTTCGTCTTGGTGCTACACGATCGTTTACCTGGAGGCGTTTACTAAACGATGGGAGCTTTGCCCGGCGGTTTAAGACCTGGTTCATTTGTGAACAGGTTTGCTTGATGGAAATATCTAATAGATAGAGTTTTTCATTCCGGTTTTAGAGAGTTTTTGTAGTTCATCCCGGTCCATTAATCTGTGTTAATATACATGAGATGTATGTTTTAATTTATATGTCATATAGTATGCCATATAGAAAAATCCCACCATAGGTTATGCATTAATCATGCATCATCTCTTTATTATGAATGTTATGATTTAGAGAAGCATGATTTAAATTACGTAAGTGCATGCTCATGCATCATATAATATTAAGAGTTATATTTATGCATGCATAAAGCATTGACATGCATCATCTTTATATTATAATTGTTATAGTATAAGGGTGTATGGAAAGCATGTATGCTTGGTTGTTATGTTTATATAAAAGTTATGTATAGTAATGACCGGACATTGCATGAAGCATGACACATAGGTTAAATTTATAAGAGTTATAGATACCTCGTTGTGTGGCAATGTATGTTTTTAGTTGTTTCTTTTATAAAAGTTATAAAGAAATTAGAACTAAAATCAATAAGAAAGATATGCATGCTAACTTAGGTTTGATTCATGGTTTTAAAATGTTTAAAACTTGGATGAGATAAACCTAAGATCACGGTTCTAATATGATTCGCAACCTTAGGCTTTAATCTTTTAATCAGTTTAATAGGATTAAATTGACTAATAAAAGATTAAAGTGTAGTAAATCTATCTATAAGGGACCTTTTGTCTAAGGCGGGTTCTGTCTAGGCTGGGGCTTTTAAGGTGACGGAAACGGAACACCCCTACTTGGGAACCTACCTGGAAAGGTAAATTAGATAGATTTGATGCATGCATGCAAGGTTAGGGACAATCCATTAAAGAATTTAATGTGACTACTTGAACTTTTTTTATTTCAAAGACAATGAGTAGTTTAAAAAATGACTTATACTAAAATCAGTAGCCAGATTGTCTAGGTTAATGAACCCCTGGGTAGAACATTCAGTGGAAGGTACTTGGGGCATCTAATGGTTCATTTAAACCTTTTGCATTTCTCCCTTATTGTCCACACCGTGAGATCTAACCTCGGCCTCATGCCACCCTGGAGTGTTCCCCTAAAGGATGGTGTTTGGGTAGTAATATAAAGTGAATGCCACCCTGGGAGTGAATGTTCACAAGTCTCTCTCGTGTAGAGTTGAAGTAAGAGTTTCTAACGCATCGCTTGAGGCAGCCCTGGGGGAGTGTCCCCCTATACGGGATGCAGTTTTGTCATTGTTTCTTTTAATTGATCTCTGCTGTAGAGAGATTAAGGATACTTTAATCTCTTATCCTAAATCTACTTCTTCCCTACGGTGGGCGCATTAGGGCCGAGACTCTGGGGCGAAAATGAGGGTTTACACTGATTACGTGCGAAATTGTTAAGGGTTAATGCAGTTCTGACCACAAAAAAATGCTGGCTTGTTAGGTTCAGTTCCAAGGAGTTTTGGTTCTGCCTAATGGTTAGTCATCCCAGTAAGGGCATCTGATCACTCCCACCGGTGACGTTTGTCCTGTTTCACTAGGGAACATGCAAAATAGAAAGTCTTCATTACTTAGGACTAGAAACTATTTTGCCTCAAAACTATTTGGTTAAATGTGTCTAGAAAAGTCTAAAAAAGTTTGTCATCTTTTCAGCAAAAAATGGCTACAACCATTAATGCATTGTTAAGTGCCGAAAAAACTAACTGGCGACAACATTCGAGTTTGGAAACATATGATCACCGACCGATAACTCACATCGAGGATCTCATGTTTACCCTTACGGAGGTTTGTCCTCCTATTCCAGCTCCAAACGCTGCTCGAAATGTTCGGGAGGCGTACGAGCGATGGACATGGGAAAACGAGAAGACCCAACCTATATCTTTGCCAGTCTTAATGATGTGTTGGCGAAGCACGAGCCCATGGTCTCAGCATGTGAGATCATGGAGTCCCTGCGGGGGATGTTCGGAAAACCGTCTGTACAGCTCAAGCACGAGGCTCTTAAATACATCTTCAACTCCAAAATGGAGGAAAACACCTCTGTTCGTGAACATGTGCTTAACATGATGGTCCACTTTAACGTGGCGGAGATGAATGGGTCTATAATCGATGAGGGCAATTAGGTTACCATAATACTGCATTCATTACCGGAGAGCTTCCTCCACTTTGTTAGCAATGAAATTCTTAACAAAGTGGAATATACCCTTACAACTCTCCTCCACGAGTTGCAGACATACCAATCTTTATTGAAAAGTAAGGAGAGGAAAAAGGGTGAGGCAAATGTTGCCTCGTCTTATAAAACGTTCGATCGAGATTTGACCTCAGGGACGAAGTCTTCACCTTCTATTTCTAACTGTGGAAAGGGGAAGAAAAAGAAGGGTGGTAAGGGGAAAGGAAAAGTGTCTGCTAACCCGCCACCTGTCACCTCGAGGAGGCGTCCACCGCCGGTTGAAAAAGGAAAATGTTTCCACTGCAACCAGAATGGACACTGGAAGAGGAATTGTCCCTACTGGCTAAAGGAAAGGAAGGTAGCCAAGGCTAAGGCCAAGGCAGACAAAGGTAAATATGATTTACTTATGCTAGAAATTGTGGAGAATGATGATTCAACCTGGATAATTGATTTAGGCACCACTAATCATGTTTGTTTTTCTTTTCAGGGGATTAGATCCTGGTGATAGCTGGAGGCTGGTGAGATGACGATGCGAGTAGGCACCAGACACGTCGTCTCAGCTGTGGTATGGGAGGAATCCAGTTAACTTTACATAATAGATTTATTGTTTTAAAGGATGTTTTTGTAGTTCCTGAGTTGAAAAGGAACTTAATTTATGTAAAGTGTCTGTTACAATGTAAATACACTCTTTCGTTTAATGTGGATAAAGTGTTTATTCATAAGGATGGAGTTGAGATTTGTACAGCTAAACTAGAAAATAACTTGTATGTGCTAAGACCATTAGCCTTAAGTTCCCTCCATAATATAGAAATATTTAACTCTACCGTAACTCAATCTAAACGTCAACGAATTTCTCCAAAATAAAATGCCCAACTTTGGCACCTTCGATTAGGGCACATCAATCTCAATAGGATTGAGAGATTGGTGAAGAATAACCTTCTAAGTGAGTTAGAAGAAAATTTTTTACCGGTTTGTGAATCTTTCCTTGAGGGTAAGATGACTAAAAGACCTTTTACTGAAAAAAGTTATCAAATCAAAGAGCCTCTTGAGTTAGTACATTCTGACCTTTGTGGTCTTATGAATGTGCAAGCCCGAGGAGGCTATGAGTATTTTATCAAGTTTACTAATGAGTAATCTAGGTATGGGTATGTTTATCTTATGCAACAGAAGTCTGAATCTTTGAAAAGTTCAAAGAGTTCAAGGCTGAAGTTGAACATGCATTGGATAGACGGATTAAAACACTTCGATCAGATCGAGGTAGAGAGTTTTTGGATGCAGGATTCCAGGACTATTTGATAGAACATGGAATCATTTCCCAACTCTCAGGCTGAGTACACCTCAACAGAATGGTATAGCGAAGAGGAGAAATAGAATCTTGTTGGACATGGTACGTTTGATGATGAGTTACACTTCTTTACAGAACTCGTTTTGGGGGGGTTTCGCAATGAAGACTACAGTATACATACTCAACTGTGTTCCTTCCAAGAGTGTTGTGAGAACACCTCTAGAGTTGGGGAACGGGCGTAAAGCTAGTTTACATCACTTCCGCATATGGAGTTGCCCAGCACATGTGCTTGAGGCTCCCAAGAAGTTGGAACCACAATCGAGGTTATACCTCTTTGTAGGCTACCCCAAAGGTACACGAGGGGGTTATTTTTATGACCCATCGGAAAATAGGGTGTTTGTTTCCGCGAATGCTACTTTCCTGGAGGAGGATCATATTAGGGAGCATAGTACACATAGTAAAGTCGTGTTACGTGAGCTTTCCAATGAAACTACTGAAACTTCAACAAGGGTTGTTGAAGGGCCTGCTTCATTAGCAAGGGTTGTTGATGATAGTTCATCTGGTAGGCCGGTTCCACCACAAGAGTTGAGGAAACCTTGACGCAGTAAGAGGGTTGCGAACCCACCTGTTCACTATTTGGATTTCACGAAAATCCTGGCTATGGTAATCGATGGGGACGTTGAGGATTCATTGTCTTACTAGAAGGCAATGGAGGATGTTGACCAAGATGAATGGGTCAAAGCCATGGATCTCGAGATGAAGTCAATGTACTTCAACTCAGTTTGGGATCTTGTAGATCAACCTGATGGGGTAAGACCTATAGGTTGTAAATGGATCTACAAGAGGAAACGGGGTGCCGATGGGAAGGTGCAAACCTTCAAGGCTCGACTTGTGGCAAAAGGTTATACCCAGGTAGAAGGAGTCGACTATGAGGAGACTTTTTCGCCTGTTGCCATGTTAAAGTCGATCACATCCTCCTGTCCTTGTCACTTATTATGATTATGAGATCTGAAAAATGGATGTCAAGACGACCTTTCTAAATGGCAATCTTGAGGAGACCATTTACATGGTGCAGCCCGAGGGATTCATTGTCCAAGGTCAAGAGCAAAAAGTTTGCAAACTAAATCGGTCCATTTATAGGCTAAAACAGGCGTCTCGATCTTAGAACATTCGGTTTGATACTACGATCAAATCGTATGGCTTTGACCAAAATGTTGATGAATCTTATGTCTACAAGAATATTGTCAACGGTTCAGTAGTTTTCTTAGTGTTGTATGTAGACGATATCCTACTCATTGGGAATGATGTAGGTCTACTGACTGCAGTTAAGAACTGGCTAGCGACCCAATTCCAAATGAAAGATTTGGGAGAGGCTCAGTTTGTTTTGGGTATACAGATCTTTTGGGATCGTAAGAACAAAGTGCTAGCGTTGTCTCAGGCATCGTACATTGACCAGATGTTGCTCAAGTACTCGATACAAGACTCCAAAAAGGGCCTACTGCTGTTTAGGCATGGAGTCACTTTATCTAAGGACATGTGTCCTAAGATGCCTCAAGAGATTGAGGAAATGAGATGGGTCCTATATGCATCTACCGTTGGCAGTTTGATGTATGTGATGCTCTGTACTAGGCCAAAAATCTGCTATGTTGTGGAAATAGTTAGTAGGTATCAGTCTAACCCAGGCTAGGGTGACTGGACCGCTGTTAAGAATATGCTCAAGTATCTTCGGAGAACGAGGGACTACATGCTCGTGTATGGATCTAAGGATTTGATCCGTACTGGATACACGAATTCTGACTTTCAGACTGATAAGGACCCTCGAAAGTCCACTTCAGGGTCAGTTTTTACTCTTAACGGAGGAGTTGTAGTGTGGCAAAGCACTAAGCAGCGGTGCATCGCCAACTCCACTATGGAGGCCGAGTACGTAGCGGCTTGTGAAGCTGCTAAAGAGGTTGTCTAGCTCAGGAAGTTCATGACAGAGTTGGAAGTTGTTCTAGATATGTCTAGGCTCATCACCCTTTATTGTAACAATAGTGGTGTTATGGCAAACTACAAGGAGCCCAGGAGTCACAGACGCAACAAAACATAGAGCAAAAGTATCATCTGATCCACAAGATAGTGCATCGAGAGGACATGATCGTCATGAAGATTTCTTTGAAGCACAACGTTGCTGACCGATTCACGAAGGCTCTCACGGCTACAGTGTTTGACGGTCACCTTCAAAGCATGGGTCTATGGGACCGGTTGCGGTTGTACTAAGGAAAGTGGGAGATTTTATTATACTGGTCCTTAATGCCCTAGTTTATTGTTTTGTACTAGTTTTATGTACACCCCACTCTCTTTAGAACAAGTGGGAGATTGTTGGGGATGATGCTCTAAAGTCTCGTATCCTGTAGTTTGTAAACACAGTTTTGTACGAACGCTTGTGATGTATAATATATGATATTTACTTCATTTCTTATCTTTGAACATTGGATGTTTTATTTGTTTTACCACAAACCAAAAAACCTAAAATCTCTGGTTATCTGGATGTAACTTAAGCATGTATGTGGTGACATACAAGTGGATCATGTCTTAAGTGATAACCAAAATGGTCTGTAGTATATGTATATAGGAGGGAAATCTTATCTTGGTAACGCTATGGATGCGGCCCTCTTTGTGGAATGATCACAAGAGTTATGACTTGTCACAGATGATCTGATCCTGATCATTCGTGTAGGGGACATGCGGGGGCGTCCTATACAAAGGGTTTATATAAGACCTAACCACGAAGTGTTAACGTCTCGTTATATAACACAGTTCATGACAGAGACTTCACTTCACTAGGATGACCATAGGTAACATGACCTCAATCCTGAGTGAGTTTGGAACTCTTACCATTGAGGGTGGTCCTTTTGATTTGTATGGGTGTGAGTGTCCAAGTCGCCGACTCAAACCTACCACTTTAGGGATTCGTCTGATTTGGGAGCTGGGAACTCAGCTACACAAGATGGAATTCACTCCTTCCCCGAAGTAGGGGTAAGTAGATAGATAGATCCCTTAAGAGTTGATTCCAGGGCTTGAACAATGTGGTGCCACAATCCTTCTCTTGATCCGAGAGGTGTTCTCACATAGTTGGACTATGTTGTATTGTTCATTAGAGGGATGATAACTTGTAGAAATACAAGTTATTTTTGCTCTTAAGTTGGAACAACTAAGGTTTTTAATGATAGATTCTCCTCATTTTTAGAAGAAACGCATGGATTTATTCAAACATTAGCAAACTCATACAAAAGAAGTTTTATTACTAAATATCACGGCACTAACGCATTGTATTGCAGGATTTCAATGCAAGGATTAACGCTAACGCATTAGACAAGTGCCGCAAGAAAAGTTCTAACGCATGGGCCATGCGTCGAAGGGAGTTCAACGCAGAGAAGATTCATTACTCCAGGCTGATTGTGTCACATCACTACTTGCAAGTATGGGCACCTGCAGCAGGCGGCGTCTGAAAATCTTCCACGCAGCAGGCGGCGTCTGAAAAGCTTTCGAGAGTCAGGCGGCTAATCAGAGCATGAACTTTAATGTTGCCCATTCACCAAGTGGACGTGACCAACGCCTATAAATAGATGAAGTCCCTCCAAAGTCGAGAAGTTCGAAAATTATCAAGATCCTTACTCTCTGTATATTGTAGTCATAGTTTTAGTTCTTAGAAGTTGTGTTGTGGTGCCAGGCGATCAGAAGGGTTGAGAACCAGCACCACTATCAGTCAAAGAGCGGAGGAAGCCACTTTTGAGAAAGACACTTCATTCAATTCCTATACAAGTGATTGTACACAACGAGATTGAGCCAAAAAAAATACAAGAGATTGTATTCTTTGGCTTGACTCAGTTTCCTTCATCTCATTTATCGCTTTCACTTCATTTGATTAAATATTGCTTTTGTAAAGACTCTCTGTTTCTTTATAAAATTCATATATTTGATCCATTATACTTGTCATTGTTTATTTCTTGTTTATGTTGAACGCATTAATACTTTATGCCAAACTTCATTCCAACACTCAAGCCAACTTGACAAATTGGTAAAAAGTATCTTTAACTTAGATTGTTCGAAAGAATAACTAAGCTACATTAAGTAGGACGCCTAGTACAGCTAGAGATAGACTTATTGGTGTCTATTGCATTCTGTGTTAGACGCATGCATCCTAGAGATAGGTTTTGTATGTTATTCGCATTGAGAAATGTTGAATGAAGTCTAACGCATGAACAAAAGATAAGCAAATCACTCCATCTCATCCACATCAAATCCTGGTTTGTGTACATTCATCTTAGACCGACGTGTCCACTTACATTAAACTCCATTCTCACATGATCCATCACTAACTACTCAACTCTTTTGCATCTCTTGCACGGGCACAGCAATTTAGTGTAAATAACACATTTCTCACATTTATTTAGGAAAAACTCCTACAGTAGATACAACGCAAGGTCTGCGTTTGGTTAACTGAATCCCTGAGTTCGACCCTAGACTTACCAGGAACCTAAATTAGATTTATACTTGAGTCTGGTTTAGGAAAACTTGAACGTCATTAGGAGTTGTGTGCGTTCTGTTGCATATATCTGACGCCCCAACGCGTTACAATTACTTAAACACATCAAAGCATAAACGCATCACTTATACTTAGAACTTATTCTTCCAATTTATTTTATACAAAATACTCCTAGAGCGAATCACGATAGCAACGAACAAGGGATCAGTGGTACTTAAGGAGTGAGATGTAACTATAGGGGTAAAATGGTAAATTAGCCCAACTGTACTTACGAGCATCTGTGAAGGGTCATCGTACTCATGATTGGTTATATCCGATGGACACAGAAATATGTCTGTGGTAAGAAGAGTTCAGCTGTTGGTCTTTGGTGGAATGTCTGGCAGTTAACGGATGGTGGATCTCGTGGCTAATGAGTTTAGTCAGCTATTCATGTACCATTGGAGCTTCGAGCCATAGGTCCATAAGGTCCCCTTGGTAGCTCAATGGATTCAAGTGGAGAATCAATTTTTGGGTCAATTTGAAATTGACAAAAGGGAGTTTGATTGTATATGATATGATTGAATTGGTTAATTATATACGATATGACTGAATTTATGTATGAGATACATTAATTAGAGAAAAAGGAATATAAATATGATTTATATCTAGTGGAGGAGAAAACACTATGGTTGATATATGATATTAAATTATAGGTTAATGAATATAATATGATTATATTTATTATTTTATTAATTGGACAATTATGGGATAATTGGCTGCCGTTTTCTCCGTAATTGTGCGTTAGTGGGAAGTTCCATTCGATCTTCGTAATTGAATAATAAAATAAAAATTGTTTTCATTTTGCAAAAATCACGGTTATTTGTTCAAGAGTAATATGCTACCTATCGCTTAGTAAAATCAGAGAGTATACGATAGCTCGAATTTACTACACGATCACATACACGTGTGCGCCATCTTCTAAACGATCGCCTACTTTTTCCTAAACGATCGTCTAACGTCGAGCATTTACTAAACGATCGTATAGATGATCGCTGCCTATTTACTACACGGTCGTGTACTTCACCTAAACAATCAAGCATTTTATCATATGATAAACGCAACCTTCTCTCACTTGCTTGATCGTTGTATACGATCTTCATTCCTTCTCCCCTCTACCAAATCCGAACAGAGCCCACTCTTTGGATTCTCACATCGAGAATACTAAGGGTTCCATGTAGTGGTGTCGTCCCCATCTTTGTCTATTCGTGTGGAGGCCATTCATGGTAGACGACCGAAGTTTTGCTCAATGATAACTTGACGTTCCAGCGAGAGCAAGAGCATCCGTTCTGGAGAGAGCGAGATTTCTACTGAAGAGAGTCTTCAACTGGTAAGTTTTCTTGTTCTCCTATTTGTTAAGCTTAAACCATGCCGGTAATTTTACAATATGACGCATATCTGTATGTTGGAATATAAATGTGGTAATTCAATCACAATGTCTTTGGAAAGATCTGCTTTCGCTCAGAGGTATTCTTGTATAAGAGTTCCTTCACATTGGATATAACTAGTCAACAGTGCGATGACCCTTCACAAATTGCTCGTAAGTATAGCTAGGCCAAAATTACCGTTTTACCTCTGTAGTTACATCTAACACCTTAAGTACCATTGATTCCTCTAAGTCATAGTCCAACTATGACCAAACCCCTCTCAAAACAGGAGAGTTGTTCAAACCCCAGAATCAGCCCTTAAAAGAGCAATTTATCTACTTACCCCGACGTCAGAGAAGGAGTGAATTTCATCTTGTGTAGCTGTGTTCCCAACTCCCCAATCAGACGAATTCCCAAAATGGTAGGCTTATTGAGTCGGTGATCTAGCCATCTCACCCATACAAATCAAAGGATCACCTTCATAGGCAGAAGTTCACAACTCACTCAGGATTCAGGTTATGTCACCTGTGGTTATCCTAGTGAAATGTAAGTCTCAATTATGAACGATATTATATAATGAGACTAGTCATTTCGTGGTCTGATATTATATAAACCATTTAGATTATCACTTAACATGATCCATCTGTATATCTCTACATATATGTTTAAGCTAGATGATAACCTTGGATGTTAGTTTATTGGTTTGTGGGTTTAATGCTACTAAATGTCAAATAAAATATCTCATATTTTATTAAATAAATAAAATGTTTGTACAATACAATTACAAACTATAGGACCCTACGAGGTTTAGGGCATCGACCCCAACATTTGATTTAATAGAAAGTAACTTATACGTACTAAGGTCGTTAGTTACAAATAACTTATACGTACTAAGGTCGTTAGTTACAAAGGTTGTCTTAAATACTGAAATGTTCATAACGACAACAACTAATAAGAGACCAAAAGTTTTTCCTAAAGAAAATGCCCACCTTTGTCATCTAAGGTTAGGTCACATTAATCTCAATAGGATTGAAAGATTGGTTAAAAGTAGACTTCTAAATGGTTTAGAAGAATACTCTTTATTAGTATGTGAGTCAGGTCTTGAAGGCAAGATGACAAAATGACATTTTACTAGAAAATGTTATAGAGCCAAAGAGACCTTAAAGCTTATATATTTAGATCTCTATGGTTCGATGGAGAGGAGCTATAGTTTGGCGAAGCATCAAGCAATGATGCATCGTAAACTCCACTATGGAAGTTGAATACGTAGCTTCTTATGAAACAGCTAAAAAGGTTGTTTGACTAAAGAAGTTCCTTATTGATTTGGAAGTTGTTCCAAGTATGTCTTTGCCCATAACACTTTGTTGTGATAAATAGTGGTGTTGTGGCAAATTCTAAGGAACTTAGGAGTCATAAAAGAGGCAAACACATTGAGCAGAAATATCACTTGATTCAAGAGATTGTGCAACAAGATGACGTGATTGTCGTGAAGATTGCTTCGGAGTTCAATATTGTTGATCCATTTACGAAGGCTCTTATAGCTAAAGTGTTTGAGGGTCATCTAGAAAGTCTGGGTCTACAAGATATGTGACATATTGTCTAGGGCAAATGGGAGATATTACTGGGGAGTGTATGCCTAGTTTAATATATAATTTATTTGTATTGTACTTTACTCTCCACTAGCTTTAGGACTAGTAGGAGATTGTTGGGATTGATGTTCTAAATCTCTTGTATTCTCGTAGTTTATAAACTCTATAAACAAATAATTGTTATTTTAAGTGCATACACTTAAACCAATCAACTAAGACCCTAGGTTATTTTATGTAATTTAAACATATATGTAGAGACATATAGGTGGATCATGTTTCAATGATAACCTGGACGGTCTATAGTAGATGGATAAGATTGGGTATCTTATCCTAGTGACATTATGGATATGGCTCGCTTTGTAGTTGCTACAAGTGTTGTAAAGTGCTACAAATGATCTAATTCTGATCATTCATGTGGAGACATATGAGCGGAGGATCTTATACAAAGAGATACAAAGAGTTTGTATAAGACTGGACCACGAAATGAATAGTCTCTCTTTATAACACCATTGTTAGAGACTTACATTTACCAGGATGATCATAGGTGACTTGACCTCAATCCTGAGTGAGTTGTGAATTCCTGCCTATGAGAGCATTCTTTTGATTTACATGGGTGAGAGTGGTCAATTTCGCCGACTTAATATGTTTATCATTTTAGAGATTCGTCTGATTAGAGAGTTGAAAACACAGCTATACAAAAAGGAATTCACTCATTTCGTATTGTTAGGGTAAGTAAATAAATTACTCTCTTGAGAGCTGATTTCGAAACTTGAACAATGTAACACCATACCCTTTTCTGATCAAAGGGTTCGATTATAGTTGACTATAACTTATTATTTATTAGAAAGATCAATGGTACTTAAGAAGTTAGATATAACTAAATAGGCAAAACGATAATTTTGATTTGACTATACTAATAAGCCTCTATACTCTAATAAGCCTGTAATTTTGAATATTCTCCAAAATAGAACAAACTTAAAGAATTTAAAGCACCAAATTTAAACCTAATGCTTTACTCCAATATCATAAATGGTAAACTAAATTCACATCAAATATGATGGTTAATTTGATTGATCGATGGATTTTCAAGTAATGTCCCCACTTCTAGTATTCGACCGTATAATGTTGAACAGTATGAAAATAAGTGACAGAAAATATTTCAATACAATCCAAGGATAAAAAGTAGGTCATGAATTATTAAGTTTGAATATTCTCCTCCCATTCTAAAAGACAGTGAAACATACACCCAAACCAACACCACACCTTACAAATCTGAATCACGTGTATTCAAACAAAAAACACAAAAATACATCCATATGTACAGATAAACATGAATATAAATCTCAAATACACAACTTCCTCTCAATGAGGAATTCCAATTCAGAAAATATAGTACAAAAAACAAGGAGATATGAGATATGGTTACTATAGAAATAGACAAATCCTCCCAAGACCTTTCTAAGTGTATCTGGATAACTGCATTAGCAAAACCACCTATTCTTGCCAAAGTCACTCCGATGCTTGTTGCTTGCATTCAAAAGCATCATGTGTATAGCAAACTAACTCGATCGACAATTTAATATGAAGAATGAATAAATAGGAAGTGGGATATTGAAGCAGCATATTTGGGAATACAAACTATTGCCTTTTAACATGTAAATTACAGCTATGTTCTAGCATCCAGCAGCTTTTAAGAATTTGTCATATGGACTTGATGGAGGCAATCTTAAAGAGTGACGCCCATATTCGTGTGAACAAAGAAGCGGCTGATCCTGTCCTCTATTTGTCTCCTTGTTGTAATACTTTAGATCCCCCGGAACGATTTCCATTGTCTGAAATGAGAAGAACGATAAGAGAATATTAATAATAGTTTTTCATGGATCAATGAAATGATATAAGAAATAGGGCTACCATAACTAAATTTTATAGGGTAATTACAATGAGTAGAACTTTTAGGGCCAATAATTAAATTTATAATAACATTTTTAAAGAATTACAAATATAGCAAAGCTATCGGTGATAGTATCTATTTCAGATAGACTCCTATCAGCTATATAGTCTTATTACTGATAGACTCCAAGAGCTGGATATAAATTCGGCTAGCTATGTTGTATCAAGCTCCTTGACTAACTTTTTCAGGAGAGCCTAAAAGGAGGAGCTAATTCTCTCTTCAAGCTCGGAAAAGATCGTTAAGAATATGAAGTTAGTGATACGCTGCCACAACATTTGAAATGATATTACTTACATTGATAGGTAACGGAGGATATAAAGTTTCAATTTCACTGGAGAGAACTATCGCCTTCTCTTCCTTTTTGTGCTTGAAACTATGAAGCACTGACATTTTCTGCTGTTTGCAACTTACGAGGGCCTCACATTGACTTTTCATTTGATCGTAAGGAACAGGTGCGGAAGAAACTGGAAAGCTTGCAACTTGTCTGGCTGTTTCGAGCACCTGAAAATAATACAGACATCACTCCATAGAGCCAATGTACTAATGCTAGGAAAAGTAATTATTCATTCCTTATGAAATTATTGCCATCCAAAAATCTATGACACAGAATAGTAGGCCTTGGCATCTGAAAATTTACCACCCACACTGACCGAAGGAAAGATTTCACTTTACAAGACCACTAGTTCATAAAAAGACCAAGATTTCACTTTACAAGACCATTAGTGCAGACAAACAGTGAAGGCAACCTCCACCACTCATTGTCTTATTCCCTGCTAGTAGTCCCTTTTGACTGCTTTGAGATTAATTTGGAGCTTACCCACAAACCACAACTCCAGGACTTCGTAATGTAACCACTCTTTCATGATCCTAGTATCCACTCTTCATGAAAAGAAAATTTGGTTTGTTGCATCATTCATCATTCATCATTCATCATACCATACCGACACCAATTGGAGGCTCTCGACTCAGGCAAATGCCTCATCAGTATCCTTTTCGTAAATTACACATGCTTCCCTCATGCAGTCTTTGTGTATGTGTGTGTTTTCTCTTTCATGTTGATTCTAGGAAACCAAGGACTCAGAGGGTAATAAAATCTAGGATTCTAACAGGAGCAAAATGAGGGAATAACAATAACTTCTACACCACTCTCCAAGATTCCAATATTGGCACTAACTTCTTTTTTTTTTTTTTTTGGCACTTGCTCGTTGAATTCTTCTTTTCAGATCAGAATATCATCGCAATACTTATGTACTAAATTGGCACTAGATCGTCAATAAGCCTAAATGATTGGATGAAGGATCTCGACTCCACCTATTTATCCTCTTCTACCTCAACAACTACAAAAATAAACGTTTTATAACTAGCATCTGATCTCAATACATTAACAGTAATATCCTATATATATACACTTAATTTATTGACAAACATTTCATCAAAAAGTAGATGCACACTAATTCTCATTGCAATAACACTACAGAAGAAACCGTTCACTATGATCCAATATTCTGAATTCCATAAGTGCAAAATAGAAGGATTCGTGTAGATAGAATGATTAAACAAAAACTTGAAGAATGGAGCTCCATATAATGTTTGTCTTACTGATTCCAAAAGCTGATTAACGCTTAGAATGTCAAGGTTACTGATAGAAATTGACGTTTTACGATCAGACTGGCTTCCACTAGGCTCAAGGAAGGCTTCGTCATCTGTCAAAGCAGCTGGAGCCATACCCTGAAAGAAACACATCGTTTTACTGTTACTCTTTTGAAAGATAATGCCAACTGACACACAACCTAAACAGGTCTCACCTCTTCGTAATGTGGAAATGCCAGCTTAGCAAGTGGAGAACATGGACGTGGTGTCTCCATAAATAATGGAGCTCCTAATGGGTATGCCTCATCAGGTAAAAACCCATGTAAGAGCTGCTCTTTAATACTTGATAGCTCAGCCTAAAAGAAAATAAAGTTCATTAACACAATTTTTGGAAAACTACTTAAAAATCAATTTAGCAAGTAATTAGATTCCTGAAGTTTTCCTCACAGCACCGGAGACAGTTCTATTGATTCCCCGTGGAGTTTCATTGCTACAGTTTTCTTTAACGTGTCTCCACTTTTAATATATTAAATTCAAAAATGTTTTCATCTGAGCTTTGGTCTATTGGAAAGCTGTACATCTTCCCTCATATTTTTCAATTTGTCTTAATTTATACCAACTCAAATATTTTTATTTGAGTACCAGTGACCATTTTTAACTCGTTTTACTGGGCAATTTTGCTTATCATTTTCCTTGAAAGCCTGGCTTTTCAATAATAATTTAAAAAAGAAAATACTGCTCAACCCAAGCACTATAACTACAAGTTTGAAAACTCGGAAAAACACTCTGCAGACTCCATCCATTTTCATAGTAATAAGATCTTCGCAACTTTCATTTGAAGAAAGGAATTCCAATGCCTCATAGACTTTGACCTTGTAGACTTTGACTTCCACATGTTTCCATGAAGCTTCACTTTTTTAATTATTGGCCATGGAGTTGTTTAATTCCTTCATGAAGATTTTTTTGGTCTTCCTTGAGTGGCTCTTGTTAAACTTTGATATCTCATGATATTTCTCGTGGGGAAAAAAGACATTTAGAGAAAGTTAATCATGAAGTGTGATGAGAATCAAAACCTCTGAGAGATTGGCATATTTAATCGTGAAGTGTGAGACCACAGTTTCCTTCAACTGCTGTTCATCTAGTTCCCGCATGGCTAGAAACTTCAATGCAGCAACTTCATCTTCTTCTGACCCAAATGGTACACTATCCTTTTCAGACCTAACACGAACAGCCTGCAGCCTGGTATCATTAACCAACTGAAGGTGAGGATCAACCTGTCAGATTCAAAAGTCCAACTTGAAAATTTCAGCACATATGCTGCACAAAATAATCAATTAAAGTACAAGAAAATGTAGTGATCCTATTTGACAGGTTCAAAGATTAACCATTTTATTATCTAATGATGCTTTAATGATGGGAGTCAACTCTGGAAGATCTCCCGCCCTGGCTGAAAACAGAAGCATAAATGATGCCAAGGTGAAGATTGACCTTCTGCGAGAGGGTAGTAAACCACCTTCAATAGGAGCACAGAGAGATCTGTTAGTACTTCTTTGACAAGAAAAAACTGGTCGTCTTTTTAAATTAACACTCTCTGAAGAAATAAATTACTTCCTCCCTATCAGAAAAATCCGTATAACCAATTTAACAATTAAACATGTTAATATTGGAAGATATCACCCAGGATGCTTAACAGGTAGAAAGAATTCTTTTTATCAGAAACACTTGCATCTTCGTCCAAAGGTCAAATCAGATATTTATCATTGAAATGATTGTTGGAGACTCAAATGTGGCTGAACATAATAAACAGAGTTTAAGAAAAGACAGCATTTCTTATGGTCTCAAGATTCAAGAGAAGCAGAATAAAAAGTCATCATATCATTTTCAGTTATTAACGAGATAAGTGTTCTGAATGTTCAATTTTGAAAACCTTGTAGCAAAAGAAAGCCAACTAAACAGAAACTACCCCACAATGATTTGAATGAAAAGATTCGACATCGCCATATTCAAACCCTCTCATTGGTGTTCTCTTTCTAATTTGTTTGCTCACTATTCCCCAAAGATATTCATAGTGAATTGGGATGTATTCATTTCATTTTCACTGAATAAGATTTTTTTTTAATTTTACTTTTGTAGTCTTCTTTCACTCCCTTTTAAGAGTTCGTTTCCTTTAAATATTATTGTATCTTTTCATTATTTCAATGAGAAGGCCATATCTTGTTTAAAAAAATATAGAAACTGAATCCCAAAATTCACAAGCATGCAGGCAGGCACAGTCAGTTTTGCCCGTTTCCCACATAATGAACACTAATAACTACAAAATGATTTCAGTTTACCTTCTTGATTCACAGCAATGCTACGGAGGGAAAATGCCAGCTGAAAACATCGTACTAGAGCCATGTGACTTGAAGTCTGTTAAGATCACTACCACTTAGCCATTGTTTCTCTTTTTCAGATCAGCACTTAATAGTGAACTCCTAAGACTCCAGACAAACTAAATTATCAAGTACATTAAATTTATGCAAAAAATTCACCTTGGACCGGGTAAATAGCAAAGCAATGCTATAAGTGTGGGCCATAGCCTCAAAATTTGCAGGTGTATTATCCGCAGATGTAGCTTGAACCCAGATTGAGGAGAGCAGGAGACTCACTTGGTGACTGCTTAACCGGAGAGAAGTCAACTTCTGGAAATTTAAAACATATGACTTTAATTTTCATTATCAAACGCTTCCATGGAGTAATTGATTGGTAATATGGAAGGATAAGCGTTTAGAACTTTATACAGTTTTTGCCTCGTTTAAACCATGGTTGAAGCTGGAGGATCCACGCCTGGATAAATGTGTTGCAGGTTTCTCAGCAACAAGGTCTGCTGCTTGACTTTCTTCCATTCTTACCCCATTTATGGGTTCTGATGCATGTTTTTCATCACCTTTAAAGGAGAAACTTCCACCAATCAATTTCTGAGTGGCACTGCCAAATGGTAACCATGAAACAGTTTCTGAGGAAATCGCTTTCTGTTCCATCCTAGGACACTTAATGGATGGCATAAGCACTATAGAGAAAATGTTGTGTGCTCCAATTCGAGTCTCATGATCAGGGTGAGCCATTGCTAGAAGCAACTGATGAAATAGAGCATCAGGAAAAGCCTGAAGAAAAAACATGACAGATTTAAGATTTAGGTTTCACAAGATCTTGATATCCATATCCAGGAGCACATGCATGTCTCCTAAGCTCAGCAGCTAAGAAGAACAAATATGGATATAAGGCAAGGATATGAAATGCACGGATACGGTGACACGTTTTTTAGAAATCTAGGACACGGACACGACAATGGCATGTTTATCCTAATATATATTTTGTAAAATACATATCATTTTTTTATATAAAGAAAATTTAATGTCAATAAGTTTATGCATATAATGCTTGAAAATAAGTTTGATGTATTTTACTCAAAATTTATTATTTTTATTCTTATGGTTATATTATTGTGTCTATTAGTATGCTTGCTTTAAAAGAGTTCCGTGTGTGTGTATAACAAATATTAGACCCATATTAACTCTGTACCGCTAGTGTCTATTATGCTAACAAGCATTGGAGTGCCCAAATGTCTAACGTGTGTCAGATACAGTTACTTTAGTCAGACTAAATTGTCTGTGTGCTTCACCCAACAGTCTTCCCCATCTCAAAATCAATTTAAAGGGAAAAAAATCAGCAGTATGATTACTTGCCTTCTTGAAGTATGAAACATTAGGAATAGAAGATACAGTCATCGCAGTCTGATAAATAGCGGAGACTGTTGCTCGAGCTGAAATATTATTATTTGGAATATTCTCGAGCACAACCGCTAGCATATCGAGTATGAGTCCCGCATCACCTACCTGATAGTTTCAAGTGGTTTTAGTGAAAATCAATGCAGTGAGAATCACAGTCCCTTCCAGCATAAAATAATGAGCACAAGCTATTTCCTATAGTATTTTGTTGCTGACGTCCAAAATTTGTCAGGCTTTTTTAATACAAGCTCGGCACATTGAGATTTTACTTGCTTTTGCAATGAAAAAACTTGAATTTTACATTTTTACTCGCAGTATTTAGGAACCTCTATATCAACGATGATAGAAGAATATACATTCATTTATTTATATTTATAAGAAGGAAGATGGTTTAACAATTGCTTCAGAGCAAGTAAAAAAAAATGAAAGAGAGGAAAAGATTAACAAATACATAGTAGGTGCCCAATGCAAATCAAGTAATTGAAAAGTAAAACAAAGATCCAACATGTGGAGGGATGATTAAAAATAAACAGGTGAAAAGATTGCAAATAAATAAATCGGTAATTAGACACCATTTAATTGAAAAAATGAAAGCAATAAAAAAACCAACATTCAACGGATTACTTAAGCCAAATTGTTTTGAGGTCTATAACCATAAAGCAACTTTCAATAGATTTTGTAGAATTAGATATAAAAACACTATACTAGGAGGATGTTCCATTATGTTCTGAGACAAAAGGGATTAAGCAAAGACCACGCAGCAATAAACTCCAAATATCAGCTGCTGCCAAAAACGGAATACATAAGGAATTTGTGAAAAATACCCATTATTTTCGAGGGGAAAAAACCGCGATGATTTGATATAAATACAAGTCTTAAAAACATCCATTGTCATTTATATTTATTCTTATAAAGGGTATTACGAATCAGTAGTCTAAGATGTAACAAAATGTTCCATTTAACAGACATGCACAGTATATCAGTAAGACAAGAAATGAAAAACCATATATTCATACATGGCTGAAGAGACTTATATGAAAGCCCCAACATACAGCTGGATATTTCAGAGCAAGTAATATACCATAAATGAACAAGTTTTGGGGTTTATTTCATCATTGTCTACCAAACTCAATCACGCTCAATTATCAGAAATAATGCTAAAAAGAAAAGAAAAGAACAAACCTTCTTTGAAAGCTGAGAAATGCACTTTTCCAATGCCAACTGAAGATCAATATTCCATTTATCTGTGTCATGTCCATTGCTCGATGTTTCGGATGAACATAGAAGGCACTTCCGTAGATGTTTTATCAAATCATTGATAGCCCCAATAATAGTAACTGAGGCTTGTGGTTTTGCATTTTGAGCAAGTTGTGTGGTTACATTGATAATATCTATTTGAATCTGAGGATTTTTTACAACACTTTTATGATCCAAGTGCTTGACAAGAATCGAAAACAAAAGATACGAGTTGTCTCCTGGTATCAAGGAAAAGGTTTCATAAAAAAGGGGGAAAAATTCAAACGATGGATAACAGTAAAAATAACTGTAAAAGAAAAATACATCAACAGTAATTTCAAATATAACCTGATTCATCCAAAAGCGATTGCATAAATGACAACACCGAGCAGGCAAGTCCCTTTACTAATGACCATTGATTTTCAGTATCAAAATGATGAAATAGAGGTTCAAACATACGCCTGACAGTCGTAGCTTCCTTTGCCAATCTAGCCATATTACACAAGCAAACTCTAGACCAATAAGAAGGGTTCTTGGAAACATCCCTGTGAGAATGGTGGATGATGTAAGAAAGGGGACCAGAGATCATTTCCGAACAAATAACAGTTGAACTGATTAAATTAATAAAATCATGAACTTACGTTTCAGTTTCCAAATTGCTAAAATGGTTAAACGAAGAGACCTTTTTATTGACATCTAACATGGAAGAGCTATGGTTTTCTACTTTATGCTGTCCTTCAATGTACTGAGCCTCTGAGTGAGAATATTGTCCATCTACTACATAGTTCTCCAAAACTGCTGATATAATCTATTTCGAAACAAGTTAGAAAATTTCATATTAGCATGGATCCCAACTATATCTTAAACACACACACACACACACAAACCCTTTAAATGTTACTTAAAAACACACACACACACTGATACCCTTAATATTTCAAGGGGAAAAAGAAAAACAAAAACAAGATTAAGAGAGCTCACTTTGTCAAAGTCCATTGAGATGTGAGATTGCTCGCCCATGAACAATATCTACAAAAATAATTTTTAGAGAAATGCATCGGAAAATTATCTTGACGAAGTAAATAATTGTATCTAATGAATTAACCCGGAAACAACAACAACAACAACAACAAAAAAAAAAAAAAAAGAAAAGAAAGAAAGGAATCAAACAGTAAAAATAACCAAAGAAGCAAAATCCAAGAACGGATAGTTCTATTAAGCTGAACAGCAAGACAAAATTAACATACCAGCAATCTATATTATTACATCTTCTAAAAGAAACAGCTGAATCAGATAAGTGAATATAAGACAGTGGATGCACCAAAAATGTCAATCATCATATTTCATAAGAGAAGCAGAATCTAAGAAGGATATAATTCTAAAAAGGTGAAGAACATGTTATCTTTAGGGTTTCAATCAAACAAAATATTTTGATGATAACAAACTCAATTTTTTTTAATGACGATTTTAATGTTTCAAAGTGTATCTTGTAGAGCTCGGAAAGACAATCACAACACATCTTGAATCATTTGAGTCGGAGTTCAAACAAGAAAGATATGAGAAAAGAAGATTGTAGCCAAAAGCCAATGTGGCACTTTGACATGTGGCAACTTGTTAGAATTTCGAAAAGAAAATGAGAAGGAGAAAAAAAAGGGAAATCAATGTGATTCCCCCAAAATCTTATTATTCATATTTTCTTTTTTAGTTTGAAAATCCTTCCTTTTTTCTCCGTTGATTCTCAAAACCATCAATTGCTCATACACTACATCCAATGACCACCTTTTATGTTTTCTCAAATTAAAATTCAGCCACTCCCCTCTTTCTCCTGACCCTTGCAAAAAATTCCAACAAGCTTCATCTACCATTTTTCTCTCTGAAAAGTACATCTCTAAAAATTCCTCACACATAACTTTGTTATTGCACTTTGTGAGGATAACTTTCAAGCATTCTTTTGTGCTTAACTTTGTTCGTTTTACCTATCTAGAGGTAAAGTTTGTTAGTCTATTTTTTATGGGTTTTTGTATAAATGTGGGTACACTTTAGGTTGTGAGGAAAACGATAGGCTAGATCCTCACCCAGTGAAAAGGATCTAGTTTATTGTAAGGAAAAAAAAAAGAAAAGAGAAGAGAAGAGAGAGGGTCGTTGTCAATTTTGTTCTCACCCGCAAGAGAACATTTTCAGTAAAATGTCCAAAGCGTCTTCGGAGTGGAATAGGCAATTTGCAATACCACTATAAATTATGTTGTCTTCTTTTCCTCACTCTTTTAAGTTTTTCGCATTTCATTTTTTTGTTTTTTTGTTGCTCGTGAATTATTTTAATTTCTTAGATTGAATGATATATAGGTTTGTCTTGACTTTTCAATCAGACAAATCCATTGCTTTTTTAATAATTAGAATTCATTAAAATTGAAAATTGGTAGACAACCCTATTCACACCTCTAGCGTTGCCATTAGATCATACAGCATGCATCCAGACAAATTTGATCATTATGGATAGAAGGGATTTTGAGATTCAGATATAGGAAAGATCTTGGCAGTAATCTATTTTGACCATTTCAAATTTGATAACCATGGATAACGATGGAAAATCAAAATGATGAAAAGAAAGTCATGCATAAATACATTTACAAGTATCTACAACATCAGCATCAAGACCATGAGAGAGAGAGGGCGGGAGAGAGTAATACCATAGAAGCTAGAGTTTGGAGTCCAGCTGACCGCAAATGAGGTGCCTCTTCACTACTCTCGCCTACTAGAGCCAATTGGCAAAGTTTTGGAATGATCCCCTCCAAGTTGAACATGTATGTACTATCTGTCTACTTTATTTGGATAGTTAGTGTCCTATAATCACTAAATGATAGGGCAAAAATTCAAAGAGCCTGTCTTCTTATCTAAAGTATTTAGAACAGACATTTGTTTATGAAGAAAGGAAACCAATCAAGTTCATTAAGTTGCAATTGCAAGTGAATACCATTTTTGCACAGGTTCTACTTAAGATGCAAGAAAATTACAAATGTATTATCCATTAGCAGGTAGAGCAAGTGATAACAATTTCACATGCAATATACTAACAAGATCACATTGGAAATGAAACTTCTTAATGTTTATTCTTCAAGTACCTGGCTACTTATGAACTCAACAAGAATATTGCAACCAAGAATCTGCATATCATCATGCCGTGTCTGTTCTAAAAGAGTTCGAGAAATCCCAATTAAGCTACTAGCAAATAGTGGCCTGCAAGAGTTGAAATGTTTGGTAAATGACATGCAGAAACTCTGGTTTCATGAAAGATCAAAGAACATGTTTTCCAAGCCTTGATGGACCTGTAAAATTTTATTGGATGCTAACATACGTGATAGTAATTCAGAAATAAAGTGGTACTCAAAGTCCCATCCCAAAATGGAAAATTCCAGTTAAATTAGACCGTGGTTAAAGTAAAATCAAACTTACATCTGATCTTTGCACATTAATAGAAGTTTTCTGTGTATACATATTACAACTTTCACAGATCCAAAATTCTCATTCCGCAAATCTTTGTAGCATCGTTGCTCTAGGAGTTCGGTAATCTACAAAGACAAAATCAAAGAACAAGAGAAAGAGAAGATAAACCACTAACTCCAGATCAGAAATCTTATATAAAATATCTCAACAGGCTCCTCAAAAGAATAGGAAAAATGAAGACTGCATTGGGACAAAACTTAGCTGGATCATTTAATAAATGAGTTTAGTGTGTGTAGTGAATCAGTAAAAACAAAAATTCCATCAGAAAGTCTTCAAAAGAAATAAAACACAGGCCAAAAGGCAGCCAACAGAGCCCTCGAAAGGAAATAACAATAAGGGACTCTGGCTGTTAAGATTTAGAAACAAGAGACCGCCACTAAAAAATTCTAATACGCAAGCTAGGGACTAAAGGGAAACATTAACCATACCAAATTCTAAACCACCTATAAAGACCCCACTATACCCACAAAAATCCTTCTATTCCAAATATAGTATAAGATAGCCAAGACAAAATTTGTTATTGAAACCTCTAATTGCAGAAAGGTGGAAACAAGAATAACTTCTAACAACAGTGTAACATCCCTACCAATTGTCTTTCCAAATGAACACCTCCGAAATATATGATCAAAATCCTATGTTTATAAAGGACGCACCACTAAGGCCTAAGCATCAAAAAGTCTTTCTAGATAAAATTCATGGTATTGATTCTCCCAAAAACAGCAGTCCAAGAGAATACTTGATCTTTCTTTGAGGTTTTAAGCTCCCAGAGCTTAGAAGAGAAAAAAGAATGTAGATGGTTGGGTAAAGAAACAAGGCTACAGAAAAGATTATACCTTAATTGAAGAACTTCATATAAATACTCATGGCCTATCTTTCAGATCGTTATTCTTAATAAATTTTTCACACTGCAACTTTGACTTCTTATTCCAAAAATCAATGTTAGAAGTGACATCGGAAAACCTCTTGTGACTCGAAATCATCATGTAAAGCAAACAAAAAAGGATTTTTCATATGCTGAAGCCTACTGCATATATGTATAGCTTGTATACAAATATTTCATGACCAGATAACAAATTCCAAGATTCAGAAAATTGAAATTGCAACCGATTCATCTTGAAGTTGCAACGGCCTCTGCTTAAAGACAGAAATGTCAAGTATGTTAAGAGGAAAAATGAAAAGACGGAAAAAAAATACACACCTTGGGAATACGCAATGGGTTCTTTGAAGCATAGTCACAGAGCTTACAAATTTTTCTATCATTTGGTTCAGCATCCTAGCATATGTAGTTAGAAATAAGTAGGCATATAAAAGTTCAAATGTAAATCTACAGTGAATACTAATCAAGAAACTATACGACACAATCACTTGTATATCTTTTCTTACAAAGACATAATTCAAGAAAACAGTTATATAACAGCCAAAGCCAGAATGCCTTGAAAAAAAAAAAACAAGTGATTAAACAGCCAAAGCCAATGTCATTTATTTGTTGTTACCAGAAGAGAAAGAGAACTGATGAATAAAAGTTGCCAGACTTCCAAAAGTCATGGTTACTAAACCACAATTCCAGAATTCCTAGCTCGATCCAAATTGTTCCTAACTCTAAGACTAGCAAAATTGACAAAAAAAAAAAAAAAAAGAATCTCAAGTTAACACGCAAGGACGTTCCCATGGAGCCACATTATGGAAACTCACCTGATTGCGAGGAAATATATCAGCAAGGAACTTCTTGTATCGTTTTACAGGCTGTCTTGATCTCGCCCGCATAGAAGGACAGAAGAAACAGAGGCTACCACAGGCAGGAACAACCCGCCTAGACATAACCCCCATGTTTTCTTATGAAATTCAAACCTGCTCTGAAACCCCACAAACAGAATCATACAAACTCAAACCCAATATACAAAACAATTGTAATTCAAAACAGCCAACATATAATAAGTTCATAAGTCACAACATACTGTCAGTATGATATAACCAATGTATGAGACATAATCATTAATTTTGAAACACCCTCAATCTTCCAAGTCAAATTCAACCCCGATTCAAAACCCAACAACGAAATGTGATGAATTATTGAAGCAGAGAAAGAGAGATCTTACCAAACTGAAACAGAAGCTCAAACAAGTAAAGGGGTATCCACCAATAAGAAATCAAACTCTTCAATTGGGAATTGCGATCAAGCTACTACGGCCGTGATCTATAGCACCCTGAAGAAGAAAACTTCCAAATTTCACAAAGAATTTCAAAACCCAGAATTGGGTCAATTCAGAAAACGGAAAAAGAAAAAAAAAATCAAAAACCACAATTGAATTGGGAGCAGAAAAATTACCTGAAAATGGCGCAATGGGGAGGAAGAGATAGAAATCTAAAATCTTCCCCCCACCAGGGGGCGTGTACTACTATAATCAATCAATTTTTCCCCCTCTTACCAAACAATAATGGCAAGATTAAAAAAAAAAAAACAAAAGGGAAAAAATGAAATGAAATTCGGAAGAAAAAAATTAATATGAAAATGACAAAGTCCCAACGGTCCCGGAAATTAAGGGATTGTACTCCATTTCTTTTTACAGACAGTGATTTCTAAATACACCCACGAAAAATCTCTCTTCACGCCCACATGAACGTGCTTGTCTTTTTCTTTTTCTTTTATTTATTTTATTATAACTTTTTTTAAAAAGAAGAGGGATTTAAATTCTAGAACTTTGTTAAATTTTGTTTCTATTTACTCGCTTTTGTAACCACTACCACTATCCCATAGGCCATAACATGTAAATTACGTGGAATTTTTAGTTTTATTATATTGCTTAAAAAATTAATAATTATTAAAATATTTATAGTTGTTTTACTTTAATAATTGTAACTATTTAAAGAAAAAGATGTGATTATTCGTTCAAATATATTTCCATTGTTAAATCATAATGTTTAAGTAGCTATAGTCTAGATCATATCCATATAACAAAGAATACATTATTTTGATTCCAATAGTTATAACCAATGATAGAATAAAAATTAATAAATATTATAAGATAAAAGAGGAATGCAAATATTCTTCCTCGTATCCTCATTTATACTAGTTCATAATACATGTCATATACAGAAATTTCTAATTTTGTACATAGAAAAGTAATAAAAATATTCTAATAAATGAAATAATCTTTTCTATGTCAGATCAAATTGAAGCTAATAAATTTTGGTTTTTAAAAACAGTTTTTTTATCAATTTAAAAACGGTTTTTAGTTTTTTAATCACAAGGAATGTGCTAGCGGGGGTTGGGCATGGTGGAATGGTGGTTGTGTTCCCTATCCTTTCTTCATCAAAGTAATTTTCCTTCTCTCTCTTTTTAGAAAAAAACAAAAAAACAAAAAAAATTGTTTACATAATTTGAATATATCATTTTAAATTCATTCAAATTTTAATAAGGTTAACTTTTGTGCAATATTTTTAGGCTAATTTACAGAGAATACACATCAACTTTGTTCTTTATTTCAAAAAAAAGTCCCTAAATTTTCAAAACTTTCAATAAATATCCTTAAATTTTTAAAAAAAATGTTAAAAAAATATCCTTATCATTAATATATATATAAAAACTTGTAGTGCCTCATTTCAAAAATATTGATAAATTTTCAAAAATTGCATTAGTATCTTTATCCTTTAAAACAAACTAAACTATGTTGTTACCATTAGTATAATTAATTTTCTTGAACTTATGGTGAGGTTTTTTTTTTTTTTAACTAATGAGGCACTTGAAAGAATAACAAAAAAAAATCTTAAAATTGCAAATTTGGTAATGATTTTTCAAAATTTATAAATATAACAAAAAAAATATTGAAGCTTCCAATTTTTTATTATTTCAAATTTATCCTCATTGGTGTATCAACATATCATTAGTATATCTAATATATTTTATATTTAGTATACAATATACCAAACATAAAGTATATATATTATACAATTGATATATCATAATTAATATTCATATATCATATTTATTAGCCAACAAGTATTTGTACATTTTCTATTATTGGTAGATTTTGATTGATATATCAATATAAGGTATATAAGTTATATTAATGGATATACCAAATTTATCATTCATAAACTATATTTATCAATCAAGAAGTGATTGTTCATTTACTATTATTTGTGGACTTAATTTCATCGTTATTCGTTTGTTATAGAATATTATACTTTTCTAATATGTTATAATCAGCTTATTATAGTTCAATATGTTATGTTAGTTACTATTTTGAATAAATGTTGATAAACTATTGATACATCGATGTTACACTTGAAATTGAATTTTGAACATGTGTTGATATATTATTGATATATTTGAATAAATATATTTTTAAAAATGATTGATGTGTTAATGATATACCAGCTTTCTATACTTGAAGTGAATTTTGAGTTAATATTGATATTATACTAATACATCGTTGTTATACTTAATAGACTTGATATTAGGTTCTTTTTATGATCATTGATACAAGTTGATAAACTAATTTATACTTTAAATGAATTTTGAATAAGTACCTTATTGGGTTTTATGCCATAAACTTGTGGATTTGTAAATAAATAAATAATTTACTATTTATTAATAAAATAATTGTTTTTTTTATTTTATGCCTTGCATAACTCAATTCAATACAAATTCCAATATTATTTGGATGAAATTTGAACAGTATGTAGTCAAAATATAGTGAATTATGTTTAAATAATAACCTTAAAGGGTCTATAGAGATGGATAAAATTGGGTGTCTTATCCTGGTAATACTATGAATATGATCCACTTTGTACTTATTACAAACAATGTAATCTTAGTTGTTCATATGGAAACATGTAAGTGGAGATATCCTATATAATGAGTTTATATAAGATTGAACTATGAAATAATTAATCTCGTGAGGGAAGGGTAAAAAGAACCCCCATCAGGGAGTGAAATAGAACATGGAACTGTAAGCTTCCAAGTAGTGCGATGAGACCAGGACTCTGACCACATGCTTGTTGAAGAATACGTCGACGATTCATAGGTAGTGGTGAGCCAGAATTGCTAGCAATTGTCGATCAGGCATACGGTAGTGAATTCATTCTCGGGCTTTATACACACTGCCTAGCACACTATGGGAGTTAACCATGCCCGAAGTCGTTACCTTAACTATAAGGAAGGATCGATATCAAATTCAGTAAAGATTTATGATACATGTATAGGGTGTAGTCAATGTGTTCGAGTTTATCCCACAAATGTATTAGAAATGATACCTTGTCGATGTAAAGCTTAGAAAAGCAAATACTGAAAAAACTTTTGCCCTCTTTGGTGCTCGCCAAGATGCCAACATGTGATTGGTGCATGATCCCCATCGCTTCACTTTTGGATAGGTATCTCACATCTAAATTGAATTCTTTCTGGTTAAAGAATCTCTTTCTAATTTCTCTAAAACAATTAGGAGATTATCTAGAAGAAATATGGGGTAGTAAGGCATCCTTTGGATAATTCAAATCAAAGCAATTGGATGTCCGACTATAGCTGGATCTAAAGGAAAGTTGTGAATGTTACGTTCATGGGACCCCTTTATCATTATGTATAAATGGACTCTATAACTCAATTAATTGAATATATTAATATTTCACAAGATATGTAACTCGATCTTAATCTTGAGTGAGTTATGAACTGCTATCTATGAGAGCTTGTACTTTAATTTGCATGCATGATGAGAGTGGTCTGAGTCACGGATTCAATAAGCCTACCATTTTAGGGACTTGATCGAGTAGGAAGTTGGAAACGTAATTTCACAAGATGGAATTCGCTTTTTCTCGTATGGGGAAAGTAGATGTGTACTTCTTTTAAGTGCTGACTCTAGGACTTGAACAATAGGACTCCACTCACTCATTGGCATAGAGGGACTTGGTTTTTTGGACCATAAACAAATTGTTCATCAGAAGATCAGTGGCACTTAAGGATATAGAGGTAGTTACAAGGATAAAACAAACATTTGACCTAAATGTAGTTATGAACAACTCGTGAAGGATCGACTCACGTGTAATGGTTATATTCGTGGGCGCAACATATTCATGCATACAAGAGTGCAACCATGGTCTATAGTAGCTTGCCTCATAGTTAATGAATGTTGATTAATTAATTAAAGAGATTAATTAATTAATCTCGAATTATTAAAGTTTGTAATCTGTAGGTCATTTAGGTGCTCTTGCTAGCTCACAACAGATCAACAAGGACCAATATTTTGAAAGAATAATTTCAAGTGTCCAAATTAATTTAGGGATACAATTAACATAATGTATATAGATATATTATAATATATAGTTAATTTTAAATTAAACTATATAATATGGGAGATTTAATGTATTTGAATATGATTCAAATAACAAATTAATATGAATAAGATTATATAAAACTATAGTGATACAATGAGGAAAAGACTTAGGCCAACACCATGTCAAGCAAGGAAATCCATCACTTAAAGATGAGAGAAATTCTCCAAAGAACAAATGTTCTATATTAAAAGGATAATCAAAAGCCTTCTATTACAAACCCTAAAGAAATTGTTTGTAAAGTCTTATAGGGAAATATGAAAATAACTAATTAACCTAAATTATCAACTGAACTAAACAATAATAAAATATACTAATTATCTTATAATTCTCCTCATCATAAGTTATGAGAGATTTATATACTTGAATATGATTCAAATTTCACTTGATTATATATGAGATGTCTAATTAATTATTTAATTGAATTAATTAAAAAAATAATTTATTTATTTATTTATTAATTTAATTAAATCCACTTCTCAAGCTCCTCTTGGATACTTGACTCAAACTTGACTTTTTCTACATCTTAGAGTCGAACCGCTATAATGTTCATTTTTCAGGCGCAAGAACAAATCCAGTCCTCTCCATGGTTGAAGATCAAACTGTTACAACAACTCTTTTACTAAGATCAAGAACAACCTTTATAATATATTTGAAAAAAAATCAAAACACACACTTACAACTCTCTCAATAGAGTGGATTTACAAATTTTGGCACACAATAAATCAATTTTCACAACATAAAATATCTCTCTCGAGAATAAGATGAAAAGAAGAAAATTGAAACTTGGAGAAAGCAACGGAGACTTTGAGTTTATGTATGATTGGAAAGTAATGAAAATTATTGTTAAAATGTTGAGAAGATGAAGAGTTTTAAAAAAAGGAAAAAATAGGTGAAACCCCAATTTTAATTTAAGCCATTAAATCTTGTGAAAAGAAAATTTAAAGAAACATATATAAATATAATTCTTTTAAATTTTAAAATAACCTCCAACGGTCACTGCTGGAAGAAAAAGGAAATCAGATGTTTTTAAAAAAAAAAATCAAATGACCCGATTATATATCTAGATTTTTTTAAAAAAAAAAATCAAATGACCCGATTATATATAATTTTTAATTTCATTTTCTTTTTAATATTTTAATTTTTGCTTTAAATTAAAATCAGCAAAGATCAAAATTCTTTTTCCTTCTTAAATCCAACCAAAGAACACCAAGGGTCACTCCTTCATTACTCCAAATGACACATTCCAATTGGTCCAATTTGATGAAGAAGTCTTCCATCATCAAATATTTTTTCCATTAAAATTGTTTTGGCTAATCTGTTAGTGAATAAAGGTAAGTTTTTATTATCAAAACATTAATTAAGGGCGAAAAAACCAATAGGAAGACCTGCGTCATAGTGTCGAGAAGTAGAAGACCAATTTGTTGGAAAAAGAAGAAGAATTATAGTGGAAGAGTTCTACAAAGGTATGTTAATTTTTTTCTTTTAGTACAAAAATTGAGGATAGGGGGATTCAAACCACGAACTTTATAGTTTCTTGTATATACAAATATCAATTGAGCTGCTCGTTTTGACAAGGTACGTTAATTTCTTCTTCCCTTTTATGCTTAACCATTAATTAAACATAGCATGAGTTGTTTGTTTTTAATTTAGTTTTGTATTTTTCATCTTCCTAAAATCAAATCAAAAGCGTTCATTTGCTTTCGCTACGAGATTCAATCCCTTCATGTCTAACTATAACTACTGATGTTTATTTGAAATTAAATTTTAAATGAATATTGATGTACTATTGATACACCAATAGAATACTTTAAAATAAATTCAGATCATGAGAGTTATACTATTAATACATTAAAAATGTACATAAAAATAATTTTTAATGGCTACACCGATATACTATTGATACATCTATGTTATAGTCTAAATAAAAATTGAATAACCGTTGATAAACTACTAATACACCAAATACTTAATTTTGCATTTTGAGCTTATTATGATATATGATCGATACACTAATGATCATATAGAATTGAAATGTTAATGTTATAATGTAAGTATTATTCTTAATGATATATTTCATACTTGCTATATTAATAATGTCATGGATATGTTTTTTTCCCTCTCTAAATCAGGTATATCAACAATTTAATACAGATATATGAAACATTTGTTACACAATTGATATACCAAATTAAATATAACTTATATACCATTTAAATTATATCCAACATTTAAAAATGAAACAAAATAACTAATATAGTTTATATTTGATATATCAATTGATAAAATTTATGCATTTAACATACATCATCAACATCAAATTTGAACTAATCGAATGAAATAATTCTATATCAAAATGAAAAAAAAATAATAATAATATTTATCATAATCAAACAAACAACGTGGACCATAACACAAATTAAGTCGTGATATATCAGTTGTATAAATGATATTCTTTAAAGAAAGTATATCAATTGATTGATATACCAATATAAGTATATCTGTTGACTGATTTATATAAAAATATAGAATATATCAAATATACATGTTGATATAAGGGTAAATCGTAAAAAAAAAAAATCATGTTTAATTTTTTTTACTATATTTACAATTTTAGAGAATCATTGCTATATTTGTCAATACCCTTTTATTTTTTGCTACCCATTATGATTTCTCATAACTAATTTGAGACAATCATACAAATGCTCTCATTTTCTCTCATATACAGTGTCATATTTGTTTCAATTGTCAAATCCTAACACTAGTTTTTTTAACCAAAAGAAAAACAACAATAAAAAAATAAAATATTAAGTTAAAACATAAAATCCACCAAATCTCACAAAGTTCAATAATCAAAATCTTCCCTCAAAATTTAACAAATTAATGAATCACCAAATTCAAAAAGGGTTGACAAGGGAGTTTCATCTTCAATAATGAGAAATATTTTTAATTGATCACAACTAATAGACTAATTTAATTTACAAAAAGATCAACCAAAGTCTTCATTGCTACAAAAATGTATATGTTTTTTTTTTTTTTCTTTTCTACTAATGGTTTTCAAAATAATATATAGACTAGATTATTCATCTCTATGTTTAAAAAAAAGGTTCATATTCTGCTATCTTTTTAGTAATTTAAGATCAGATCAAATCAAGATTTGAATCTACATTTTCTCAGCAAATCAACTTAATTACACTCCAAAATTTTAGAGATGGTTTTATAAAAACTCTCAAAATTGGTTTTGCCCCACTCTTTAAAACTTAAGAATTTTGTTCCATTGTTTACATCAACGCCAATATTATAAAATTACCCTTAATTTTATTTTTCCCTCTTCCTCTTCTTGATTTTCCATTTTTTTTTTCCAATTATAAAATTTCATCGTTGGAGTGAGATGTGAATGTTGCAATAGGGTCAGAGTGGGATTGGATTAGGGGTGGAAACGGTTCGGTTCGGTTCGGTTTGGTGGTCAAACCAAATCGAACCAAATTTTTTAAAATGTGAAACCAAATCGAACCGATTTCTTGGTTCAAACCGAACCGAACCGAACTGCATATGCGGTTCGGTTCGGTTTCAAATTCGATTTTGACATTTTTAAAAAATCCATGTTATATTCTTTTTTAATTAAAACAGTTCGATTCGGTTCCGTTTTAAATTCGGTTTTATTTTTTTTAAATAAATAAAATAAATATATATATATATATATATATATATATATATATTAGTTAAAAACGTTTTGGTTCGGTTTTTCAAATTCGGTTTTCGAAAGTGAAACCGAACCGAACCAAATTAATTCGGTTTCAAAATTTCTTCAAACAGGATCGAACCGCATTTTTCGGTTTGGTTCGGTTCAATTTTTAGAAACAGTTTGGTTTTTGCGATTTGAATGACCACCCTTAGATTGATGCCAGATGTGTTGGTGAGAGAGCGAGAGAGAAAAATGGAGATGCCAAAAAGTAAGAGATCAAGATGAAATCAGGTGAGCGTTGCAGAGGCGAGAGGAGATCGAGTTGGAGTGTCACCAGCGAGAAGAGATCGAGTTAGGATGTCGCCGGCAAGAGAGTAGAGCAAGCGGGAGAGTGAGAGGCCCAATCTATGTAGGTGAGGTTCTATTTTAGTAATTTCACCCTAACTTTTCTATCTCTTCATTTTCCCCTATAAAAAAAATCAATTTTAAAAATAGGGTATAGTTCATTTTCCCCTAAATTTTGGATCATTCATTAGACTAACCCTTTAGGGACGTTTGGGACAAAGAATTAGTTATTAAAATTGTGCTATAATAGTTTGTGTTTGAGATACAGGTTATTTCAATTTAGTTGTAATAGTATATATTTGAGGTATAAACTATTTTAGTTTGTGAATGAAATTATATTTTTTTTCATTATTTATTTCGTTATTTTTTTTTCTTTTTGCAGCTTTATAGTAGGTTTTACTTCCGATTTTTCTTCCAAAATTTTCATCGTGAAGGTCTCTCTCTTTTCTAATAGATATATCATTATAGCTTTTTTTCCATTTTTGCAACTCTATATATTATGTATGTCTTTCCTTCAATTTTTGCAATTTGTCTTTATGTTTGAACTATCTGCACCAGTCTCTTGGGTTCTTTTTTCATTAAAAGAAAAAAAAAAAATTGCCCTTAGTTTTATGGCCCTATAGGCTTTTACTTTACTTTTTTGTTTGCTAAAATTCTAAATGTATATGATTTTTGTTGCTCTTTTTTTTTCTTTTTTCTTTTTTTTTCTAAAAATGAGCTGAAGGAGGAGAGTAGAAAAAAATGGTTCAAGTTTTGATTTTTCTTCCAAAGTTTAATTTAAGATAAAATCAAATTAATATTTGAAACTATCCGAATTGTGATCAACAAAATAATAAAATAATCTAAATACTTATTTATTTATTAATTTAAAATATTTATTTTAAAGAACTTCCCTGAGAGTATTTTTATCCGAAATAAAATAAAGTATTTTTTAAAAATAATCCATAGTTTACAAATTTATTACAAAGCTAAGTAAAATTATGAACTTTTGGTGGAAAGGTGAGAAGTTCAATTTTTTTAATATGTTATTTAATCATTATAAGTTAAATTGATTCATAATCAATATTCTAATTTAAATTTTGAGGATGACATTGGAGTAACGAAATTGTATGGAAATACAAGTATTAGGGTGTGTTTGGAATACATTTTCAAATGTTTAATTAAAACAATAAATCATTTTAAAACGACATTGTTGAATGAAAAGTTTTGGACCAATCACAAATTGTCACATCATTACTAAATTAATGACAAAATTACAAATCATCAAATTTGAGACCAATTAAAAGTTGATGTGTGTCCCAAATTGTAGGTGAAGACAAATTCCAATGACAACACGTGTTTTCATCACAAGCGTTGGATTGAGTAAAGTTAATTTGGTGGAATTTGATATTATAATTTGGTTAGAGTCCAGTTAAGCCAAAAAATGGGCTTAATTTGGCCCAAATGCCAAAGTAGGCCCAAGTCCAGCTAGTTAGGTCCAAGGGCCAAACCCATTGACCAACCAAGTCCAAATCCACGAGGCCCCACCAGAGAACTCTATAAATAGAGGAACTGTCTTCATTTGTGGGGGTGAGCAATTCTACATTCCAGAGAGCCTAGAGAGAATTCTCCCAACAATCAGAAGACTCCTAGACTCCTAAAGTTGCATATTCCTTGAAGATACAAGTCTCATGAAGAAACAAGGATTCTTCCAAGACTTCAACTTCGTGCTCCACTTCTTCAAGTCAAGCGTATGCATTCAACTGAGAGATAATTAGAGGATCAAGTACTAGAGATCAAACCATATTGCATCAAATCAACATCAACATCAACATCAACATCAACATCAACACAAGTTCAACTCCACAAAACAAGTTTCTCCAGAATCCTCGTGCGAACAAATTGACACGTCCAGTGGGACATCTCTACCTCTCATCTCTCTCTTGTCATTTAAATCAACAAATCAACAAATGGAACCAAAGCAAGCAGCATCCAAAGCTACTGTCGCAAGGGACGCTTACACGGGAACTGTCACCCACAACCATTTAAAAGAGATCATGCAAGAACAAGAACAAGGTTCTGTCCTCACAAAGAAAACCTGGGAACAATTGATGGAATCTCCTAAAGGTAGGATCTTCATAAGAGAAAATCCTTTGTTCGACAACTATGCTCTTACTTATGATTAATCAGAAAAAAAAGTCATACTTTGATGTAGTATCTGTCATAATGGCTGACGTAACGACTGAGTCAATCATGGTAAGGATGGAGAGAAAGAGAAATTTCCTAGTGAAAGTTATAGAGGAGCGAGATCATGAAATCGCTGCCTTAAGAGAATAGATGCAGGCTCTTGAAGCTGCTGAGTCGAGTTAAACTCCTATTGTTAAAGCCAATAACAAAGAGAAGATTGTGTTGCAAGAAAACCAACCGCAACAATGAACTTCAAATGTCTCTTTATCAGTCTAACAACTGCATGATTTGATCACCAACTCCCTCAGAGCTTAGTACGGAGGCCCATCTCAAACTTCTTTTATGTACTCCAAGCCGTACATAAATAGAGTCGACAACCTGAGAATGCCTAATGGGTATCAACCTCCAAAATTCTAGCAGTTTGATGGAAAAAGTAACCCAAAACAACATGTTGCTCACTTTATCAAAACCTACAAAAATGCAGAAACTAGAGGAGACCAACTAATCAAGCAGTTCGTCCGAACCTTGAAAGAAAACGCCTTTGACTGGTACACTGATCTAGAGCTTGAAGTGATTGACAACTGGGAATAATTGAAGAGAGAGTTCTTGAACCGCTTCTACAGCACAAGGCAGACTGTTAGCATGATGGAGATGATGAACATCAAACAGCGAAAGGAAAAGCTGGTCATCGACTATATCAACCAATGGAGAGCTTTGAGTTTGGTTGCAAAGATAGACTCACTGAATTATCTGCAGTGGAGATGCACCCAAGGCATGCACTGAGAGCTTCTCTACATCTTACAAGGGATAAAACCTCGTACATTTAAAGAGTTGACGACATGAGCTCATGACATGGAGCTAAGCATTGTCAACAGGGGAGATTTCCTAGTCCCTGAAGGGAGAAAGGCAAGAATGAAATCAAAGGCATTGAAAAAATCATGAATAGTGCCTAAACCTTATAAGGAAGAAGACGAGGACTTCCCTCAACTTCAACGGTCGATAACTTTGGCAGAATTTCTCCCAAGAAACTTCCTTGATAATCATCCAGAGGAAGTATTAGAAGTTATTACATGTCATGCTGTCAGCAAAGCAGAAGTCAACAATAGTCATATAATTGTTGAAGAAGGTGATAATTTAAATGAAATCGAGCAAAAAGCTTCCATCTTCGATCGGATCAAACCTTCAACTACTCAATCTTCAGTCTTCCATAGATTGAGTATGGCTACTATAGAAGAAGAAAACTAATGTCCAACTTCTACTTCCACTCGAACTTCAGCCTTTAAAAATCTAAGTATCTCCACGTCAAAGAAAGATCAGCCTTCAACATTTGCTTTTGATTGTCTTAGGATGACACGCGATCAACAAAAAAAAAAAAAAAAAAAAAAGATGAAAACCTTGAAGGCAAAACTATTTCATGAAGAAAACAACGACGAAAAGATTTATAGTCGTGTCCCTTCATGCATGAAGAGGAAGTTGTCTGTGGATATAAATACAGAAGGTTCCTTGATGGTGAAGCCAAAAGTCATCATACGAAAAAATCCTACAAATAAAGAGTATGATCAAAGCCATGATGAAATAAGAGTTTCTGAAGTTTAAATGTAGAAGCTTTTCATTGTAAGAGCCTACTGCATGTTTCTCCTCACCTGCATGAGCTTAAACTATGAACGACCAAAAAAAAACTTTTGAACTACGTTATGACTTGATCCTTGTCATTATAAAGGGTATGTAGTTAGCTTGAAGGAAACTTTAAATTCAGTCTAGACAAAAGAAAAAGAACAAAAAAATATATATATATATATATTCCTCTTAAACTACATCATGATTTGATCCCTTTCTTCAAGGTACATAGGCAACTTAAAGAATTTAAGTACAGTCCATAAAAAATAAGTGGCACAATCACCCTACATGTGATGCTACACAAAAAAAGAATTGATATTGTTCATCTCTACTAGGGGCAACACAATAAATTAAAGATGTTCATCCTTACTGGGGGCAATATAACAAATTGAAGACGTATATTGTCTGCACAATGTTACACTGGTTGGATGTGTACAATAAGGTTATCGCTAGAAAATTCAATCATCTTTTCGCTCACTTAAATAAAGATGCAATGTTGGGCGTTGCTTACTTCAAGTTCGAAGCATTACTCGTCTATAGCTCGACTCTTTACCTTCAGCTATAGATGTTCTTCAAGATCAAGTTCAAAAGTTTTATCGATGCTTCTTTAAATTCAGGTTCAGAGGCTTTGCTGATGCTTTTTAAAATCTAAGTTTGAAAGGATTTGTCAACCCTCCATCTTTAAGTTCAGAGGCTTCGTCAATACTTCTCTATCTTTAAGTTTAGAGATTTCATCAATGTTTCTCCATCTTCAAGTTTAGAGATTTCGTTGATGCTCCTCCATCTTCAAGTCTAGAGGCTTTGTAAATGCTCCTCCATATTCAAGTTCAGAGGTTCCACCAATGCTCTTCCATCTTCAAGTTTAGAGGCTTTGTCAATGCTCCTCCATCTTCAAGTCAGAGGTTTCGTTGATGCTCCTCCATCATCAAGTTCAGAGGCTTCGTTGATGCTCTTCCTATAGGGATTGGTGTCCTAAATCTCTTGTATTATCGAGTTTGTAAACATTGTATAAACTAATTGTTATTTTATGAACATACACTCAATCCAATAAACTAAGATCCTAGGTTATTTTATATAATTTAAACAAGTATGTAAAGACATGCAGGTGGATCTTATTTAACTAGTAACCTAAACGGTCTGTGGTAGATGGATAAGGTTAGGTACCTTATCTTGGTGACATTACAAATATGGCCCGCTTTGTAGATGTTACAAATGTGGTAAAGTGCTACAAATGATCTGATCTTGATCATTCATTTATAGATATGTGACCGAGGTATCCTATACAAAGAGTTTGTATAAGACCAGACCACGAAATGGTTAGTCTCATTATATAGCGTCGTTAATAGTAGAGACTTACATTTCACCAGGATGACCATAGGTGAAATGACTTGAATCTTGAGTGAGTTGTGAACTTCTGCTCATAAAGGCGGTCCTTTGATTTGTATCGATAAGAGTGACCAGATTGCCAACTCAATAAGCCTACAATTTTGGGAATTCATCTGATTGGGGAGCTGGGAACACAGCTACACAAGACGGAATTCACTCATTCCCTGATGTCGGGATAAGTAGATAAATTGCTCTCTTTAAGGGCTGATTTTGGGTTTGAAAACATACGGCCACACCCTCTCCTGGCCTGAGAGGGACTTAATCATAGTTGGACTACAAACTATTATTCATTAGAGGAATCATGATACTTGAGGAGTTAGATTAACTACAAGGGCAAAATGGTGACTTTGGCCTAGCTGTACTTATGAATAATTTGTGAAAGGTCATCATACTGTTGATTGGTTATATTCAGTGGACACAGAAATATATCTGTAGTGGGAAGAGTGCAGCTGTCGATCTTTAGTGGAGTGACCGACAGTTAATGGATGTTGGGTAATTTAATTAAAGAGTTTAATTAATTATCCAAGTACCATTTGAGCTTCAATCTGTAGGTCCATGAGGTCCCCTTTATAGCTCAACAACAATTTAATTGAGAATTAATTTTGATTAATTTGAAGTGTTCAAATTAATTGAGGAAATCAATTATATATGATATAATTAATTAAATTAATTATATGTAATATAATTAATATGATGTATTTGATACATTATAATATAAAGTATTTTGAGAGGATTTTGAATATAGCTTAAGTACTGATTATATGAATGTGATGCATATAATTAAATTTAATATAATTATGATTTATATTAAATACCATGAATAGTTGAGAGGAATTAAATATTTGGATATGATTCAAATATTAATTATATGGATGAGATTCATATAATTGAATTTAGTATAAATGTGATTTATATTAAATGGTATGCATTGTTGAGAGATAATAAAACTATAGGTTATATGTTGTATTTGATATAATATATATATATATATACTTATTTAATTAAAGGGAGGGAGTTATAACTCCCTCCCCCTAATTCTCTCAGCCAAAACGTGCAGTGGTTGGGAGAGTCAATTGATTTATCTTCTTCCATCAATGGTGGATCTGAAAAAAATTTCCACTAGAATGAAAAGTGTACCTTTCTCCATTGGGTCAGACCTCTAGACCTCGTGTCGGTCATAGTATAGTCTCGTCCTTGATAGAAACTTGACATAAAGCTTCATTCTAGTAAGGGCTACAAAACTTACTTGAGATCAACCTCATATCACTCTTTGGTCTTAAGCAATCATATATCATTATTTAGATCCTGCTACAAATAAGTCTTAAAATCTCTTTCATAATGATTTTGAAGCCCTCAAATCCTATAGAGCATTCGTCAGTCTAAAACACCACAACCTCATAATAATTGTATCTAATCTCTGAAGATAGTTTTTTTATACATAAAACATTCCTGATTCATAAATCTATCTCAAGAATGTTCATCTCTATAAAGTCAATCAACTCATTGTCTATGCTAGAAGAAACATACTATCTATGGTGCTCCAAGTTCAGGATTCAGAATTCGGATTTGGCACCTAATGGCCCCAGCATTCTCCGTCAACTCTTAATATGGTTGTTACATAAGCATGTGGATTTCAACTCTCTTCTTAACATACAAAACTAGTGTGCCCAGAGGCAAAACATTAAGGCATTTACTTCTATAAATAGCTCATGTATCTGCAACTTGCTATTCGACTCTGCTAGGACTACTTTGTATGTAGCCCTAGGAATGGAAGTGTTTTATTCTCAAGCTCATCTTTTGTGCTAGTGGTCATCCTAGAAAATCTAGATTGATTACTTAACCTGACCCTCATACAATTGGATCTCTACTTGGAGTTAGATTACTTCCATATTTAAATTAAATCGATTGATCACTAGTCTCTAGTTATATCTCGTTTCCAGAGTCGCAATCTCTTAACTTTCGTTAACTCCTTCAATAGTGTACCTTTTGACTATTAAAGTCTCAACATTCCATGTCAATAGTTTTAAAATAACCATTGCTACTAACAACTCCACTTTAACTTATCCCTTCTCAATCTTTTATTTTGGAAATAGATTCTTGTGATTAAACAAAGTCCCATACCCTATCACCTCTCTAAGTTATCTTTCCATCCAACACCTATTGTCCTAAAGTTCCACATGATAATAAGATATTCTTCTTTTACACCTAAACAAATACCTTGTAACCCCTCAGACCATGCCTCCAAACCATACTTAACTAGGAGTTTTGAATACATTAAATTCCTTTCTCTTTCCAAAATAGTAACATTTCTTGGACACTTCTCTCCTTCACACTTATCTTTGATAAAACCACTAAATTCGAGATGCTTTTTTCTTTTTCTTTTTTCTTTTTTCTTTTTCTTTTTCTTTTTTCTTTTTTTTTTTTTTTTTTTTTTTTTTTTTTTTTACTTTCCAAGAGGAACTTAATCTCTTTACTAAAGTATAATTTACTTAACTCTTCCATGGGTTCTATCTCTCACTAAGAATTTTCATTTTGTAAATTCTTCTTCATCAATTTTCATGCATTTAAACTCCAAAAAGACTTTTGTTTGTTGAAGCTTGCCCAACTTGGATCTCCTCATCACAATAAGGCTATGAATTTAATCTAGGTACTCTAAAATAATTCTTCAACCCAAACAAATAACACTTTCCTTTATCCCCTTTAAGTCCAAGCTCATGTCCAACTATTTTGGCTTCCTTTAAAGACATCAACTTAGGTAGATAGTCCAAAAGAATTATTCATATCATTACACATACTTTCACTAGCAACCTATCTCTCCTTTCAAGCATGTACCTGAGAAATCCAAAACACAATACTTTACCCAGTCCATCAATTTTCTAGTATTACCAAAGCGATCATGTCCTATTAATCCTTTCGAAATTTCTCTTGAAATGTTTGGTTTTAATATCTCAGAACCTCTAATAAATCTATAGTCTCTTCTTCTTCTCTTTTTTATCCACAAAACAACTTTTAACCTTATATTTGAGTACGCACACTGTGAAGGAATTTATTTATACTACTACCAATTTTATTGCCCATTACAAAACATAACATTAGTCCTTAATGAATTCTTGCCAAGACAATTTTATTCGTTGGCTTAAACATATACATACTTTTATTCTTAAACTGTCATAACTCTATATAGTTTCATCAACCTTTAAGATCTTTGAACTGAGTATATATTTGTTTCTTTCTAATAGTTCATCCATGAGATAAACTAGTGCCAAGTGACCTCATAATTTTTTTTCTTTTTGTAGCGTCGTACCTGAATAATCAGGTTATAGTAACTTCTATCGAGTCACTAACCTAGCATTAGAACATAACTGGTGAATTTAAGCTAAATAAATATTTTAATGCACAACTATCATAAAACTTTTAATTGATAAAACATATCTGCAATGACAAAGGATCCGTTATTGGGCCATAGAGACATTTTGGACTTACATTGTTAGTCAGTCTACAGAACCCAAAACATGAGCTATGATACCAACTGTAATGACCCGACTTTCTAGGACTTATATTAGAGCGTTATTACATGCATGCATAAATCCCAAAACGACTCTCTCATAAATTTTAAGTAAAATCAAAAGAATTGTATTAAATAAATAGCTTTTGTAACATCTAAATAACTAAAAATCTCTGGTTAGGAGTCCTCTTGGAATAAAAATAAATTTCATGACGCTTTATAAATAAAAATTTTAAACAATAGAACTCTAAGTTCAAACATCAAGACTGGAACTTAAAAACATCGAAACATGAAAACATGGGTGGAAGCATCTCTTTGGTCCTAATGGAACAATCACATATTCCTTCTATCATTTGCCTGGTGTGTCCTCATCCTACCTGAAAAACATAACATGATAAAGAATGAGTATAAAATACTCAGTAAATAACCCACTACCGAGGTCAGGCTAAGCATCTATGTCCTCTAGATGCCACTCTCTAGTGGGACATTCATAAACCTCTACTTTCCATGGGATGACCATCTAATTGAACCCATCCTACCGTAGGTGAGATGTACCCACAAACCTTTGGTGAAATCCCGTAGAAGATCACTAACCTTTGGTGAAGTCCCAAAGGAGATCACTAACCTCTGGTGAAATCCCCAAGGGGATCACTAACCTCTGGTGAATCCCGAAGGAAACATAAATATTTTATGAAATCCCGAAGGAGATCACCACCTCTGGTGAAATCTCAAAGGAGATCACCACCTTTGGTGAATCTCGAAGGAAACATAAACCTCTGGTGAATCCCGAAGGAAACACAAACTTTTGGTCAAATCTCGAAGGAGATCACCACCTCTGATGAATCTCGAAGGAAACATAACCCTCTGGTGAATTATAAAGGAAACATAAACATTTGGTGAAATCCTGAAGGAGATCAACTCTGGTGAATCCTGAAGGAAGCACAAACCTCTATTAGGTGCATAACTATGGGTAGGGAGTATATCACTATCAAACATAACATGCATCATAAAACATATTCCCACAAACATGCAATTAAATCATACACATGCAACCTCTTATCAAATCATATAAGAATTTAACTCATGCTCGTACTCATGACATGCTTCAGACAAAATTAAGATAAACTTATTTATCCCCATGTATCTTGATGCTAACAGTCTTATAAACAATCCTTTTTTTAAATAAATTTAAATCAATTATCTATAAAATTGATATAAATTAATTATCTTCTCTAAATTATAAACAATCTCTAAATCTCTCAAGTTTTATTCAATTTGCCAAATTAACTTAAATTTCAAAATAAATCCCAAATTCTCCTTTAACTCACTTTCGATTTCCAAATTCTTCATTCCTAACAAAATAAATTGAATTATCTCCAAATCGATCAATCCACCTCAAATATAACCAAAATTTCAAATCTTCTCTAACTTGAAATAAATTCAAACCAATTGAATTTAAGTTGAGTTATCTGAATCCCAAATAATTCGTTCTTAGCCTTAAAACTCAAAATAACACCAAATCATTTAAGATAACCAAATTAAAAAAAAAAAATTACCTAAATTAGACCATCGAAATCGAACTAATCGAATGAAAACTTCATATCAAAATCAAATAAAATACAATAGCTTCTACAATGACACAATTAAAATATGGTGTATCAATCGAATATTCTTTCTATAAAGTATATTAGTTGACTGATATATAAAAAATAAAAAATATCAGTTGACTGATATGTCAAATATAAAATATATCAAATATACTTGTTTATACACAATTGAAGGTAAAATTGGAATGGTAAAAAAGACTGAAATTAGATTTAGTATTTTTTTTTTTTTTTTTTTGCAATACTTGTAATTTTAGAAAATGGCTAGATTTGCAAATACAATATATTCTGGCTACTCATTACAGTTTCTTTCTTTTCTTCTCTTTTCGTTGTGTCTACCTATATTTTTCCTTGTATGTGTGTATTTTCTTAATCTCATATTCTTAATAGATAAATAAAAGATTGGAGCCACCATAACAAATACCTTATGTACTATTAGTTTACAATTTTTTATTTTTGATTTTTTATATAATTTTTTTTATAAAAAATTTAAAAATTATATTTTGAATCCTTATATTTATTTTTCAAAAATTATATGTTAATTTCTATAATGAGTTAACTAAGACACATCCGCATTTTATTGGACTTACAAATTTTCTTATTTGAAATTAAAATTTTGATCAAAACTAATTTGCTCCCTAATGATAAGATTAAACTAAAATATAGAGGCCAAAAAAGTAATTGAGAAAAAAAAATGATGTAGTGGTAAAATGTGTGAGTAAAAAAATATTTATTCTATGTGTAAGTAGAAAAATATTTATTCTTTCTGTGTTTTTTATTTTCTCTCTCTAAATGATTCCAAATGGAATTTTGGAATATGTCATAAATGCAAGGTAGGTGTGTGGGGGTGAGACAAGAGGTGCTCTTAATTGATGGCAAAAGACATAGCTGTCCCAATTTGGCTGCTTCTTTCACAATAAATTTTCAAGACTTTGGCCTGCATTACAAGTCACACCCATTTGTCTCTTGTCACTATCTATCTATTTGCAACAATCAATTCTTGATCATTTGGACAAATATCAATTTATACCCCTAAATTTTAGATTGTATCAATTTAAACCCTAAACTAAGAATTGTGTCAACTTAAGTCCTAAATTTTGGGAATTATATCAATTTAAATTTTGAATTTTGGAAGTTGTATCAATTTAAACTCTGAACTTTTATAAGTGTATCAATTTAAATCTTGAATTTTCGTAAGTGTATCAATTTTATTGAACTTTCATAAATATATTATTTAAACCCTGAACTTTCATAAGTATACCAAATAAAATATAATGGAGGGTTTAAGTTATAAAATTAGAAAGTTTAGGGTTTAAATTGATACACTTATAAAAGTTCGGGATTTAAATTGATACAATTATTAATGTTTGGGGTTTGAATTTGTAACGACCCAAAATTCTAATGTACATCTAGGATGCTACTATAATCATGCATAGGTTTGACAATAAATTTCTCGAAGAAAAATTTAACAAAAGAAATAAAACTTTTCTTCCATTAAATAAAGCTCAAACAATAAAATCCTGAAAACATTGTTCGGGATACCAGAGACTCTAATTTAAAACAAATTGAGCAAATAATTAAATCAATAAATGAATAAGTGAAATAACCAAAGTTTTAAATGCTAGACTCCTAAACCAAAACATATCAAATAAATGAAATATAAGTGCGGAAGCGATATCGTATCGCAATGGCTAGGTCACGGATCCCTCCTGTCTTTCGTCGGTTTATATTTACCTTTACCAGAAAAAAAAACATGAAGAGGAAATGATGAGTATATAAATATACTCAGTAAGTGATCTAGTATTGGGCCCACTAGGTGAGCTGTTAGCTTTCCTATTGGAACTTAAGTGCAAAAAACGCATCGTAGGCATAGGCATAGGCATAAGCATAAGGAGCGTGAAGGCACGCTTTCATATGTAGTGACCTCGGAGGGACATAGTCATAAACATAAGTGGTAATTCCAAAGGGAGCATCGTACATAGGTGTAAGGTGTGAACCTGAAGTCTCACAACATGCGATATTTATAGTCCAATTAAAATGATAGAGTAACTTAACATGCAGCAGAAGAAATTAGAATCATTATGCACTCTAATTACACTTAATTTTGAGTTTAAAACATGCATTAAAACAAAATTTCAGAGAAAGGGTTTCAAGAACTACAATCTTTGATGAATCTATTCAAACACAACTTCACTCCACGAATTGAGATTTCAAATTTGCAATGGACCACCACAGAGACCTTCTTACTATTCTCAAGCTCGGAATGTATGGTGGAAACACTGAATTGAGGCCATAGAGTTGAGATGGATGATGATTTGGAGAGGAAAAGAAATTGTAGAATTTCAGCAACCAATTCACTTGCATGGCCCTCAAATTGAAGTCCAATACTCCAATTTATAGATGAAGACCATGTAACTCAGTTTGCAAGGCTGATGCCACTTCAATTTCCATTAAAAATGAAGTGGCATGAGGTGGAATTTGAATAGGTGGATTTTCCCACTCTCTCTTCTTCTTCTTCTTTATATATATATATATATATATA
>NC_052352.1:54128781-54361938 GCF_009727055.1 Benincasa hispida | reverse complement strand
ATTCTATAAAATCTAATTAATCAAATTGCCAATTTTGAATATCAATTTCAAAATTGAATTAAATTGGACAACTAATTAAACTAAGTTAATTAATTGAATTTAATAACAAATATTAAATATTATATTTTACCACATCAAATATTCAAATCATTATATATATTTTTGAACTCACCAATTTTGTTTAATTTCAATGAAATTAAACATTTCAATTGCATCAAGTACACTTAATTAAAATCCTAACGGAATTTGAATACTTTAAATTCAAAACCTTAATTTCAAATCTCAACATTTCAAATTCACTCAATTCACTAATCCAAGATAATTTTACGAGCTAGTAGAGGGACCTTATGGACCTACAGATCATGAGCTCCAATGATTTGAGATTAATTGGCTAAACTTTTTAGACCGAATTAATAATATTCGTTAATTACTGAGACACACCACTATAGCTCGATAGTTGCACTCTCCTCACTGTAGATATATTTCTGTTCATTTTAACCATAATCGATAAGTCGATCCTTCACAGGTCATTCGTTTTTAAAACTAGGTCAAAATTACCGTTTTACCCTGTAAATAAATCTTGCTCCTTAAATTCCCACTGATCCTCTATTGAACAATTTGGTTTATAGTCCAACTTATAAACCATGTTCTTCTCGATCATGAGAGGGCGAGGCCCTATTGCTCAAGTCTAAGAATCAGCGCTTAAGAGAACAACCTACCTGCTAACCCTAAGTCAGGTAGAAGTGAATTCCATCTTGCAGAACCATGTCCCCAGCTATCTATCTGGTCGTATCCCCAAAATGGGAGGCTTATTGAGCAGTGCTGTTGGACTACTCTCACCTATGAAGATCAAAGGATAATCCCGAATAAACAGGAGTTCAGAGTTAGCTTAGGATTAAGATCGAGTTACCTTAGGTCATTGAGTTTGAAATAGTTAGTTTTAATAGTAAATGGTCGTTATAAAGAAAAGTGATTATTTTGAGGTCTGGTCTTATGCAAACTCATTGCATAGGATGCCTCCACTCACATGTCTTCTCATGAGTAATTTTGGGAGTACATCATTTTTATCAATATACATAATGGGCCGCATCTAATAGTGTCATCAAGATGAGGTACCTAATCTCATTCATATACTTATAGATTATTTTGGCTATATACTAAAACTTGATCCTCTTTTATATCGCCACATAAAGTTAAAGTATTCATATTATAGCCATGGATTTGTTTATTGGATTTCTATAACAGAATGCGGTATCAATAACAATTATTAAATAAAATACTCAATAATACTTTTATTGATAAATAGAATATGTTAACAATATTTGCGAACTGCGAGTTTTAGGGCATTTCCAACAATCTCCCACTTGGAATAGTATTTAGTGAGACAAACAAACAAACATAATGTTTTACAATGTTGAGAAAAATAAAGAGAAAATTCAATAAACTAGGGCATCCATATACCCTCGAAATTTTTCCATTCAATAAACTAGGGCATCCATATACCCTCGACATTTTTCAGCTTACCCTAGATTATGATGCTCGTAGTCCTAGTCCGACAAGGTGGCCCTCGAACACTTTAGTCAAGAGGGCCTTTGTAAATGGATCGACAAAGTTATCTTTTGAGGCTATATTCGTGACTATCACATCTCCTTGGTGTACTATCTCCCTGATGAGATGGTACTTTCTTTCGATGTGTTTTCCACGTTTGTGGCTTCTTGGTTCCTATGAATTGGCAACTACTCCACTGTTATCGCAATACAGAGTAATGGGCATATGTATATTTGAAACCACTTCCAAATCTGTCAGGAACTTGCGCAGCCACACTGCTTCTTTAGCTGCTTCACATACAGCTACATAGTTTGCTTCCATTGTGGAGTCAGCTATACAACTCTGTTTGATGCTTCTCCACACTCTAGCTCTTCTGTTAAGAGTGAAAAATGATCCTGAAGTAGATTTCTTATAATTTATATCGGTATGAAAATCAGAATCAGTGTATCCCATAAGGATCAAATCCTTAGGCCCATACAAAAGCATATAACCCCTCGTTCTCCGAAGATACTTGAGGATGTTCTTGACAATAGTCCAATGACTGTGTCTAGGATTGGATTGGAACTTGCTGATGATTCCAACTGCAAAACATATGTTAGAACGTGTACACAACGTAACATATATCAGACTCCCAACATAGCGTACATCAGACTCCCAATAGGGTCAGGACGTGTATAGACTTGATCGCAGTGTCAAACCTTATTCCAAGATCTAGAAGCTTGCTTCAATCCATGAATGGATCTCTTAAGCATACAAATCTTTTGTTCTTGACCCTGTTGAATGAACCCTTCTGGTTGAGACATAAAAATACTTTCATCAAGATGGTCATTCAAAAAAGCTGTCTTGACATCCATTTTCCATATTTCATAGTCATAATATGCGGCAATGGATAAAAGTATTCTTATTGATTTTATCATGGCAACAGGAGAGAAGGTTTCTTCAAAGTCAACCCCCTTCCTTTGGGTAAAACCTTTTGTCACGAGTTTGGCTATATAAGTTTGCACCTTACCAATTTGGTCTCTTTTTCTCTTGTAGATCCATTTACAACCTATAGGTTTAACCCTATGTGGTTGATCTACAAGTTCCTAGATAGAATTGAAGTACATTGACTCCATTCCTACATCCATGGCTTTTATCCATTGTACCCTATCAACATCTTCCATTGCCTGTTTAAATGTCAATGGATCTTCTAAGCCATCATCAAGTATGATGTCTTGAGTTTCTGTTAAATCCATATAGCGGTCAGGCTAATGAGCAACCCTCCCACGACATCGAGGCATTTTCAATTCTTGAGAAGGATGTGATTGGGCAACAACTGTTGTTGATGGACTAGTTTGATTAACAACTTTTATTAATTTGTCTGTAGGATTTCTGGTCATTTCATTCAATACTAGTTTACTACGAGGTTGATGATTCCTGATATGATCTTCTTCCAAGAACATAGCATTTGTCGATACAAATACTTTATCTTTTTGGAAATCATAAAACAATCTACTTTTTGTTTCCTTACGGTATCTTACAAATGGCATAATTTTGAACGTCATTCAAGTTTTTTAAGGTTTTATGCACCAACACGTGTGTCGGGCATCCCCGGATTTTGAAGTGACGTAAACTACTTTTACGTCCTCTCCATAACTCATACGGTATTTTTCAAATACTTTTTGAGATAACCATGTTTAGAATATATACGACAGCCTGTACTACATACCCCCAAAATGATTGAGGTAACTGAGCATAACTCATCATTGAACGAACCATGTCTAACAAGGTTCGATTTCTCCTTTCTACAACACCATTTTGTTGTGGTGTTCTAGATGTTGTGAGTTGGGATTGAATTCCATGATCTATTAAATAGTTTTGGAATTGTAAATCCATATACTCACCACCTCAATATGATCGATGTGTTTTGATTCTTTTACTTAATAAGTTTTCAACTTCCGTCTTAAATTTTTTGAACTTTTCAAGTGTTTCAGACTTGTGACTCATTAAGTAAATATAGCCATATCTCGAATAATCATCAATAAAATTGACGAAATACTCATATCCACCTTGAACTTTAACATTCAACGAACTATAAAGGTCTGAATATATAAGCTCTAGGGGTTCTTCAGCACAAAGACCTTTTCCAATAAAAGATCTTTTAGTCATTTTTTCTTTAAGACATGATTCACACGGAGGTAATTAACTGTCTTCTAACTGATTTAGATAACCGTTTTTTACCAATCTATCAATCCTGTTGAGATTTATGTGACCAAGTCTGAGGTGCCAAAGATAGGCATTAGGAGAAAATTTTCGTCTTTTATTTTGAGTTATGTCGTTTAAAACATTTTTATATTTAAAATAGCTTTGGTTTCACTTGCTTTTAATACATACAAGTTATTTTCAAGTCTAGCAGAATAAATATGAATACCTTTTGAAAAAACGAACACTTCATTGATTTCAAAAGATACTTTATACATATTTTCTAGTAGACAAGATGTGGAGATCAAGTTTCTTTTCATTTTTGATACATAATATACATTCTTTAATAGAATGAAAAAGTCTCCAAAATATAACTTGATGTCTTCCACTGCTTCAGCTGAAATGACTTCTCATGTTCCCACCTTGAAAGTCATTTTATTCACTGAGAGTTGAGTCCAAGAACTAGTTCCCTGTAGAAAAGTACAAGCATGGTTAGCGGCGCCTGAATCTAATATCCAAGTTAAGTGAGAATTTTCCACTAAGCATGTTTTAATTACAAGTAAATCTGATTTACCTTGATTTTGCCTTTTTTGCTCTCTTTTCAGCCAGATATTTCGGGCAATTGCATTTCCAATGCCTGTCTTCTCCACAATGAAAACATTTTCCTTTAGGAGCTTTGGATTTCTTAGCAGCAGGTTTCTTCTTCCCTTTTCCCTTTTTTCTTCATTTGGATACTTTTATCTTTAGAAGATGAAGGGGCAGACTTCTTTTTTTCTGATGGTTTCATTCCCGAAGATGATCCCTTCAGAAATTTTTTCTGTGAAACAATGTTTGCTTCACTTTCTTTTAATTTCATCATCGATTGGTAAGTATGGAGTTCATTTAATAGAGTAGTCAGGTTGTATCAATCTTATTCATTACTGGTGTTAGTTTGGAAGTCAAGAAGCTCTTCGAAAGAGACTCCAAAATCATGCTAACTTGAGTAGTCTCATCTATGATAGCGCCGTGGGATTTCGCAATGATAAAGTGGACCATCATGTTTAGGACATGCACTCTAAAATTAGTCTCGTCTTTCATGTGTGAGTTATAGATGCATTTTATAGCCTCATGTCATACTAAAGATGATGGTTGCCCAAACATCTCTTGCAACGATGCTATGATCTCACGGGCAGTGGGTATGGCTTCATTTTTATTATTGAGCACATCAGATATGCTCGCCAAGATGTAGGTTCTCTCATTCTCATTAGCCCGAACCCATCTATCACAGGTTTTCCAAACATCTCGGTTAGCGTTTGAATTGGGAAGAGGAGGACATTCCTCCGTTAATACAAATCTCAAGTCGACAACCACTATTGTGTTTATGTTCGATTTCCAGTTAGAGCATCCTTCTCCGTTGAATTTATCAAAAGTAAGAAGTTATATAATCGAGTTCGACATTGCTGAAAGATAAATTTTTTTTATTAAATTTATGCATCTAAATCCAATTTTAGCGAAAGTAATAAAGTACCCATATCTCTTTATTTATTTGTAACGATACTTTAGTGAGTTAGAATGGATGCTACCTAAGGGCAGTCAAATACTCCTTCACTGAAGCAAGACAATCTTGACCAAATACTATATCCAGAATAACTCTTATTCCTATAGTTGTTTGGTTACTGATTTCGGTTAAGAACTTTACTAACATTTAGTAACTCTTGTAAGTGTGACCTGCCATGCCATTTTCAGATTTTATAGAACGGTACGAACATGCCCCCGAATTGGAAGACAATGTTCAAGACGGAACTATAAAACCTTATTCATTTCTAAAGCTTGGGTTGTTCTGAATACTATGTTACAACCCTCTGAAGGGATCGTTGCAGTTAACGACTAGCTAGTGCCGCCTAAAAACAACAACAGGCGCAACATAGAAATCTCACGGTTCAAACGAATGGAGGAGACCATAGGATATGTTGACACATTTTCTTCACCCACTTACTATGAACTACTTTCCCCATTCGCTTTGTTATTGACCCATGCAAACACTTTCCGAATAGAGCAGTCGCAGTAAAAGCGACACGAAGTTGAGCATGGATCTCACAGTGTGAACTCTTGGGAACGTAAGAGCTAAAACCAATATATCGTATATATTGTTAATCTCCCACTGAAGTGTTCTAAATGTTTGAGTATTCTTTTACTTAGGTATATTCTGGCTAATTTTAAACAACCTAAGTCCATGTGATTTATCCAAGTATAACGTTTATATCTGGATTATAGCCTTACAATGTCTAGGTGTTAAAACAATTTTAAACCTTACACCGCTTACGCAAGCTCATAAAATTGGTTAACAACGCTCAACATTTCGGTCATAATCCCCAGGTAGGAAGTGTTACGTAAACCGTCAACTTAAATACCTCCAGCCTTAGACAGAATTATGAACCGATTAAATTTGTAACCGAATTTTATAAGATAACGACCTATTTTAACTATTAAAACAAGTTGTCAACCTAAGTAAGCATGTTGTTTATCTTTGTTATGAATTTTAATGTCTAATGTAACGACCCGACTCCCTAAGACTTAAGTTAGATCGTTACTAAATACATGCATGCATGGAACTTAAAATGACACCCTGTTATGGTGAAATAAATGCTAACCAAATAAAATAAGTTCAAAAGACTTTCATTAAATTCAAACATTAAAAACAACAGTAGGGTACTCATAAATCATAAATGATAATAAATAAGTCTGAAAATGATTCTTAATAGTAAGTTTTAAACAACAAAACTGAAAGTTAAGAAAAACATGAAAAGAAATCTAAATCTCATGAGCGGAAGCATAAAACTAATCCTAGTGGCTCGATCACGAATTCCGTTTGTCCGTCGCTGGTGCATATCTACCTTTACCTAAAACAACAACATGAGAAAGAATGAGTATAAAATACTCAGTAGTAACCCCATTACTGGGGCCAGGTTAGGTATCTATGTCCTTTAGATGCCTACCTTTAGTAGAACATATAAACTGTCCTAGTCCTCATGGGACACATACATACATGAAAAACTAAGTTCTATCCTACTGTAGCTAAATATGCCCACTACCTCTGGTGAATCCCGAAGAAAACACAATAACTGGTGAATCCCGAAGGAAACACAAGTTGGTGAATCCCGAAGGAGACACAATATCTGGTGAATCTCGAAGGAAACACAAACTAGTGAATTTCGAAGGAAACACAAACTGGTGAATCCTGAAGGAAACACAATAACTGGTGAATCCTGAAGGAAACACAATAACTGGTGAATCCTGAAGGAAACACAATAACTGGTGAATCCCGAAGGAAACACAAACTGGTGAATCCCGAAAAAAACACAAACTAGTGAATCCTGAAGGAAACACAAACTAGTGAATCCCAAAGGAGACACAATAATTGGTGAATCCCAAAGGAAACACAAACTGGTGAATCCCGAAGGGAACACAAACTGGTAAATCCCGAAGGAAACACAATAACTGGTAAATCCCGAAGGAAACACAAACTGGTGAATCCCGAAGGAGACATAATAACTGGTGAATTCCGAAGGAAACAAAACTGGTGAATCCCGAAGGAAACACAAACCTAGTGGGCATTCTAACTAATCACTAAAATCACTATCATAGGCTCGACACCATAATTATCACAATATGATTCTATAACATAAATATATGTCTCAACATCATGGCTCTACAACATACACACATGCCTCAATATCCACAAATCACATACAATCTCATGAAATCAAATATCATCTCATGCTAGCATTCAAGTATCTATATGCACAAATACATCTTTCAGATCCTCAAGCAAGAACATACATCGGTTATACTAAACTATCAATTCATTATGCTGTTATTCTACCATAACATTCATCCATCATGCTAGCATACATCCAGTACCTGGCCCATGGGCAGTTCCAGTAGTAAGATTACTTACCTCGAAGTCAAATTTAGATATTAATCCAAGTTAATGATCTCCAACCAAATAAGTCTTGTATTTAGTCCCCTAAACGAAACTTGATCAACAGACACTCACAAGATTTTGACTCCAAAATCTCCTCTTAGAAGATTTTAAAACTCAATGGATGACGACTTAGAACCTTCAAAATACTTAAAATTAAACCATTCCTTTAGTCCAATAATCAATAGGTGGCCGACAACCAACAACAAGGATCATAACGCTTACCAAACTACTTACTGAACGAACTCGAATCCGCTGGACAGCATGTTGCGCACTCTGAAGTACTCCAATCTTGGATCTAAATTCCAAATATAATCGGCATCAACCAAAAAGAAAACAAAATTTAATGGGCAACCGAGAACCTTCCTAACTCAACCGCTCTTACCCAGAACTTACTAATCTTTACTAATTTTCTGCAAAACGAAAAATGGTCTCTAGCTTGATGGTCAATGCCTCAAAACTTCCAAATCTTGAATCTAAGTTTCACATCAAAGAGAGGTTACTAATTTAACCCAAAATCAAATGGGTGAATTTCACCTCCCAAATTATAAGGAAAAATAAGTCTTACCCAAGGTTTTTCTCAAGATTTCGGCAAAGATCGGCCAGTGGCGACTGATGGCGCGTCGGCTCATGGCTACCATAGATAGGCAGCGGGTGTTGCTATCAAACGATATAAATTGTTTAGGTTAGTGGCTGGTAGTGAGGGTCTTGCATGAGGAGAGTTTGCGAGAGTGAGAGAGAAAGGGAAGTTCTAGTTTTACAGATTTTATTCAGCAGCGATTACGAACAAATCAGAGCTTCAAACAACGATCCAACCGTTCAAAATGAAATTCTATATGTCTCAAACAGATAACCAAATTTGAGCACGATCCAACGGTTCAAACTCCAGCAATCGACAATTTTGTGGAAGCTGTTGCTGAAAAACCGAATTGCTTTCTCCTCATTTTTGGCCTATTTCACTCTCATTTAATTTCGAAAAAAAATCTCAATTCTTTTATTTTTTTCAAGTTTTGAAAAGATAAATAAAATATTTTATCACAATATCTCCAAAATCTCCAAAGATTCTATTAAATTTATCAATCAATTAACTTTTCAAATTATCTTAATTTAGGTATCAAAAACCAAAATTAAAGCGCATAAGATCCATCAATATACAAATTAAATCCTTCCAAATATTTAAATCAATTCAAAACCACATGAAATTAATTATCTCTTAATTTTTTTTTGAAGTTGGCCTTAAAATCCAAAATCAAAGGGAAGCAAAATTCAATATTTTCAAGATAATCAGTTCAAATATCTAATCAATTAAATTCAATTTAACCAATAAAAGTTTTTTAATTATTTCAATTTAATCCCAATTTTCCAAATGAAAGGGAAATTTAAACTCAATAATTTTAGATAATTAACTTAAATTTTCCTAAAATTGAGGATGTTACATCTAAGCTAATTTTATAACAACTTATAAAACAATAGACATGTTATCCATAACATACATAAAAGGCATTCAAATTAAACATAACACTTATATTAATTTTTAGAAACCCTAAACATACATACTATATAATATAACTAACTTATAACATAATATTATGCATGTAACATGCTTTTCTATGGTGGAATTTTAAATCTAAATGACATACTATATGTACAAACATGTTTAATTCAAATATAACATACATCATATGCATACAATATTTAAACAAGCCAATATGGTTCAACTTTGGCATCTTAAGCAAGCAAAACAACTAAATTATTACAAAAGAAAACTAAAAAATAGCTTCAAAAGGGAACTGGACCACTCGATCCGACCCGAACCGTCCTCCAAATGCTCCAAATAGTGTTGAACCGGTCTAAACTGGGCTGAATCGACCCAGGGTGGCTGAACCAAACCAGAGACCCTCAAAACCGATCGAATCGGTTTAAAATGCGCGAACCACCTTTCTGGGCTGGGATGAGCAGCGTTGTAGTGCTCATCCCATCGTTACGACTCCATGGGATCGAACAAGAGCTTGAGCGTTGTGACTCCATGAGCTTGAACAAGAGTAGTGTTACAACCTCTGAAGGCAGCATTGCAACGCTGCCTGGACAGAAGCTGTTCTTCAGTTTTCTACTACGGAGCTTGCCTGCTTCAAACTTCAATTATAACCTAATTTAGACTCTATTGACTCTAATAAAATTACAAATTATGGAGCATACATATAAGCTCATCAAACAAGAGCTAATTACAAATTAAACTTCATAATTAAAAAGAAATCTAATGCCAAAATTGAATTTTAACCATATCAGTCATAGAAACATGCAATCTTAGAAATTCACCCACCAAACCCAAATTAACTATAATTGAGTACTTAAATCATGCTCTGATACCAATTGATAGAGTAAACTAACATGCAGTGAAAGAAATCAGAATTAAAACATGTATTGGAACAAAATTTTATAGAAAGGGTTTCAAGAACTACAACCTTTGATGAATCTCTTCAAACACAATTTAACTCCATGAATTGAGAATTCAAATTTGCAATGGACCACCACAGAGACCTTCTCTACTATTCTCAAGCTTGGAATGTGTGGTGGAAACACTGAATCGAGGCCATTAGAGTTTAGATGGATGAGGGTTTGGTGAGAAAAAATTCTATAAAATTTTAGCAACCAATTCACTTGCATGGCCTTCAAATTGAAGTCCAATACTTCAATTTATAGATGAAGATGATGTAACTCGGTTTGCAAGGCTGATGCCACTTCAATTTTCATTGAAATTGAAGTGGCATGAGGTAGAATTTGAGTGGAAAAATTCAATTTTAGATTTATCCACTTTCTCTTCTTTTTTTTTTTTTTAAAAAAAAAATTAAATCCAATTTAATTTTAATCACTAAAGCATTGTTGCAAATAAATAAATATTTATTGGATACTTTATTATTTTTTCTAAAATTGGATTTAGATGCATAAAGTTTAATAGAATTTGTTTAAATTTTTCCCGCAATGTCGAATTCAATTATACAACTGCTAGCTTTCGATAAGTTTAACGGTGAAGGATATTCAAACTGGAAATCCAACATCAATACAATATTATTTATGGATGATTTGAGGTTTGTGTTGACGGAGGAATGTCTTCCGGTTCCCAATACAACAACAAACTGAAATGTTCGGGACATCTATGATCGGTGGGTTAGGGCTAATGAAAAAGCTCGAGCCTACATCTTAGCAAATATATCCGATGTACTTAATAAGAAACATGAGGTAATACCCACCGACCATAAGATAATGGCGTCGCTTCAGAAGATGTTCGACAATTGTCATCCTCTGTTCGACATGAAGCCATTAAGTATGTGTACAGTACTCGCATGAAAGATGGTTCCAACGTTAGAGAACATGTTCTCGATATGATGGTCCATTTTAATATTGCTGAGGCTCATGGGGTGATGATAGATGAGATAAGTCAAGTAAGTATGATATTGGAATCTTCCCTGGAGAGTTATCTGCCTTTCAGAACCAATGCTGTTATGAACAAAATTACTTATAATTTGACCATGTTGTTGAATGAGTTACAGACATATCAGTCTATGACAAAACTTAAGTTAAAAGAAGTAAATGTTCTTTCTAAATCTAAGAAATTTTTTAAGGGGCCGATGTCTGGAACAAGACCCACTGATAACAAGAAGTCGGCTCCTTCTTCTTTAAAAGATAAATCTGTACAAATGAAGAAGAAGGATAAATGGAATAAGAAAACCACTGCTAAGAAAAACAAAAACAAAAACGAGACTCCCAAAGGAAAGTGTTTCCATTGTGGAGAGGATGGGCGCTGGAAGCGTAACTGCCCGAAGTATTTGGCTGAAAAGAAAGTGAAAAAGGCGAAACAAGGTAAATCAGATTTACAGCAGCTGGAACATGTCTAGTGGAGACTACTCACCTATCCCGGATATTAGATTCAGACGCCGCTAATCATGTTTGCATTTTTCTACAGGAAACTTGTTATTGGGGAGAACTTTCTGAACAGGAAATGACTTTCAAGGTGGGAACGGATGAAGTCATTTTAGCACATGTAGTGGGAGATGTCGGAGAGTCTTTTATCTTACTTAGGAATGTGTATTATGTACCTAAGATGAAAATAAATTTAATCTCCATTTCTTTTCTGCTAGAAAATATGTACAACATATCTTTTGAATTAATGAAGTGTTTGTTTTTCAAGAGGTGTTCATATTTGTTCTGCAAGACTCGAAAATAACTTGTACATATTAAAACCAATTGAAGAAAAGGCCATTCTGAATATAGAGATGTTTAAAATGTCTGAGACTTAAAATAAAAACGAAAAATATCTCCTAATGCCTATCTTTGGCACCTCAGACTTGGTCACATTAATCTCAACAGGATTGAAAGATTAGTAAAAAGCTGCATCTAAATCAGTTAGAAGATAGTTCTTTACCTCCATGTGAATCATGTATTAAGGGAAAAATGACAAAAAGATCTTTTTCTGACAAAGGTCTTTGTGCCAAAGAGCTTCTCGAACTAATATATTCAAATTTATGTGGTCCGATGAGTGTAAAAGCACGAAGAGGCTATTGATATTTTGTCAGTTTTATTGATGATTACTCGAGATATGACTACATTTACTTAATCATCTACCTCGCAGTAAACTAATATTGCAAGAAATGACCAAAGATACTACAGAAACATCAATAAGAGTTATTGGTCAAGCTGGTCCATCAACAACTGTTGTTGTCCCGTCACGTCCATATCAAGAGTTGAGTATGTCTCGACATAGTGGGAGGGTTATTCAACAACCTGAACGCTATATGGGTTTAATAGAAACTCAAAACATCATACATGATGATGGTTTAGAGGATCTATTAACCTTTAAAAAGGCAATAGAAGATGTTGACAGGAAACAGTGGATAAAACCCATGGATGTTGAAATGGAGTCTATGTACTTCAAATCTGTCTGGGAACTTGTAGATCAACTAGATAGGGTTAAATCTATAGGTTACAAATGGATTTACAAGAGAAAATGAGACCAAACTGGCAAGGTGCAAACCTATAAAGCCAGACTCATGGAAAAAGGTTTTACCCAAAGAGAAGGGGTTGATTATGAAGAAACTTTTTCTCCTGTTGCCATGATAAAATTGATTAGAATACTTCTATCCATTGCCACATATTATGACTATGACATATGACAAGTAGATGTCAAGACAGCTTTTCTGAATGACTATCTTGATGAAAGTATTTTTATGTCTCAACTAGAAGGGTTCATCGAATAAGGACAGGAGCAGAAAGTCTTTAAGCTTAAACAATCTATTTATGGGTTAAATCAAGCTTCAAGATCTTGGAATATAAGATTTGATACTGCGATCAAATTTTATGGCTTTGAACAGAATGTTGACGAACCTTGTGTATACAAGAAGATACTCAACAAGAATGTAGCATTCTTAGTTCTTTATGTTGATGATATCTTGCTCATTGGGAATGAGACGAGCTTCCTTGCTGACATAAAGAGATGGTTAGAAACACAATTCCAAATGAAAGATTTGGGTGATGCTCAATACGTTCTAGGAATACAGACCTTTCGGAATCGAAAGAATATAACCCTAGCACTATCTCAAGCATCTTATATTGACAAGATGTTGTCAAGATATAATATGCAAAATTCCAAAAGAGATATGTTACCTTTTAGACATGGAATTCATTTGTTAAAGGAACAGCATCCTAAGACACCTCAAGATGTTGAGGAAATTACAAGAATTCCATATGCATCTGCAGTTGGGAGTTTGATGTACGAAATGTTATGTACATGCCCTGAAATATGCTTTACAGTTGGAATCGTCAGCAGGTCCAATCCAATTCAGGGCATAGACATTGGACTGCTGTAAAAAACATCCTCAAGTATCTAAGGAGAACGAGGGACTATGCTTGTGCATGAACCTAAGGATTTAATCCATACTGAATACACTGATTCTAATTTCCAGACTGACGTAGATTCAAGGAAATCTACCTCAGGATCAGTTTTCACTCTCAATGGAGGAGTTATAGTTTGGAGAAGCATTGAACAAAGTTGTATTATTGACTCCACAATGGAAGTAGAATACGTAGCTGCATGTGAAGCCACTAAAGAATTAGTATGGCTATGCAAATTCTTGGTTGACTTGGAAGTAGTTCCAGATATGCACCTACCTATTACACTGTATTGTGATAATAGTGGTGTTGTTGCCAACTCCAAAGAACCAAGGAGACAAAAACGTGGAAAACATATTGAGAGAAAGTATTGTCTCATCAGAGAGATAGTACACCGAGGAGACGTGACCGTCACGAAGATAGCCTCTAAAGACAACCTTGCTGACCCATTTACAAAAGCCCTTTCGACTAAAGTGTTCAAGGGCCACCTGGTTGGACTAGGACTCCGAGCAACGTAATCTAGGGCAAGTGGGAGAATATCTATGGTATTAGAGATGCCCTAGTTTATTGTATTTTCTCTTTATGTTTCTCAATATTGTATTGTATATATTTGTTTTCACTGGAGTTTTAGTCCAAGTGGGAGATTGTTGGGAATGTCCTAGAACTCGCAGTTCATAAATTTTGTGTTAAACATTCTATTTATCAATAAAATATTATTGAGTGTCTTATTCAATAAAATTGTTGATTTTGCATTCTATTATGAAAATCCAATAAACATATCCATGGCTATAGTATGATTACTTTAACTTTATGTGGTGACATAAACAGGATCAAGTTAATAGTATATAGCCTAAATGGTCTATAAGTATATGGATGAAATTGGGTATCTCATTTTGGTAACACTATTGGATGCGGCCCATTTTGTATAGGTAATACAAATGATGTGATCCACAGATCATTCATGTAGAGACATGTGAGTGGGAGCATCTTATACAATGAGTTTGCATATAAACTGGACCACGAAATAGTCACTTTTCTTTATAACGACCGTTTATTGTTAAAACTGACAATTTCATACTTATGTAACCTAGGATAACTCGATCTTAATCCTGAGCTAGCTATGAATTCTTGTTTATTCGGGATTATCCTTTGATCTGCATGGGTGAGAGTAGTCCAACAGTACTGCTTAATAAGCCTTCCATTTTGGGGATAAGACCGGATGGATAGCTGGGGACATAGCCCTACAAAATGGAATTCACTCTTACCTATTTTAAGGTTAGTAGATAGGTTGTTCTCTTAAGTGTTGATTCCAGGTCTTGAACAATTGGGTCCCTATCTCATGATAGAGAAAGACATGATTCATAAGTAGTATTATGAATAAAAAACTATTCATTAGAGGGTCAGTGGGTACTTAAGGGACAAGATGTATTTATAAGGGTAAAACAGTAATCTTGACACAGCTGTAATTACGAATGATCTGTGAAGAATCGACTTACTGATTATGGTTTATATGGACAAAAATATATCTACAGTAAGGAGAGTGCAACTATCGAGCTATAGTGGTGTGTCTTGATAGTTAACGAATAGTAATTAATTCGTTAGATAAAAGAGTTTTAACGAATTAATTACAAATCGTTGGAGCTCATGATCTGTAGGTCCATTAGGTCATTCTACTAGCTCATTAAATTGGAATAACGAATTGAGTATTGATGTATGAAATTAGGGTTATGAATTTGAAATGTTCAAAATCAAATTTTAGGGGTTTTTCGATTGATTGTATATGATACAATTATAAACGTTTAATTTAATTGAAATTAAACAAAAGTGAAAAATCAATTAATATTTAAATTATGATTTAATAAAATTTATTTATTGGTGATATTGATATTTTATTAATTTAATATTTAGATATTAAATTTATATTTTTTTAATTATAAGTTTAACTAAAAATTAATTAAAATTAGTTTTATTTAAATTAATTATTTTTTGATTAATTTTATAAAACTAATTTTATAAAAAATAAAAAATCAAAATGATTTTTGAAATCATTTTAGGTTAGTGGATTTTTCCAATTTTTGGAAAAAATCCACTAACCACATTATGATGGATAGTTACCAAAATCCATTTCTAGTTGAGGATGATCTTCAAGCTGGAGCTACTCTTCATGCAAATCTGTATGTTTGCATGAATTCTAGCTATATATAGAAGCTCCATGCATGAATATCATTAAGTGATCTGAGTTATACTTACTGAAGTGATAACCTGAAAACCCCACATACCCCTCACTTGTTTTTCATCAATTTAACTTGATTTAAGTGTTTCCACCACACGTTCCAACTTGAAATAGTAGAGAAGATCTTGATGGTAGTCCTCATGAAGTTTCAAGCTCCATCTTGGTGGATTTTAGTTAAATTCGTGGAGGAAATCTTCAAAGGTAATATGTGCTCCAAACCCTCCTATGAATATCATATGAACAACATGCTTAAAACTCAAATTAAATGTAGTTTAAGTACTTATTGATTCTGTAGTCTTCCATTGTATGATATATCATTCCTTCACTTATTTTGCATTAAATAAAAATACCCATACCTCGAATAATCATCAGTAAAATCGATGAAGTATTCATAGCCTCCTCTGGCTCGCACATTCATCGAACCACAAAGATCTGAATGTACTAACTCTAGAGGCTCTTTGGCCCTATAAACCTTTCCAGTAAAAGGTTTTTTTTAGTCATTTTACCTTCAAAGTATGACTCGCACATAGGTAAAAAATTTTCTTCTAACTCGTTTAGAAGTCCATTATTCACCAACCTCTCAATCCTATTGAGATTAATGTGCCCTAAACGTAGGTGCCAAAGTTAGACATTTTATTTAGGAAAAACTTTAAGTCATTTGTTTGAAGTTACGGTAGTTTTAAACATCCCTATGTTATGGAGGGAATTTTTTGCTAACGGCTTTAGCACATACAAATTATTTTCTAGTTTAGCTGAACATATATCAATACCATCTTTCATAATAAACACTTTATTAACCGAAAAATTCAAGATGTATTAACATTCAAGAAACAACTTTATAGAAATTAAGTTCCTCTTTAATCTCGGGAACTACATACACATCATTCAGAAAGATAAATCTATTCTGTAAAGTCAACCGGAGGCCTCCCACTGCCACACCTGAGACAACATGCCCGATTCCAACCCACATTGTCATCTCACCAGCCTTAAGCTACCACTAAGAACTAATTCCTTTAAATTAAGAACAGACATGGTTAGTGGCCTCAGAATCTATAATCTAGGCAGAATCATCATTTTCCATTAAACAAGTCTCCAAAACCAGTAAATCACATTTATCTTATTTGGCCTTCTTCTTCTCCTTTAAATAACGAGGGAAGTTCTACTTTCAATGCCCGTCCTGGTTGCAATGGAAATATTTTTCCTTGTCAATCAACGTTGGTTGCCTACCCTACGAAGTGGCAGACTGTGGGTTAGCAGGTGCCTTCCCCTTCCTTTTACTACCCTTCTTCTTCTTCCACTTATTGGTGCTGGAAGTAGAAGGTGCAGACTTAGTTCCAGAGGTCGAACCTCGATGGAACTTCTTGGAAGATGAAGCAACATTTGTCTCATCAACTTTCTTCTCCTTACTTTTCAGCAAGGATTGGAACATCTACAACTCGTTGAGTAGAGTTGTAAGGTTGTAGTCAATCATGTTCAAAATAGCATTGCTAACAAAATGTAGGAAGCTTTCTGGTAACGACTCTAGAATTATGCCAACCTAGCTGGCCTCATCGATGCTAGACCCATTCATCTCCGCCACGTTAAAGTGGACCATTATGTTCAGAACATGTTCACGAACAGATGTACCCTTTTTCATTTTGGAGTTGAAGACGAACTTTAGAGTGTCATGCCTGAGCTGCGTGGATGGTTGTCCAAACATTCCCCTCAGGGACTCTATGATCTTGCATGCAGTGATCATGGGCTCATGCTTCTTGGCCAAAACATCATTAAGGCTGGCCAAGATATATGCTCGGGCCTTCTCGTTCGCTCGTGTCCATTTCTNCTTGCGTGCAGTGATCATGGGCTCATGCTTCTTGGCCAAAACATCATTAAGGCTGGCCAAGATATATGCTCGGGCCTTCTCGTTCGCTCGTGTCCATTTCTCGTACACCTCTCGAACATTTCGAGCAGCGTTTGGAGGTGGAATAGAAGGATACGCCTCCATAAAGACGAACCTAAGGTCATCGATGATAAGTATCATGTTTATCGTGTTTTTTCAACTAGCGTAGTTTTCGCCAGTTAGTTTGTCGACGGTTAATAAAGCTAAAGTAGCGATTGCCATTTAAAATGTTGCTGAAAAGAAAAAACAAACTTAATGAGTCTACTTGCATCACCACTTTTAACACCAATTTAGGTTTTAGCAAAATAGTTCTATTGTACCCTAAGTGACATCTATTTTGCAATGATGCCCCAGTGAGGCAGGACAAAAGTCACCGTTGGGGTGATCAAGTGCCCCTTCATTGGGACGAGACAATCTCAACCAATAGACAGAAACATGAAGTGATCTCTCCCGCCTCGAGGGAATACGCCCATTTTCTTGCCTGATCACACAGAGAAAATGGGAATAGAGTTAGTCGAACTTCTTCGGCAGAGATGTTCGAGAACACAAAAGTATTGTAGATTTCTATAAAGCTTCGGAGGTGGGCGTGCGGGTCCTCGCCATGCCGTCCTCCGAATTGTCCTACAATCTGGGTCATCTGCAGCATCATCGACTTCATTTAGAATCTGCTTCCATCGAGGGCAGGCCTCATGATTCATGGAGAGAAATCATAGAGGTTTGGCTATGCATAGTCCCTAATGGGCCTATTGCGATCGTTTGCCAGCAGGATTAGATTTGTCATAATGTTGTTTTCGTTTGGTACTCCATTTTCAGACTGCTCTGCCATATCTTCTTTATCTGACTGTTGATGTTGGTGATCTCTTAATCTCTATCTGAACGTCCTCTCAATCTCCGGGTCGTAATTCGCCAGAGATTGAGAGTCTGCAAACAAATCAAAAAATTTACCGTTAGCACACTATATTTTGCCAAAGTCCACGGCAACGGCGCCAAAAACTTGATGCGTTATTTTAAGATGTGAAATTGTGGATGAAATGTGATGATGAAAATGCGTTGAGCACTCAAGTTTTCTCAGTGGAATCCAAGTGTAAACCCCACTGAGTTTCTTGGTAAGTCCAGGGTCGAACTCAGAGACTTGGGAAAACAGGTTGCGTTGGTAATTTTTAGGAAACCTTTCCAGTAACCGACAACTCAAATACTTTTTGGTGTTGTTTGTTGTGGTAATGAAATAAATAAATGCGGTAGAGTTCAAAAAGATTTGATAAAACAGAAGATACGATGAGTATGTGGTGAACGAGTTGAGAAGGGTTTCGGCTAACACTTCCTAGGATGCGTTCATGCTTTGCGATCATGCAACACACATATAATAGTAAACCATCTTTCGATGGGAATGCTACGGCTTCTAATGCTAAAAAGAATGCGATATATGCGACAAGTCTATAGGACCTACACATAAGCCTCTATTCTTATTTATGCGATGACAAAATGACACACACACAAATAAGGTGACCATATAATATCATACCTATCTCTAGGATGCATGCGATGCAGGTTGGCAAACAGAGTTTATCTCTAAGTCCCTATCTCTTGTTTATGCAGTTCTAATCTTGCTCTCTCGAGTCTAGATTCTAACCTAGCTCTCTTAAGTCTTAGGTTCTTTCTTTAGACTCTCTCTCGAGTAGCTCTAAAGGGATGTTTGGCACATCAAAACACAAGATAATCGCAAGCAATGAACATCCTAGGTCATGTTAGTTTAGTTCTTCTCAACCCATTCGACAAGTTTAGCTACTCATGCATGCTAAGAGAGTGAACAGATGTAGAATAAGAACTTCCATTGTATAAATATAAAGATGAAGTACAAAATAACAATGCAAGAATAGAATAAAGAGCCTGGTAGCAATCTCTTGTTTCCCAGGCTTTTACACTGTCTTTTCTACTCGTGTTCAAAAGATAATCTCGCTCTCGCGAGGGTCGGCCCACTCTCTGCTTCTCACGGCTTCGGGTTCTCTCTCGAGTTGCCCTGAGCGATCTTTCAACGTCTCTACTCTTCCCTTGCTTCGCCTTAAAAATAAAAGAAAACTATGGACAAGGCTAAAGCTCTTAAATCGGTAAACAGGTGAACTGGTTAACCCCTTTTCTAAAGGATGCCTTTGGTATTTTTAGAGCTTCGGGGTGAAGGCAGCTTCTCTCTTATGATTGCACAGATGGGATGGCTTTAATTCCCTGACTGATGCGCCGAATATTTGTCACCAAAAGGCTGAATGTACTTGTTATCGTTAGCGAATGTCAACTGAATTCGGATTCGACCGTCATCAGCTTTTTGTCCCATCGTGATTAATTATGCTTTTCACCCAGATGTGGCCACCAAGTTATGCCGACTCTATGCGACAATCCTTCTTGAGCAGATGTTTGCGAACACAAATCACCGCAAAGCCTTGCGGTAATCCTGCGCTTGACCATTGATTTCTTGTGATCCGCCTTGCGTCAACGCATATTCTGCATAAAAATACAAAAATCAACTGTTTCTATGCGATGAACGCATGCGACCGCAATGTTATAAACTTAATGCTTTTGGACGTAATCTAACATATTTTATCAACACAAGCCAGCATTGTTCAAGAACTTAGCACTGTAATAACATGCATTTCTATCCGTTATCAGTAACCCCTCATTTTAGGCCCTAGAGTCCCGCCTTAATGCATCCACCATAGGGAAAAAGCAGATTAGGACAAGAGACTAAAGCAACCCTATCCATTTCTGGAGATCAGATAAAGAGTTGTGCAAATATAACCATCCTTAGGGGGATACTCCCAGGGTGCCTTGAGGCGATGCACGAAAACATTATCCAACCTAATGAGAGAGACCGTGGGATATGTTGTCACACGTCCCGCTCCTACTTACTATGAACATTGTCTCCATTCACCTTGGTATTGACCTACCCAAACACCATTCTATAGGGGGCACTCCCAAGGTGCTTCAAGGCCGAGGATAGTGATGATGGGCATAAATGCACGTCATCTTAGGCCTTTTATTTAGAATTATGAGAGTTGTTAAGTAGAATATGCGGCAATTATGTTAGGAATTCATAAGAAAATGAGTTTGCGTCGTTCAGCATTAAGAATCTTGGCTAACCTACTATTATGCATTATTATGCGTTCAATTGTTTATCTTTGTAGCTAACGCAGGATGTGGACGCATACGCGGAAGGCCAGGGCTATCGCATAGATGGACGCATGCAGAGAATTTCTCCATCGCAAAGGCGAATGTATTCGTTCAATGCATGGGTGTTGCAGTAATCAACCGCATGCGTCCAACGCATAAGAGTTGCGATCGTCAAATGATTGCGGTCATTGCGTAGAAGTTGTGGTAATCAAGCGAATGCGATCATTTCAAGATTGTGGCTACACGATGATAACCATAATAGCGGGGATGAACACAAGGTTGGTGGAATGGAAACATTAACGCATATCTCGGGAGAATCAAAAGATGATGTTGACATTTCACCTACCACGCCATTAGCAGTAGAAATTTAGAAAAGAACCATCACGCTGCGAATGTCAGAATCAGAGCAAGTCCATTAATGTTGTCGATGATCTAGCTCTATAAATAGAAGCCGATGAGCAGAATTTCATTTTATCCAAGTTTCGGCCTTCGGGCGGATCCTTGTGATCCAGACCAAAGCGTTAGAAGAAAGCTTGAGAGCTCTTCATCTCCTTCATCCATTCTGAGTGACGATTGGAGCCTTCACCAGAGTTAGATCTAGAGAGAGTCAGCGCCACCGCCCTTCCATGGTACCACCGACAACCTTGACACCCATCCGCTGGAAGTAAGACATTGCTTCCAGCTGGTCCTTTCATTTCCTTTTCTTTCCTTATATTGTATTGTATTACATTTTGGCTTAAGGAATTAATACATTTTGTGATCAATGCATTTCTCTATTTTTCTTCGATTCCATCTCCATTTTCCTTTACTTGGCATCTTTAACTTTCATTGCATCACTTAGTGAGATTGTTAGAGTATCGCATACTTAATCATGCGACATAGGAATATGAAGCATGTAGCAAACCACCGGGAGGTGTACGTTGCGTGAGTGTTGTGAGAAAACCTTATTTGCTTAGTGTGAAGCTGTAGCAACGCCTGTCTATAAGCGGATGCAATACTTGTCTATGAGTAAAGTCAGCAACAACCAACTGCCCAGAAGGGTAAGTGGTTGGTCGCATTAAGCAATGGAAGCCAGTATTCACTAGAGATAGGAATAATCTTACGTCAACTAAGTTTATGCGATTACCTTGTCTTATGAACGCATCATTCATCATTTAGGCATACTTGGGAGAGTAGTCTAAAAACCAGGTCTAAGACTCGAGAGAGCAGATCAGATTGCATAAGCAAGAATGGGGAACTTAGAGATAAGCTCTATTTTCTATAACATAGTATATGCACCCTAGGAGAGGATGTTGCATGCATCCAAGAAGTAGGATACGGTAGTATGTAGTCATCTTGTTTATGTATGGGAGCACATGAGCAGGAATAGAGACTTAGGAATAAGGCCTCTCGACACTTTGCATATACATCGCGTGCGTCCTAGAATTAGGCTCAAGTGTGTGTAGCATGATCGCATAGCTTACGTTGGTTGGGGTTACCCTTGCGGTTAAGCTTAGGGTTGCCATGAAGACATCTTCACATTTCATCTATTTTTCCATGCATTTACTACGCGTCAACAGTTGTCGTGTCTCTATCTCTCATTCATACTTCTAATGCTTAGTCTGTTAGTTAGGAGTAGGAGTAGTTATTAGCTTATGCCCCCCTTCATTATTTTATTCATCTGCCACAAACACATCACCGCATAACCTTTAGTTACAAGCCCCTGAGTTCGACCTCTGATCACCCGAGAAACTTATGTTCTCGCAAGAGCGTAAGAAAACTTGTGACAGGAACGCATGGTCATCGCATACATTCGTAAACGCATAGTTTACGAATGACCATTGACACATGACCACTGACGCATGAGTATAAACGCATAACCTAAGACATGCATTGCATATTGAGTCCCTCTAATTTTAGTCATCAAGTCTTTGATGGCTAATTTTAGTCACCAAATAGATCTCACAGTATGAACTTTTAGGGAGAAACGTGTAGAAGTAAAATGAAGTATCATATACCTCAATTACCTCCCACTAAATGTTCTACTTAGGGATTCATTAACTTAGTAAATCTGGCTATTGATTTTAACTAAGTGGGTATTTAATTTGCTAAAAAAAAAACACTTGCTTTTGATAATTAAACAAGTTTGATTCAAGTCTTATTAAATACTTTAATATACTATCATCAAATTTGCATGCCTGCAGCAAATCTATCCAATTCACCTTTCCAGGTAGGTTCTCAGGTAGGGATGTTCCGTTTCTGTCATCTTAAATACCCCAGCCTAGCTAGAACCCGCCTTAAACAAAAGGTTCCTTATAGATAGATTTGGTACATATTTAATCTTTTATTAGTCAATTTAATCCGATTAAACCAAATTAAAAGATTAAACTTAGGTTTCTAATCTCATTAGAACCGGAACTTAGGTCTATCTCAATCAAATTTTAAAACTCTTTTAAAACATGATTAAAGCCTAAGTTTGCATGCATGTCTTTCTTATTGATTTTAGTTCTAATTCATTAATTATATCTCTTATAAAAAAAAATGAAACAATTAGAAACAAATACATTGCTAAGCTAGACAAGGTATTTATAACTTTTATAAATAAACCTAAATATCATGCTTCATGCAATGTTCATTCATTACTATATATAACTTTTATACAACTTGTAATGAACTAAGCATACATGCTAACATACACCCTTATACTATAACAGTTATAATATAAAGATGATGCATGGATATGCTTAATGCATGCATATATTATAACTCTTATATTATATGATGCATGAGCATGCTTTAATATAATTTAATCATGCAAACTACTGTATTATAACTCTTATAATATAAAGATGATGTATGAATAAATGCATAACCTATAGTGGGTTTTAAAACTATATGACATACATTATGGCATATAGGCTAACATACATCACATGTACATTAAATAAAAATTGATGGACCGGGACAATTAGCCTCAAAATCGAAAAAATAAAGCTATCTATTACAAAAAGCATCGAGTCAACCGGTTCAAACAGGTGAACCGGGTCTTGAACTGCCCGAGCGAAGCCTTGTCACTTGATCGTATAACAGCTCCTTGTGATCGTCGAGTAAAGCCTATCAAGTATAAAATATTGTGTAGCGTGGATCGAGTGCCTTTGAACTATGCGATGAGCATGAAGGCCACGCGATCGTGCAGTGCACATCGAGTACCGCATGCTATGCGATCGAGTAGACAACAACTATGCGATGAAGCACGATTGTCTAAACAATCGAAGAGCAAACGTCGAGTATCTTATACCAAGTGATCAAGTAGCTAGTGACTATTCGATGAGCATGTTGGCCTACATGATTGTTTAGTGAGGGCGCCATGCATCGAGTATCATATACTCAACGATGGTTTACCCCAAGCGTCTATGCAATCAAGTTGCCAACACAACATGATCGAGTAAATACTACACGATTGAGTAGAACTTTTCTACACGATGGCATAGCCAAATATAAACGATCGTTTAGCCTGGGCTACACGATGCGACCAACCTTTGGTCTTCTTCCTCGAAAAGAACAACATCTCCATGCGTCTGAAGCTTCATCACGAACGACTCAAATAACAAAAAAAAACTTGAATACAGACTCGATAGCTTGTTAATTATGCCCAAAAACGTAGGGGCCCTTACAAATTAACTTAATATACGTAAAGAAAGCTTCAGACAGAGGCAATTATCTCGAAATTATCCATCAACACATCCACAACCACACTTAATACTTAAATGCATTGCAGAATTCTTAAAACCCACTAATAATGTAAATGAAATTCAATACATCAATGAAATTTGGAATATTAGAACAACCTGACTCTAATACCAATTAAAGGAACTCTAAATCTAGAGAACCAGTAAGCGGAAGCAGATTGTTCCAAATTTCATTGTGAAAGAACATATACATTTACAGTCTAACAAAAACAATTATGATTAAAGACTAAATTATAGCATGCTTCAAAATTAAAATAAAAAGGATCGAGTACAATACCTTTGAAGAACCCTTTCTTCATGTATTTTCCTCGATCGATCACCAACGCATCCAACAGCATGAACGCAACGAACAAACTGAAAGATCCTCCACCAACAGTGAATGAAACTCGATCCTCGACCCTTGAACAAAACTGGACTCCACCACTCGATTACCTTGGTATTCTTGGTGTGAGAATCCAGGAGTTGTGGGCTCTATATGGATTTGGGTAGAGGGAAGGAGGAAGTAGACGATCGAGTATGCAACCGAAGGAAGAAGTCTATCGTATAGACTTGATACTCGATCATGTAGTAAGCGAGTAACTATTATATAGAAAACTCGATGGCTCATTGTTTACTCTCTCAACAAGTAATCTGATCACTTGATGCGTGTGTGTGTGGAATGAAAAATGAAAAACTATTTTTCAACTTTATCCCACAGTTAGCCATAAATTGTGTAAAGCCACCCACTAAGGTGGTTATTGGAGAAAGTTCATCAATTATCTCATACTTAATTATATTATAAATAAATACAATAATTAACTTACCATATTATATTTATAACCTATAGTTTTAATATTACATCATATGCAACATATAAACCATAGTTCTTTTTCTCCTTTATAGCATTTAATATAAATCATGTTTATATTAATTTCTCCAATCAAATAATGTATCATATACATCATATCAATTATATAATATATAATTGAATTAATTGAATTATATCATATATAATCAAATTCCCTCTTGTTAATTTGACAAAATGATTCTCAACATGAACCATTGAGCTACCAAGGGAACCTTATGAACCTGTAGCTTGAAACTCCAACGGTACGTGAATAACTGACTAAACTCTTTAATCACGATATCCACCATCCGTTAACTGTCGGGCACACCACTAAAGACCGACAACTGCACTCTTCACACTACAGATATATTTCAGTGTCCATCGGATATAACCAATCAACAGTACGATGACCTTTCACAAATCACTCGTAAGTACAACTGGGCCAAATTGCCGTTTTGCTGCTATAGTTATATCTAACTCCTTAAGTACCACTGATTCCTCTAATGAACAATAGATCATAGTCCCATTATGACCAAAACCTTCTCGGGCCAAAAGAAGGTGTGGCATCTATTGTTCAAGCCCCGGAGTCAGCCCTTAAGGGAGTAATTTATCTACTTACCCCTGCTTTGGGGAAAGAGTGAATTTTGTCTTATGTAGCTGAGTTCCCAGCTCCCCAATCAGACGAATCTCCAAAATGGTAGGTTTGAGTCGGCAATCTGGCCACTCACACCCATGCAAATCAAAGTACCGCCTTCATAGGCAGGAGTTCACAACTCACTCAGGATTAAGGTCATGTTACCTATGGTCATCCTAGTGAAATGAAAATCTCTGTCATGAAAGGCGTTATATAATGAGATTAAACATTTCGTAGTCCGGTCTTATACAAACTGCTTCGTATAGAGTATCCCCGCTTGCATGCCTAATGCACGAATGATCAAAATCAGACCATTTGTAGCACTTTACAACATTTGTAATACCTACAAAGCGGGCCACACTCGTAGTGTCACCAGGATAAAGTTTTCCTCCTTTATTCATATACTACAGACCATTTAGGATATCACTTAAAGCACGATTCACTTGTATGTCTCCACATACATGCTTAAGTTACAATGATAACCAAGGATCTTAGTTTATTGGTTTGTGGTTAATGCAACTAAAATATCTCATATTTCATAGATTGAAGTGAATAAAATATCTCATATTACAAATCACAAAATTGTCCGTTCACACATGTGTTTATAAACTACAGAACCTTACGAGATTTAGGGCATCAACCCCAACAATCAGTGGTGTGAATAACAAGCTCAGTGGGGCCAGATGGGCCCCAGGCCATGACCTTGAAAGGTAAAGTTTTGTCACAAGTTTGGATGAGCAACTCTAGAGTTAGATGCATATTGATAAGATATGCAAGTATGTTGAATTTCATGTCAATTAGAGTTCAAACGAGCGCTTTACGTTAGTGAGTTGCCGTTCACCACATGTCATATGCATGGGTGGCAAAGTGGAAAATGTTCAGAATGCACTATAGAGGGAGGTATGGTGTCAGCTCTCCACCACCCCTAGGCCTTGTGGCCTAAGTGAGGCATACCCCTGACAACAGGTGTGTGTCATGGCATGGACGGGCATTACAAGACAAGTGTCTTGGGCATCTTTCATCAAGAATGGGATCTCATGGATAGTGTCGAACGACATGAGTGTGCTGGCATTGCGCCCCTTCCATGGGTCAGAGGTTCGATGTAGCATCCGATATGTTGTTTTGATTCGACAAGGACTCGGAAAGGTCAAAGTCTCGATATGTCCGGATGGATGGATGTCGGGAGTCCGAGTTGAGATAATTACCCTATTGGGTCGATTGACCGATGGTTCTTGAATAAGCATGTTGGGTTGTGTGTCCTAAAACTCGTAGTTTGTAAAGTTAAGATGTTATTCAATATTTCTTCAATAAAGTTGTGATTGAATCATTAAATTGCATTCATACAGTCTAAATCTAATAAATAAGATCCATGGTATTACATGAATACTTTAACTTTATGTAGAGACATGAAATGGATCAAGTTCGAGTAAATAACCAAAATGGTCTATAGTATACGAATAAGATTGGGTGCCTTATTTTGTAACACTATTGGATGTGACTACTCTGTAGTGGTTACAAGTTGTTTGTAAAGTGCTACAAACGAAATCATCTTGATTCGTTCATGTATTGATATGAGGAGTGGGGGCGTCCTATGCAATGAGTTTACATAAGATCGGACCAAGAAACAAGTCACTATTATTTTATAATGTTGTTTACTGTTTAAGACTGACTATTTCACTTAGATGACCTAGGTAACTCGATCTTAATCCTAAGTTAACTATGAACTCCTGTTTATTCAGGATTATCCTTAGATTACATGGGTGAGGGTTGGCTCAACAGTGTCGGCTCAATAAGCCTCCATCTTCAGGGGTAAGACCGGGTAGATAGTTGGGGACATAGGGTGCAAGACAGAATTCACACCTACCCAATTTAAGGATAGGAGAAAGGTTGTTCTCTTAAGTACTGAATTTAGGTCTTGAATAAGGGGTCCCACCCTCTCATTGGCTCGAGAGGGATCTGGTTTAATGATTGAGTCATAAACCAATTATTCATTAGAGAATCAATAGGAACTTAAAGAACAAGACATAATATCGGGGGTAAAACAACATATTGACCCAGCCGTTATTACGAATAACCTATGAAGGGTTGACTAACTGGTTATGGTTAAATCATGTGAACACAAATACATCTACAGTGATGAGAGTGCAACCATCGAGCTATAATGGTGTGACTTGATGGTTAACGAATACTGATTAATTCGGTCTAAAGAGTTTTAGCCAATTAATTTTAATCGTTGGAGCTCATGATCTGTAGGTCCATAAGGTCCCTCTACTAGCTCGTAAAACATGAACACCTTGAATTATTAAATTGAGTGAATTTGAAATGATATCATTTTGAATTATTCAAATTGAATTTCAATTTGAAAATGTTAGGATTGAAATTAGGGTTTGAAAATGTTCGAATTGAAATTAGGGTTTGAATTTGAATAGGTTCAAATTCGAATTAGGGTTTGTTTAATTATATACGATATAATTAACATTTAATTTGTTGAAATTAAACAAAACTGGAGAGTGTATTATATTTAAATATTGATTTAAATATCAAATTACATGAATATGATTCATGTTTAAAATTAGGTTTGTGATTAATTTAATATTTGATATTAAATTAATTAATTAAATATGTTTAATTAAAAATCAAATTAATTTCAAACTTTTATCCAATTTGAGAAATTGGATTTTGAAATTATTGAATTTGGTTAATTGTGAATTATTCAAATTAATTAATTTGGAACTATTTATAGAATTAATCAAATGGAAATTAATTTGAATTTTGAAATTGGAGAAAGTGGGTTTTTCCCACTTTCCCGAAGCATGAGGTGTTCCTCATGCATAATCCCACCTAATTCTACTTGATTTCTCAAGTAGCAGCTGACCTTGATGAAGAGCTTCAGTGGTTCCATGCTGAGAATGATTAAAGGTTCCTGAATTGAAGAAGAAATTAGAGTTTGGAAGCTAGAAAGTAGATTTTCTGCTTCTTCTCCTTCTTCCTCTTCAAACCCACATAAATACCCTCACAAATTCACTCAAATATGTGTTCCACCACTCAAATTCAAGTATGAAAATAGTAGAAAAGATCTTTTGGTAGTTCACTAATAATTTGGAGCTGAATTGATGTGAAGAGCAGCTTGAATTTGGGATAATTCATCAAAGGTATGTGGAACTTAAAACCCACTTTTGATTTTCTGAAATAGCATACTTTAGAACTCAAATTAAATGTAACTAGAGTGCTTATTCTGTTTGTTTCTATTGCATGCTTGTGTATTCCATCAAAGCGTGCCCGAACAAGAGAGAGAAAGCTGATGACATCCAAACACTCGAGATGGCATCCTAAAGCATCAGTGGTACTCGATAGTTCCCAATTGGCCCGATACTTGCCCGAGTTGTCCCGGTAAGCATTGTAATGGCCCAGTGATACTCAGTAGACGACCATTAGGCCGATAGAAACCCAGTAAGCATTGAAGTAGGTCGATAGAGCTCGGTAAGCATTGTTATGTCCCGAAAACCCTCGATAAGTGTTTGAATTATCTGGTAAGCCCTGGTAAAGGGTTATAAGCCTGTTTTGGTTCAATGAAGGGTCAGAACTCTTCCTAGTGAAGTTCTGAGGGGATGTAAAAGTATGAGGGATGTGTTTTTTGGGAACCAAAATGATGAAAAGAGATGCGACATGGTATTATGATGACCTTAGACTCATATATGGGCAAGGCTGAGCCTTAGAACTTGGCCTAGAGTAGAGGCAAGTCGCTAGAGTTACACATGAGGAAAATAAACGTACGAGCGACGTATATGACTGAATGAAGTTCAATTCTGCATGAGTTCAGTTCGATTGAGGATGGAATAATCTCGCTTAAGGTCCGAAAAAGCTTCAAAGAGTCGAGCAAAAATCGATTTGGGACTTAAACACATCCTTTAAGACTGACCATGATCACGGGTGAATCATGGTGCCACCCAGTTGGAGAAGTACGACTGTGACACACAACCTTCACATGCTTCCGTAAAAGTATTTTCATTCTTTCAACTCTAATGAACAATTTGTTTATAGTCCAACCATAAATCAAGTCCCACTCGGACCAATGAAAGGGTGGGGTCTCATTGTTCAAGTCCTAGAGTCAGCACTTAAGGGAACTACTCATCTACTTACCCAATGTAGGAAGGAGTGAATTCCATCTTGTGAAATTACGTTCCCAGTTTCCTATTCGGTCAAGTTCTTAAAATGGTAGACTTATTGAGTTGGCGGCTTGGGTCACTCTCACCCATGCAAATTAAAGGACGAGCCCTAATAGACAGGAGTTCATAACTCACTTAAGATTAAGATCAAGTTACATATGATCATATTATGAAATATTAATATCTTCAATTAATGGAGTTACAAAGAGAGATTAATTATTTTACGGTCTAGTCTTATACAAACTCTTTGTATAGGATATCCTCACTCACATATCTCAACATGAACGATTTGGATTACATCGTTTGTAACAATTACAAAGTGGGTCGTATCCATAGACCAGGATGGGACACCCAACCTTATCCATATACTATAAACCCTTTAGTTTATTACTTGAACATGATCCACTTATATGCCAACCACATACTGTTCAAGACTATAATGCATAATTCATTATTACATATTTAATAAAATAATCAAATAGTATATTTAATAACTAATTAGCTACGAGGCTTTAGAGTACAAATCCTAACACATAAAATAGAACCTTAATGACAACTCTATTTTTTGTGCATGTTTAACTCATACGTTCTACAACCGTTAAAGTATATTGTACGGTTGTTGGTTATATAAACAATAATATTTTTTCTATGGTAAATGTAATATTTATATGTTGATGGGTGGTTACTAAAAGAAAGACCATGCTATCCTTTTGTAACTTTATTATTTTCTACTTCTGACTTCATTTTTTACATTCATATTAGGGTGGTTACTAAAAGAAAGACTATACTAGAAAATGTATTTGTTGCATGGATGTGATGTTATACATCTTTTTTAGATCACATCTATGCTCTACCTCCATTTAGTCTTGGTGTTTCGATCTAATTCATTTTAGAACTTTGAAGGTATGTTGTAGTATGTTTGATTTTAATTTTATTTGCATTTAGCTTCATTATAATGTAACTATAGTTTGTTATCTTACTTGTAGGGCCTAAATCAATTGAAGAATTCCTCCAATAATTAGTTTGAGATTCTTTAGTTTTAAGTATGAAGTCTACTTTTTATAGTCCAAATTTTGTTTAATTGTTGAAGAATAATTTGTGATGTATTGCGTGTTATTCATTGCTATGCATTTTTACATGTAAATAAGCCTTTTTGTGGACATTATTATTTCATTTGTAAGTGACAAAATAGACTTAACCATTAAAATTAACCAGAAATTAAAAATGTTTGAACAAAAAAATATTTGCAAAAAATGAGTTAATAGAAAAAAAAAATCATTTCGTTATATTAGTGTAAAATGTAAGAATCAAACATTTGCATAAAAAAGGAAAAAAATCATTAACCGTAAAAGTTGAAATTCATATTTCAAAAATGGGCAAAAAAACCAGATAAAAATTGGTTTTGTGTTCATTTTCTTTTTTAATTAACATTTATAGTCGAATTAAAACTAATTTACGGTTAAAAATTGAGAGCTAGAGATTAGAGAAAATGTTCATTTATTGGAATATGACATGTCTTTGGGGATGTAGATAAAATTGTTATGCAATTGAGTGTTTAAATTTTGTGGTGAAAATATGTTACATTTTTCAAGAAGGAAAAACAAAAAGTTGTCCAAAAAAAAAAAAGATAAAATCTAAGATAAAATCAATTTTGTTTAGAAAAACTGCAACAATATCCAAACTTAACTCTACACCTTATACATAGACTTTCTCACTCAATTCAACTCAGCACCCAAACACAGACAATCTAATTTCTACAAATAATCTAACTACGCTTAGATAATAATTACCAACTCAACTCAAATCAAGTCTGCACGTCAAACGTCTCTTAAAAGTAAACTAAAATTGAAAAAACTTCAAAATATAATGATCAAAATAATAGTTTAACCTAAATCTAATATTATATCAATACTCTAAAACTCCTCTTCATTGGGGAAGAAATAACATTATAGCAGTTTGACAAAACCTCTTGCCATGTACAATTTTAAATCATTGATTCACCTAAAAGTTTAAAATAGTAGATAAAGTAAATTTAATATTACATCAAACTTTAATAGTCGCTAAAGCGAGTAACTGAACATAATTTAACTGATATATGAATTTACTTCGAATCATCAAATCCTTATTATACTTGCAAAAGAAAAAATGGAGAGAATCACGTGCAAGTCTTGTGACATTGAAGAACCTAGATCTATTCCACATGGATGAATGATGAGCAGCAAAAGATGGTCCACAACAACACCACTATTTCTCCGTTCCTGTTCAATCTCAAACCCTTTCCCTTTACCAATTTCAAAATAAAAACGAAAAATAACTCACCGGAAAAAATCGCGATTCAACCTTCTCTTCTTCAAATCCTCACACCCACCCACACACCCACAGGGATTTGAAGGGTAAGATCGCCTCACGGTTCATGCCTTCTTTCGTTCAATTTGCGTAATTGTATTTGTATTTCTCCCTTGAGTTCTGTTCTGTGCCCATTCTGATTGCTTTCGATTGATTCTGTATCTACAATGTTGTGCATTTCCAGCAACTTCTGTGATTATTTTGGGAATTGTTTGTTTTGATGCTATCTCTTTCTTTTTGCGTGGTTTGTTCTTGTTGTTCTGCCTTTTTTATGGGTTCTGATTAATTGTCATGCGCGACTTGTACAATTAATGGGGTTTCTGTAATGTAATGTTAACCCTTGAGATGAGTTGGGAAACTGCTTTACGTTAGGTTTTATCTAGCTGACAGAACAATCCATCATCTCTGGGGCGTTATTTCTCAACCTATTATGTCATTTTCTTGTTCCAATTATGGTGTATTTAATGTTTTTAATTCTTTTCAAGTAACCCATTTCTTTTGCGGACAGGTAGGGAAATCTTTGCAGGTCCCTTCTTAAGAATGTTTTCCAAAAACCTTGTAGAGTTCTGTTTCTTTACTTTATATTGCTTACTTGTGCAAATTAAATAAAGATGTTTGATCTTTTGCTAGCCTTGCTTCCATAGCACTGAAACTTCGTTTAGTTAGGGATTGTTGAATGGTATTCCTCTTCTTGTATTGTAATCTTAGGCAAGCAGTTATTTGTTATTCGTTATCATCGTCGAAATTTAATCGAATCTTCTCTGGTGTTATATATCTTTTGGCCTCAAATTGATGGTACTTCTGATATTTATAACTTAATATAGTAGCGTTGTCAGGTAGGATTCTTGTTGATTTAGTTGGTTTCCCCCCCTTTTTTTTCTCTTTTCTTTCAGGTTCATCTCTTATATAAAGCATAATTGGCTCATTGAGCATAAAGTTAATCACTAATATGCCTTGGTGAAATGCAACTATAGCTACTATTGCAGGTGGTCATTTCTGACCAGTAGTTGCGTGTTGTTAAAATGTGGAATTTTGCTTCCAACTGTGTGGCTGGATGTGCTGGACTAAAGAGCAGTTCCCAAAAACAGTCTCATACTGCCACAGAGTGTTCGGATGACGAGCTATCTTCAGATGGTAGGGAGGAAGTGCTAGAGTGTCCAATATGTTGGGAATCCTTCAACATCGTTGAGAATGTGCCCCATGTTTTATGGTGTGGCCATACACTCTGCAAGAATTGCATCTTAGGATTGCAGTGGGCTGTGGTGAAGTTCCCGACATTACCGGTTCAGCTTCCACTTTTTATATCTTGCCCCTGGTGCAACCTCTTATCCTTCCGCTTAGTTTATAAAGGAAACCTCAAATTCCCTTGCAAGAATTACTTCCTTTTGTGGATGGTTGAGAACATAAACGTCGAAAGAGTTAAATCTCATTCTGCTTTCTCTGGGGATCAACTAGTCTTTCCAGTGAGCGGTACTTCATCCAGGGGTAATCAAGTCAGTCACAGTAACCTTAGGAGGGGACACCATGTTCGTCAATTAGATTTACAAGGACCAAACAATGCCAATAGCCATTTCCATAGCTTCAATCTGGAGAGGCTTCAATCTTCTCTCCGCAAATTGCTTGTTTTCTTTGTTCACTTGACAGCCAAGTTTCCATTGGTGATCATCTTCCTCCTGATCGTCTTATATGCTGTGCCTGCCAGTGCAGCAATCTTGGCTCTGTACGTATTAGTCACGGTCCTTTTTGCTCTCCCGTCATTTCTCATCTTGTATTTTGCTTACCCTAGTCTGGATTGGTTGATGAGGGAGATCATCACTTAAGGTTTGTATCATAAGGCAGTGTGAATTGTGACCAGTGGAGATCAACTTCAGGACTTCTACTTCTACAAGCCAATCACATCTTTCAAGAAAGTTGACTTCATATTTTAGCTTGTTGATTGATACTTTAGCTACCCAATTTGCCGACATTTCAGCTGGATTGTTCAGATTCAACATCACACGCTTGAGTTCATGGACGTTCTTTGCAGTCCCAGGTAAAGTATAGGTCTTGTTTCTGGTTTAGTGTCCTAATTTTTTCCCCTAAAAATCTTCTTTAGTAAGGGAGTATAAGGAATTTGGTTGTTTCTGGTGTCATCTTGTTGCTTCTCTCTGCCATATTCACCACCATTGTGTAATAGATCTGGAAATTAGATGATGTGATATGGACAAAGCTATAAGAAGCTCAAGTCCTTGCTTGTATAGAGGATTGGACTAATTATATGCCAAGTGAAGTAAGAAGGTAGTTTTGGTTTAGTCTCTGAAAGCTTTAAAGGTTTCAATTATTAGTTTCATTTTAGGCTTATAGTCTTAAAAGTTTCAAAATCTTCAAATTGGTCCTATGGTTTGCTAATGCCTTGTTTTTTTACACACCTGAAAAGCAAATAAATATGGTCAATATGTGAGGGTTGACTAAGTCCCAAGGCCCGACTTGAAAGCTTATAAACTTGGAGACAAGTGATACTTAACTCGAATCTTAGGTCCAAATTAGTCTTTTATTATTATTATTATTTTAAAGATTTGATTGTTTTTCTGTCTGTCGATGTCCATGAATCTGTTATGTGAATGCCAAAATGTGTGGATCTGATTGTGGGTTGTAAGCTGGTTCTGCTCTTTCATCCTCATCTTGATCTTGTATCACCTCTAATATTAACTTGTGTTTTACTCCATACAAATGCACATGTATTTAAAAGAAAAAATTGAAATAGGTAATTTTGATAATAATTTAGATAAAATGCTATTTAATAGATTTATATTAGTTAAGGTTAATTTTATATGTTATAATATATTACTATTTTGTTTTTTGTTTTTTTTTGTTTTTGCAAAATATTACTATTTAGTTGGTAATATATTGTAGCTCATGTTTTTTAATTTGTCCATTGTTTTAATGGTTTACACTTGCATCGAAGTCTTAAGGATTTTCATCATCATCATTATTAGAGCTATCAAATTATTATGAAAATTAATGTAATAAACAAACTTAGAGTTGATGAAATAAAAAATACTAATAAGTTACGTTTTATTGCTTTTAATGTATGAATTAAAAAAATATATATAGGTCCCCTAATCTTTTTTTATTGTATAAAAAAATTGGAATGGTTTATTAAGTTATTCTTGCATGATTTAGAACCGATAACTTTTTTATTATTGCATTTGTTTATTAAAAGTTCTCTAGATTTTTTTGTCAATATTTTTTAATGAGTTCAACCATATGTGGGTGGAGGATTTGATTTGACCTCTTGATAGTTCATACCTTGTGACAATTGAGCTATGTTTGAGGGATTGAGGTTGTGAAGGTCTTCGATTAATCAAATAAAATTTATATTAATCGATCAAAAGCTATTAAAGTGTGTTGTAGTAGCAGGAGATCGGGTAAACCCACAAGAAAGCTTAGAAATAGTTTTGTAGAAGCTAAATTTCTGATTAAAGTGGTATTAGGGGGAGGGATTTGGTATGGAGAGGAAATAAGGTGTTAGGATTTAAATATAGAAAAGTAAGGATATGGAGGCAGACAATCAAGAATAATAACATTAAACAATCTAGTTTGAAGGAAGGGGTTTGACTGTTAATTGATCACAAGTGTTATCATAACAAACTCGCTCAACCTAGCTAACTCGTACAAAAGGTTATTCTTGTTGGAAAAGCTGAGTGAGCGTCTTAACTATTAATTAAGATTAAAATGTTCTAGTTAAATTAAATGTTGTCATACTGGGTACAATAGTGTTCCACAGAATTCTAAACACACTTGATAATGCTTAAGAGGTACTATTCCGATGATTAATTACTTAGATGGACTACGTTAATTAACCAATTTCTCTCTGATTCTAGCTTGATCATGCAAATATGAGTTATGGATAGCCAAAACACACATGATTTCAAACCTTGCTACGTGGCAACTAACACACATCAGTTGTAGATTATGTGAAGACTTGTATATACTAGAGAAGAAATTACAATTGATGTGTCAAAACAATCATAAAATCACGGTAAAGAAATAAAACAAGAATTAGAGAGGATAGAATAAAGACATACATAAATTGGTTCAATCCACATAACTTACAGTCGAGAGTTTCCAATCCTCATAACTTACAGTCGGGTTCCCAACCCTCAAACTGAAAAATGAACATTAGCTCCTTGTTGGGAAGATGTTGCTAAGATCTATTGTGTTCATTAGGAATAATCAAACTCCTAAGCTAAAAACTAAGACTGTAGATGGATAGAGGACGAAAAAATTGAAGCAAATGAGTGGTCGTTTTCACAAAGAATACAAAAAAGCAGTTTTTATAATAGGCGATAGCCTCGCGACGCTACAAGAAGTTCCTCTAGCAACCTGCAATGTTGAGTGGGAGCATTATTATTTTTTCATTTTTAGATTTTATCTTTTTAATTATTTAGAATCAATTTAATAGATTTATATATTAAAACATTGTTTATAATAAGAATATTAGTTTTTACAACTCTTGAGTTGTCCAATGAATCTGTTGACTGTAAATTGTGAGATAGAGAGACAGATGACGAATTGATTTTTTACCTATGTCACGTCAGGTATGTTCCTAAAGCATCCCATCAGGGAAAAAGCTTTCTTTTTGCATTCTTTACCTTAGATGACTTTAAGACGTTCTTTGTTAAGTTTCAACATTTACCTAAGACGTCTCAAAGGCTTTGTTGATAATATGTAATAAAGCACATTTAAACATAAAACCCTAATTATTAACCTGATTTAGGGTGGGAAAATAACTATTATATTGAGTTATCAATATTCATATTGATAACTTTTTTTTTTTTTTTTTTGTCATATAATGAACTTTTCAAACTCAACAAATTTAACTTACTGTTTCCTATTATAATTAAAGAAAAATTCTTTAAATTCTTTGCGAATGAAATGATAAAACTTTTTGTATACAACCTTTTAATGTTTAATCTATTATTGATAATTAATTAATTAATTAATTAATTTACTCTTTATAGTTGATTAAACATTTCTTTAGGCTTAAGATTACATGATTGTTTTATTTAACAAAATGAATATGAGATGCAATCGATGGATCAATAACAATTTTCCAATAGACATTTTAAATTGAATATAACTATATACTAATTATAAAAAAAAATTAACAAAATAATGATAAAAAAAAAATCAAGATCCGAGATTTTCCAATAGACACAATATATTCATTCCATGATTGGTAGATAAATTATATTATTCAACTACATCAAAGTCTTAGTTGTAAAGTAGTAAGCCTTAAGATCCGAGATTTTGATTGAACACGTATATCTTTGAACATACGTTATATCAATATCTTAAAATATGTTGAGAGTAAATAAATTAAGATAACAAAAATGAAGAAAGAGTAAATTTTCTAGTGTTGACGAGAAAATGGTGAAGAAACGCCCTAGCATAGATATAGATAGAGAAGTTTCAATATGGATATATAATCTTATCACATGTATTTTTTATTTTTAAATAAATGAATATGATTATTTTTTTTCATGTATATCAAATATAACATTCATGTATGTTAGTTTTGACAATGCTAAGGACGTGAAGGACATCCGATCTCTCATGGATTTCGATGTTTCTTTTACTCTTAAGAAGGCCAAGCTCATGAAGGTCTATTTGGAGGGTCTCTTGATCACTCCAATCCTACCAATCAGAGCCTCCTTGAATGCGATCTCCATTCCTCTTCTAATCGGACTTGGATTTCTGTAGTCAACAACTTGAATTATAGGAATCTACAGAGAGCTTCAACAATCTCAAGCAACATATCTCTTCTAAGTATAGGGAGACTGTTGAACGAAGATGTTTCACTTCTATCACGGACTATCAGTGATAAAAGTGTGTAAATTTTTATCATTAATAGATAGTTATAAAAAAACTATCAGTGACTACTAGTAGTAGCAAACTGATTGAAAGAATTGTTTGGACAATTCGATATAATGATGTAATCTAAATTGTCTCATACGAAATCAAATATCAGTGAATGAAATTTGCTTATGTAAAATGGTCGTAGTTTATCCATTTTAAAAGTTAGCAATTCTTTTAAAAAACATTCCTTTCTATCAGAAGATTATTATGTGAATAGTTTTAAAATTATCTTTTACTTTTATCCTTTTTAGTCTGATTGTGAATAATATTTTTTGGACAAACAACAACCAATGCATCCTAACAAAAGGAAAAGCAAAAACAATGCATGCATTCAAAAAAAAAACAACCAAGGCATCATATTACAAAAAGTTTGAAAATGTTTAAAAGTGAATCTAAAATTGTGAACTTGTTGAACCTCCCCTGTAGATAGTATGCAATTTTGAAATTAGGACCCATAAGAGGAAAGAAAAAGTATCTCTTAAAGGACTATCAAAGTGGAACTTTTCATGAAAATGAGATGCAAAACTAAAGTTGAAATGTTTAAAAGTGAATTTAAAATTGTGTTAGGTAAATTAGGCAAAAGAAAATTGAAGACACTTAAATGAACATTAAGGATCAAATAGATTTTTTAATATGTAGAGACCTTCAATATAATAGAGGTTTTTGTACTAATGATCCTTTTTCAAACGTGTTCATGATCAATGACTCGTCCTTCACAAATTTATGAATTCTAACCTTTTGTTTATGTCAAACTCTACTACCATTTTTTATTAAGTATTGCGTTAGGGATGACTATATATATAGTAGCCCTAATATGTTGATTATCCCTATCGCGATCTAATTTTTTTAAAAAATAAGGGAAACACAAGAAAAATGAGATCGCCATAGAGATGATCATTGAGTTAGTGCAACAATAGATATGGCCATGACAATTACGTTAGTGCTATGATGGTATTGACCATTGTAAGTAGAAATTTAGAATTTGGATCATCAATCATAAAAGTACTCTAAAAAGGGTCACCCGTACCAAAAAAAAAAAAAAAAAATCAATATAAAAGTTAAAACACTCAAAAGATGAAGAAAAACTAGCTTTTTCTTAAAAGGAGGTTAGTTTTGAAAATAAACAAGTTTTTGGGTTAAAAATAAAAATTTTCCAATATAAAATTATAATTTCCAAATTGTTCAAACAAAGTTCAATGGCAGAACAGAACAGAAGGCGATTTTGAAGCCCTAATAAATACGCCCATTTCCTCCCCCATGTCCATAAGCCAGAACCACCTCCTCCGCCTGGTTCTTTCATGCCGGAAAATCACTGCCCAGGTCACAAATCCAGCCACCTCCTCCATCGTGGCCATGGCATCTTCCTCCGAGCAGGAATTCGTCGCCTATTACCGCTCTAAACTCCACCGTTTTCCTCGATCCAACAACTTCTGGGACTCCAAAGTCGCCTCTCGCGTCGGCGAAAAGCTTGGCCACCGTTTGAAGGAGATCGGTGTTTCCGATGTTCGGATTGATCTCGCCGAAGAGTTCTCCCGCCCTCTGTACTATCGGAAGATGGTTCTGCCGCTTTTCGATTCTGTTCAGCGCTCCGGCGTCGCCGTTGATGGCGCTGAGAAGCTTGGAACAGGTGCGATCTAGCCTCGATTCTTGTTTTTCTTTGCTTTCCGATTGGAGCTTATACGGTTCGCGATTGAGATTGAATTTAGGGCACGTATAATTCCTTCTCCTTCATGTCGATGATTTATTATACGAATTTTGACACATTTTTGATCTCTTCCTCTCGTTTTTTTATTCGATTAAAATTGTAATAATATAAATTGTTGTAATTAATTAAAGAAATAGAGAAGAGAACAATTTCCCTATGGAATTTGGCCATTTATCCTTGGCTGAAAAAAGACTCTGTTTAAGAATATAGTGTATTTTTAAATTAACGACAAAAATGAGATAGAAAAGTAAGAATTTTAAAAAATACGTGAGAGGTTTTTGGGAAGGGAAATCGGGTACGGGCTTTAATCGCACAGTCTCAGTCAAGGACGTACTCGTGGATCGGAGATTCGGTCCACGATTTCTTTTTCTTTTTAATCGATTTAACTGTTTTTTTTTTTCTAATTTTTAACTAATAAATTTATTTATAATTATATATTTAATTTGTAAGTTTACTTAATTATTTTACATTTATATTAAAAAAAATTGTAACAGTACATAATTCTTTAATTTGAAAATAGAAATTTACATTAAAACGACCCATGATCCTTATCCCACATGAGGTTGTCTTCGTGTGCCAGTAACATTGAGTCGTCACACATTGAACCTAACTAATAATGAAATGAAAAAAATTAATATTAAACAATATTCATATCATATATTTGAGAAATGTCTGATTTTAAATCTCCAACCATCTTACAATTCTACGGAAGGAAATACCAATCCGATCGTGTTCTATTACCTAAGAAATTCAAATTACATTACATAACAAAATTAGATTGGTATTTTCTTCCTGTTAGGTACGACTATTTTTTATTTTTCTGGTCCTGGACTTTGAACTTTTTAGGTAATGGAGCTTGGTTCTTCTAATCATGTACAACTATATCAACAAAATACCCATTGTTCACAATCCATATGAGATAGTTCTTCTACCGTAGTTTTGGATTATTGGAGAAGGGAGATAGATTTATCTAACTTGATTGACACCTCATTACTACTTTAGTTGAGCGTTGGAGATCAGAAGCCCACATATTTCACCTGTCTTGTGGGGAATGTACAATTACATTTTAGTTCCCAAATATATGATATGAATATTGTTTAATATTAATTTTTTCATCGTACAAAATAATTTTATCGAAGAAGTACAACAATATTTAGTACAACACAATCTACCAAAGTTTGGTTCAATGTGTGACCAAACATTGGTCAACATAGAAAGTATTATTCAACAAACAAAACAACTCAATGTTGCTGACATTGATCGAAGATGTATTCGTCGTAGACGACAACGACAACAAGACGAAACTAATTTAGAGGCACATGAAGACAACCCCATGTAGGGTAAGGGCCAGGGGTCGACTTTAAATTTCATATAAACTTTTATTTTCAGATTAAACAACTAATTGTAAATATTTTTTAGTATCATGAGTTATTTTTTATTTATTTGTAGAGAGATGTAATACTTAGTGAAACATTTTTTTTTAATATGAGTGCAGAATAATTAAGTTTTCATTGCAGATTAAATATATAATTAAGTTTAGTAATAAACGTATTTGTTAGTTAAAAATTAGAAAAAAAATAGTTAAATTAGTTAAAAAAAAAAAGAAAAAGAAATCATGAATCGGGTCCACGATTATGGAAATCGTGGACTCGGTCCACGAGTACGTCCTTGACCAGCCCACCGACTATACTGATGTGGTGCTAACTGGATTAAAGTCTAATCATGTACAGGTACACGATTTTCCTTTCCCAAAAAACTATCATATTTTTGTCAATATTTTCCATTCCTACTTATTTTTAAAAATACTTTTCCATCTATTCCATTTTTGTCATAAATTTAAAAATGCAATATATTCTTGAACTTAGTTCTAGATTCATATATTAAAAAAAAAAATTAAGGAAAAACTTTACTTGAGGCGGACGTCGACAAAGATTGGAGACGGCGGGTGACAAAGATTGGAGACAGCGGGTGGTAGATTGGTTCACAACGGTAGCAACAACAAGATCGGAGACGGCGGACTGCAACAGAGTTAGTGACTAGCGGTAGTGAGGAGGAAGGGAGAAAGCTTTCGAATGGGAGGAAGAGGAAGGGGTCACGGGGTGGTTTAACGGACTACTGGTACACGACTTAGGGTAATCGTGGATCTCGTCCACGATTAGACTTTAATCTATCACGTCAGCACAGTGGTGGACTAGTCAGGGACATACTCGTGGACTGAGTCCACGATTTTCATAATCATGGACTCGGTCTACGATTTTTTTAATCGATTTAACTGTTTCTTTTTCTAATTTTTAACTAACAATTTCCTTTATTACTAAACTTAATTATATATTTAATCTACAATAAAAACTTAATTATTTTACACTCATATTAAAAAAAAATTGTGACTTCAGTAAGTAATACATCTCTCTACAAATAAATAATAAAAAATGATCTCATGATACCAAATAAGATTTACAATTAGTTCTTTAATTTGAAAATAAAAGTTTACATGAAATTTAAAGACGACCCATTGACCCTTACCCCGCATGGGGTTGTCTTCGTGTGACTCTAAATTAGCTTCACCTTGTTGCCCTTGTCATCTACGACGAATACGTCTTTGATCAATATCACCAACATTGAGTCGTTTTTTTTATTGAATAATACTTTCTATATTGACCAATGTTTGGTCACACATTGAACACAACTCTAATAAATTTTGTTGTCCTGAATATTGTTGTACTTCAATAAAATTATTCTCTACGATGAAAAAATTAATATTAAACAATATTTTTATCATATATTTGAAAAATGTTTGATTTGAAATCTCTTACCATCCTACAATGTAATTGTACATTCTTCACAAGGCAGGTGAAATGTGTGGGTTTCTAATCTCCAACACTCAACTAAAGTAGTAATGAGGTGTCAATCAAGTTGGATAAATCCGATCTGTTTAACCCCAAGAAAACTAGCCTGTTCAACGTAGGGAATAATACGTAGATCAAATGGGATAATATATTATGCAGATGCCTTCCTTCTCCGACAACCCAAAACTATATTAGAAGAACTATCCCATATTGATTGTGAACGATGAGTATTTTGTTGATATAGTTGTATAGGATTAGAAGGATCGAGCTCTATTACCTAAGAAGTTCAAATTACATTACATAACAAAATCCATTACATAATAAATTCTATTTCCTAAGAATTAATTACATAACATCGCTTGAAATGACACAATTAGTAGCATTCATTAATAAGAGATATGTATGTCAAACGCATGTAATTACAAATTACAATTACATGAGAGCATGAAATCTTGAATGACTGCCACTTATTACAAGAACAAGTTCCTTCTTTCAAACTCAAAACTTGTGTGTTATCCTTTATAGGGAGAAATCATACTTATGCTTGTTTATACTTCAAAAGTTTGAGTTTCTCTGTCAATAGATTTTACTGTGTGTGCAGATGCTCGTCTTACCCACCTTTTAAGCTTTCTCATGGCATATTCTGTATATATGCCCCCACGGTCGAGTGCTTCACTAATTTATTGTCTTCAATATTCAAAATATAGTATTGTGTGATAAAATGTTAGCCTAACCAAAGAAGTAATTGCACATTTGAAAACATCATTCATACATTCAGTTGCATTGCTTGTCATTCACCCATAGCGATACCCACTATCATGTGATTGGGTCCATTTTTTCATGTCAATATCAGAAAAATATTCAAGGCATTCAGGGTTCAATTGTTTCAACTCTTTCATGTTGAATTTGCGCCTTTGGTGTTGATTTCCTACCTTAAACACCAAATCTTTTAGTTGTTTTGATTTATATTTCATATTGAAATTACTAGTAACATGGCGAAAACAATATTGATAGTACGCTCTAGGTTCACTCCTACCAATTTTCTCATTATTAATTGCAGCAAGAATGCCTTTATGTCTATTAGAAATCAAGCAAATATCATCTCTTTGGTAACATATTCATGCAATACCCAAAAAAACCCGGACTAATTTTCACCTTCAACAATAGCAAAAAGCAAGGGGAAATATATGTTCGTTTGCATCATTAGATAAGGCGGTTAATAATTTCTCCTTATACTTTCTATAGAGATGAGTTCCATCGATCTAGATTAATGGTCTACAATATTTGAACTCTTCTCTTGCAGGATTGAAGAACTAGAAAACTCATAAAAAATAGTCGTATCTGGTACATCAGATGGAAGGAAATACCAATTTGATCGTGTTCCATTACCTAAGAAGTTCAAATTACATTACATAACAAAATTGGATTGGTATTTCCTTCCATCTGATGTACCAGGTACGACTATTTTTGGTTGAGTTTTCTGGTCCTTCGGTTCTGCAAGAGAAGGGATCGAATATTGCAGATCATTAATTCATGTTTTCTTCGCCATGTTGCTAGTAATTTCACTACGAAATATAAGTCAAAGTAACTAAAAGATTTGGTGTTTAAGGCAGGAAATCAACACCGAAGGTGATTCAGTGCATGAAAGAGTTGAAACAACTGAACTCTAAATGAATTGAATATTTTTCTGATATTGACTTGGAAAAATGGACCTAATCACATACGGTGGGTACCGCTATTGGTAGATGACAAGCAGTGCAGCTGATTGTATGAATAGTGTTTTCAAAGTTACTAGAATGTTACCAATTACTTCTTTAATTAGGCTAACATTCAATTGTACAATCCTATATTTTGAACGTTGAAGACAAGAAATTAATGAAACACTCGATTGTGGGGACATTTATACAAAATATGCCATAAGAAAGCTTAAGAGGTGGGAAAAATGAACGTCTACACACAGTGACATCTATTGCCAGGGAAACTCAAATTTTTGAAGTACAAATTGACATAAGTATGATTTCTCCCTATAAAGAATAACACACGAGTTTTGAGCTTGAAAGAAGGAACTTGTTTTTATAATAAGTGGCAGTCATTCAGCTCTCATGCAATTGCAATTTTTAATTACATGCATTTGACATACATACCTCTTATTGATAAATGCTACTAATTGTGCCATTTCAAAATGATGTTATGTAATTCATTCTTAGGAAATAGATTTTATTATATAATATAATTTGAACTTCTTAGGTAATGGAGCTTGGTCCTTTTAATCCTGTACAACTATATCAACAAAACACCCATCGTTCACAATTAATATGAGATAGTTCTTCTATCGTAGTTTTGGGTTGTCGGAGAATGGAGGCATCTGCACAATATACTATTCCATTTGATCTACGTATTATTCCCTACAATGAACAGGCTGGTTTTCTTGGGATTGCAGAGATTGGATTTAACCAACTTGATTGACACCTCACTACTGTGCAGACGAGAAACCTACACATTTCATCTGTCTTGTGGGGAATATACAATTACGTTGCAGAATGGTAAGAGATTTAAAATCAAACATTTCCCAAATATATGTTATGAATATGGTTTAATATCAATTTTTCACCGTACAGAATAATTTTATCAAAGAAGTACAACAATATTTAGTACAACACAATTTACTAGAGTTGGGTTCAAACATTGGTCAACATAGAAAATATTATTCAACAAACAAGACGACTCAATATTGGTGACACTGATCAAAGACATATTTTAGTGAAGTCACAATTTTTTTAATATGAGTGCAAAATAATTAAGTTTTTATTGCAGATTAAATATATAATTAAGTTTAGTAAGGAAGGAATTTGTTAGTTAAAAATTAGAAAAAATAGCTAAATTGATTAAAAAAAGAAAAAGAAATCGTGGATCGAGTCTACGATTATGGAAATCATGTACCCAGTCCACGAGTACGTCCTTGACCAGTCCACCAACTGGATTAAAAGTCTAATCGTGTACGGGGTACACGATTTTCTTTCCCCAAAAAATAACCATATTTTTGTCAATACTTTCCAATTTCATCTATTTTTAAAATTTCTTTCCCATCTATCCCATTTTTGTCATTAATTTAAAAGTGCACTATTCTTGAACTTAGTCCCAAATTCATATATTAGAAAAAAAAATAAAGAAAAAACTTTACCTGAGGCAAACGACAATAAAGATTGGAGACGACGGGTTGTAGATCGGTTCACGATGACAATAGTAACAAGATCAGAAACGGCGGACGACGGCGGAGTTGGCGATCGACGCTAGTGAGGAGGAAGGAAGGGAGAAAGCTTTCGAATGGAAGGAAGAGGAAGGGGCCACGAGGTGGTTCAAGGGACCACTAAGACTTAGGGTAATAGTGGACCCCGCGATTACCTGGTCAACACTGCATGATTGTCCATGTGGTAGTCTGCTCGTGCCAGTTCATAGGAAGTCATATATTAAATACACGATTTAGAGGTAATCGTGTATCAAGAACACGATTTAAACATCTATTTTTGTCAATAATTTCCACTCAAACCTATTTTTGTTAATAATTATTAAAATAACATTATTTAAAGAAAAATTTCCTGAAAATAAGGTCACCAATGAAGAATATGGAGAAAATGCTCTTTGAAATTTAACCTACCTTTTAAAAATAAATGGTTTTTGGCTTTGTCTGACATCATCCTCTCATGAAATTACCAAAAGCATCCCATTTTCCTTCTCTTCCCTTCGATTTCAATTCGTAGGCCAAATTTTATTCAAATTCGAAATATGGGGTGAGAATCCACCTCAAATCAAGTGGCAGCTGAGATAGCTCATGTTGGCAGAATATAAACCATTGATCTCTCATTTGTAGTTATCGTGAGAAATTTAGTGATAATGAAATGGAATAAAGAATGGGAGCGTAATTGTTATGATTGTATGTACAAGTTTAAAATGTTTCTGTTTTTTTAAATGGAAGAATTCAACCTTGAATCTCTATGGCTATATATGTTTATTGTGGTTTAAAATGCTGATGAGTTTAAAATATGGATGTGGATGACTTTCTCTCTTTTTTCCTTTTTCAGAAAAGAATTTAAAAATAAAAACAAAAAGTTATTGTCTCGTTGGTAATCATTTCGTTTTTTGTTTTCTGTTTTTGAAATAATTCTATAGATACTATTTCTATCTCTAAATTTTGTCCGTTGTTATCTACTTGTTTACCCATGGTTTAAAAAGCAAGCCAAATTTTGAAAACTAAAAAGTTAGTTTTTAAAAATTTGTTTCTATTTTTAGAATTTAACTAAAAATGTAACCATTATATTTAAGAAAGATACAAATTATTATAAGTAATGGTTGGAAAATAGGCATTCATTTTCAAAAAACCACAAGAATAAAAAAAAATGAAATGATTATTAAACGAGGCTTAAAAAAACAATTCAAAAGTTATTTTTGTTTTTAGAATTTTATTAGTAATTCATGTTTTTCCTTAAAAACCATATATAACTGGAATGAAAATTTGAGAAGACTACAAGCATAGATTTCAAAAAATAAAAACAAAAATTGTTACCAAACGAGGTGTATATTAATTGATAACCACTTTTTGGGATAATAATCAAGTGTATAGCACAATTTTTAAAGAATTACTAAATATGACAAAATTTAACGGTGATAGATTCCAACTAATGATATGATCTATCATTGATAGATTTTCTGCTGCTTCTGAAATAGCGGCGTTTTGCTGCTTCATCTCTTTCTTTCATTCTTTTGAAGAAATCTCCTTTTAGGATGAAGCTCCTCTGGTCTCCTTTGGTTGAGATATATAGAAATCTATGTATTGACTGTACTTTTGCTCATATCTATGCTCAGGAGTCTCATAAGTCGATAATACACTAATTTGATTGTAAATTGGTTTTGATCTCCAATTCATGTCGAATTGAGTAGGAGACAAATAACCTTCGTTCCTTTCATACTGAATGTCTAGAATCGATCTTTTAAAATCTACGGACGTTCTCATTGACGTAGATCTGGGGATAGATCTGGAAGTGTGACTAGTTGGCCACGTTTTGGAAGAAATGCTTGTCCTACTAATAATTTCTTGAATCTAGGGATATCTTGGTTCTGAATAGAACTGAACTTCAACATCCTCGTTATGATGTTCTGTGATCGTAGCATCCTCACTTTGTTTTGTAAGAGGAGTATTTGCTCCTGGAATTCTCCAAACTGGATTCTGTATGAGTTCACTCCATTGTAGAAGCTTTGGGACAATCACTGAGGATTTCTCAATATTGATTTCCATAAGCATGATGCTTCCTTTAGGAGATATTTCTAAAGCTCTCGACGATACATTTGTATGCATTAGCATAACAGACCGCAAACAGGAGGGATCCGTCTTTTATTTCGAGACCTTGAGAATGGACATCGAGTCTGAGGGCATCTATGAGATTTGCGTCTTGAAGGGAAACAATAAATCTCGGTTTGCACGTGAAGTAATCTGGTTCTCTTTCAAGGTTGGATTGAACGATTCCTAGAATAGAGTGTGAGAATTGAAGATATCTCTTATCTCTGAGCGCAAGATAGATTGGAACATCTAATCCTTCTCTGAATAGAGGTTTAAGGGTCACTTGAGCACATTCGATGTGTAAATATTCGAATCTATCTATGGTTTGCTCTATAGATTCTCTTGGAAGAAGGCTGATTTTGGTAAACTCATCATTCATTGTGAGATTTTTCTCGGTGATGACAATGACGTCAGATTGAGAGAAATTGAAGTTGTTGATCTTATAGATCAATTTTTTTTAGACGATCTTCAACCTTAGCAATTTCTGCTTCAACTGAATTGTATTTTTGAATGATACTTCGGGGATCATCAATACTTTGAGGTTCCTTGGATTGTGAGGAAGAGGCAGTGTTATCGAGGATCATTTAGGGGTGAGAAATCTTAGAGAGTAATTTAGAAAACATGAGGAGGGAGAGAGTGAACCTTGGGATTTTGAAGCAATCTGTCAAAACTTTCTTTAAAGGTGTGATGAAAGTAATGATATTAAGCTAACATTGAAACAAATTAGAATCTTCAATCGATTGATCTTTAATCTTGGTAAGACTTAAACGTATCCATCACATTTTGTGATAATTTGTATTCTGCCATCAAGGTTTACCATGCCTTCTTTCGGATAGAATACAAATTAATCACTAAATATGATATATCCTTTAACCTTTCAAGGATAAGAGAACTTATGATTCAAATTTCTTGGAGTGTTAGTTTAAGATCATGACGAAATGCTATACCTTTGAAGAAGATCTTAACTTTCATGCTTCATTTCCCCCAAGGATCTAGAGAGAGAGACTACTCTATAGAGAGAAAATTTGATGAAAAGTTGAGCTTGAAGGCTCTGATACCATTTAGGGTCGAGATCGAGTGCTACTTATAGAATTGTTGTTAGGCATCCGCCTACTAGCAATTCCGATAAGGTTTTGACACGCGTCCCAATAAATAAAGATTACATAATTGAAAAATTCCGAAGGTGGCTGAAGGACAAGACCCTTGACTGTCATTTTATCCTTTTGGAATTTTTATTTTTAGAAAAAAGATGAGATTACGATAAGATTTATCGGTGGGACAGGACCTCCACTTGACCTTAGAATACAAATTAATCACTAAATATGATATATCCTTTAGCCTTTCAAGGATAAGAGAGACTTCTGATTCAAATTGCTTGGAATGTCAGTTTAAGATCATGACTAAAAGCCATACCTTTGAAGAAAAACTTAACTTTCATGCTTCATTTCCCCCAAGGCAATAGAGAGAGACTACTCCATAGAGAGAAAATTTGATGAAAAGTTGAGCTTGAAGGCTCTGATACCATTTAGGGTCGAGATCGAGTGCTACTTATAGAATTGTTATTAGGCCTCCGCTTACTAGAAATTTCGATAAGGTTTTGACACACTTCCCAACAAATAGAGATTACATAATTGAAAAATTCCAAAGGTGGCTGACAGGACAGGGCCCCGTGACTGGCATTTTATCCTTTTGGAATCTTTCTTTTTTGAAAAAGATAATATTACGATAAGATTTGTCGGCGGGACAGGACCCCCACTTGACCTTATCTCATCATAATGGGAAAAGTAATAATAAAGCAATAAAGCACAAAGCAATAATAAAGCAATAAAGGTAGATAGATGGGATATGTCTGCATTATCTTCAAGCACGCTTGATAAGATCTTCAATTGATAGCTATTGATGATGTCACCCAGTTTCTCCTGAATGGCCTTGATCGGAACGACTATTGAATATATCTACCGTATCAACTCTTTTGAGACTACGATCCAGGGTCTTACTCTTTCGGCTACCCCGCCTACTTTGATTACCCAACGTAATCTTTATGAGTTAATGGGATATTATAGTCATTTCTCTCACAGTGATCTGTCTAAGCTTTCCAATCTTTAGCTAACCGCTATGGCCATAATTGCAGACTATCTCCATCATTTCTACCTCAAATGTAGGTTCTTTTGAATGGTGATCATAATTGCAGACTGATTACACACTTTTGTACAAAAGCGATTTAAATAATTTACATAATTTTAAATTTAAATAAACATTTGAGTCACCATTTCTTAGACTAATTTGGCTGTGAGGCTAAAAATGGGTCATTGATGTCGTAGTCGACGAAGGGGTCATAATCATCTTCGTCATCTTCAACTTCATTATTTACTGATGTATAAGAATTTGCATCTTCTTGAGTTTCATCATGGTCTGATAACTGCCTAATGACTGTATTGAGAACTGAAGTAAAATCAGCGTGTGATCCTGCTCCAGCGAGAGAACTCATGATTGAATTTTTCGTCAAAGTAAATTGTCTTCTTGAGGAGATAGATCTTGTAGATGAACATTGGTTTTGAACCAATCTTTTAGTTTTGACGCTTCTAGGTGAGAGTAGTCAAACTTTTCCCACCATTTGATCCTTAGTGCTTTGCTTAAGGCTTTAAATTTCTATATGGTCCTAGTTAGAAATTCCAACAAAAGATCCACGGAATTTGAAAATATAATGCAAATCTACCCGTCTTTGAAAGAGGAGACGCATAGATGCTATTTTGAGAAAGGTGGTAAGACCTTTGGACTTCTATTAGGAAGATTTCTTCTGATAGTCCAAAATAGTTCCATCATGATTGAAACCAATTTGGAAAATGCATTTTGTAAGCTTGCTTACAAAATGTCACAAACCAAGAATTTTCGTATGCTTGAAACCAGAAGATATTATACCATGCTCGCATGTAGTCACGGTATGTATATGTTTGAGGTTTGAATGGTTTTGAGAATTTCTTTGCTATAAACATCCCTTGATTTCAGTAGGATGGAGTTAGCACTTTGAATATTCTCAATTTTGAGTATAAGATTTTTGAAGGATTGGAACGATTCGGAACATGAGTAATTTCTACGGATTTGGTGTCCACCAAGATATTATACCAAGATGTTTATTTAAATTTAAAATTATGTAAATTATTTAAATCGCTTTTGTACAAAGGTGTGTAATCAGTCTACAATTATTATCGCCGTTTAAAAGAACCTACATTTGAGGCAGAGATGATGGAGATAGTATGTTTGTGAAGTGGATTAACCACCCACCGGCCACAGCGGTTAGCTGAAGATTGTAAAGCTAGGACAGATCACTATGAAAGAAATGACTATAATATCCCATTAACTCATAAGGATTACATTGGGCAATCAAAATAGGCGGGATAGCCGAAAGAGTAAGACCCTGGATCGTAGTCTCAAAAGAGTTGATACGGTAGATATATTCAATAGTCGTTCCAATCAAGGCCATTCAGAAGAAACTGGGTGACATCATCAATAGCTATCAATTGAAGATCTTATCAAGCGTGCTTGAAGATAATGCAAATATATCCCATCTATCTACCTTTATTGCTTTATCATTGCTTTGTGCTTTATTGCTTTATTATTACTTTTTCCATTATGATGAGATAAGGTCAAGTGGGGGTCCTATCCCACCGAAAAATCTTATTGTAATTTTATTTTTTTCAAAAAAGATAGATTCCAAAATGATAAAATGCCAGTTAGGGGTAGCCACATTTGGAAATTTTCAATTATGTAATCTTTATTTGTTGGGACGCGTGCCAAAACCTTATCGGAATTGCTAGTAGGCGGAGGGCTAATAAAAATTCTATAAGTAGCACTCGATCTCGACCTTAAATGGTATCAGAGCCTTCAAGCTCAACTTTTCATCAAATTTTCTCTCTATGGAGTAGTCTCTCTCCCTAGAGCCTTGGGGGAAATGAAGCATGAAAGTTAAGATTTAATTCAAAGGTATGACTTTTAGTCATGATCTTAAACTAACATTCCAAGAAATTTGAATAAGAAGTCTCTTTATCCTTGAAAGGCTAAAGGATATATCATATTTAGTGATTAATTTGTATTCTATCCGAAAAAAGGCACGGTTAACCTTGATGGCGGAATATAAATTATCACAAAATGTGATGGATACGTTTAAGTCTTACAAAGATTAAAGATCGATCGATTGAAGATTCTAATTTGTTTCAATGTTAGCTTAATATCATTACTTTCATCACACCTTTAAAGAAAGTTTTGACAGATTGCTTCAAATTCCCAAGGTTCACTCTCTCTCTCTCTCCATGCTTTCTAAATTACTCTATAATATTTCTCACCCCCCAAATGATCCTCGATAACACTGCCTCTTCTTCACAATCCAAAGAACCTCAAAGTATTGATGATCCCCTAAGTATTCAAAAATATAATTCAGCCGAAGCATAAATTTCTAAGGTTGAAGATCGTCTAAAATATTAGACCTATTCCTATGTTGGATCCAAAACTAATCTATAAGATCAACAACTTTATTTCTCTCAAACTGACTTCATTGTCATCACCTCGAAAAATCTCACAATGAAGGATGAGTTTACCGAAATCAGCCTTCTTCCAAGAGAATCTATAGAGCAAGCCATAGATAGATTCAAATATTTACACATCGGATGTGTTCAAGTGGCCCTTAAACCTCTATTCAGATAAGGATTAGATGTTCCAGTCTATCTTGCGCTCAGAGATAAGAGGCATCTTCGATTCTCACACTCTATTCTAGGAATCGTCCAATCCAACCTTGAAAGAGGACCAGTTTACTTCATGTGCAAATCAGGATTTAACGCATATCTCAGAGATGCCCTCCGCCTCGATATCCACTCTCAAGGCCTCGAATTAAAAAATGGATCCCTCCCGTTTGTCGTCTGCTATCGTGTATATTTCAAGCTAATGCATAAAAATGTATCGTTGAGAGCTTTAGAAATATCTCTTAAAGGAAGTACCATGCTTATGGAAGTCAATATTGAGAAATCCTCTGTGACTGTTCCAAAGCTTCTACAATGGAGTGAACTCACATAGAATCGAGTTTGGAGAATTTCAGGAGCGAATACTCCTATTACAAAACAAAGTGAGGATGCTACGATCATAGAACATCATAACAGGGATGTTGAAGTTCAGTTCTATTCAGAACCAAGATATCTCAGGATTCAAGAAATTATGAGTAATAGGCCAAGCATTTCTTCCGAAATGCGACCAACTAATCACACTTCCAGATCTAAGTCAATGAGAACGTCTGTAGATTTTGAAAGATCGATTCTAGACATTCAGTGTGAAAGGAACGAAGGTTCTTTGTCTCCTACTCAATCCGATATGGAAAGGAGATCAGAACCAATTTACAATCAAATTAATGTACTATCGACTTATGAGACTCCTGAGCAAAGATATGAGCGAAAGTACAGTCAATATATAGATCTCTATATATCTCAACCAAAGGAGACCAGAGAAGCTTTCATCCTGGAAGGAGATTTCTTCAAAAGAATGAAAGAAAGAGATGAAGCGGCAGAACGTTGCTGTTTCACTCTCAAACAAAGCCCTACTTGGATTACCACCAGTGGAAAACAGATAGATGCAGACTATCCGCCTGAGGAAGAATCCTATTTTTCTCACCCGATAGTCCCGACCATCAAGATGGTATCCTTTCCGTACAAAACCATCGATGAAGAGAAAGTCTCGAAAGTTGGAGTACGAGAAATAAAAAACATCCAACATCAGCTGAATTACTCAAACAAAATGCTAATGACCACCTCTTAGACAGTTGAGAAAATAAATGATAAAAAAGCTACCTTAAGTTCAAGCCTTAAGGGCATACCAAAGATTAATCCAAATCGACCAATCTTCCAACCAAATACCTTTCCCATTGGAGATCTGAAAGGCAATCCAGAAGAACTTGTTGCTGAGATCAATACAAAATTGTCAGTATTCAAGATTGACAAAGGAGAAATAGACTCTTCAAAGAAGACCAAAGTCTCCAAAGTTGTTAATATGATAAAAGAGTCCAAGGGCCTTCTGCATCTTATACAAAAATCCTTCATGTTGTCTCTTATAGAAAAGAGATGAAGAATCATTATGCAAAATCCTCTCCTCCAGATCTAGGATGGGATGATTTTCGTCCAGATCAAAAGACTTATGATGGAACCTCTGTTATAAGTTAGAACATTGACGGATGTTCCGATCAACAAATGATGAATATTTTCCAAGAAATGCTTCTATTTGCTACCGCCTATAGTACTAGAAAAACTGTTCTAAACACGCTCACATTATGGTTTCAGGATTCATAGGAAATTTGAGAAGCTGGTGGCACAATCAACTTTCTGAACGGGAAAGGCAGACTATTCTAACTGCCACTAAGATAGTTACAGTAAAGCAAGAAGGAAATCTAGGAGCAGGAATTGCCCCAATGGAGATAATGCAAAATGAACTAGATATGGTTAACTCATTGGTATACACTGCAATGAAACACTTTGTAGGACAGACAATCATCTACAGTAATCAAGCTACTGAAGCACTTCTCAAGATGCGTTGTAGAAAGATGAGTGATTTCAAATGGTACAAGGACGTTTTTATGGCGCGACTTTATAACCTTATATCCCGCGGAGACGAAATTTGGAAACAAAAATTCGTAGAAGGATTACCTCCTTATATTGCCAAAAATTTTTATTAGAAGATGTTTGAGATCTTCGAAGGAAATAAAATCAACTGGAACTCTCTCACGTACGAAGACATTACCAGTAACATTCAGGCACTATACTTAAGTCTTTGTAAAGATAACAACCATAATAAAAGAATCATAAAAAATGCAGATTATCGAAAGGAATTAGGGACTTTCTGCAAACAATACGGCGTCGAACAAGATCTACCACCTTCAAAAATAAAGAATAAATCTTCTAAGAAATCCTACAGCAAAGGAAGATGAACGAAAGATGAAGAAAAACCCCGAAAGAGGAAATACTACAATAGAAACAAGAAGTATTCCAAAAAGAAAGGAACCACTTGTTTCCAATGCAACAAACATGATCACTATGCTAATAAATGCCTCTTGATAAGAAAAATCAATAGCCTAGAGTTGACAATGACCTAAAACAATCTCTTTTATTTGCCATCCGTTCTGAAGATGAAATATCTGTTTCAGAAGAATCATCTTTCGAGGGACTATTCAATGAAGTTATTGAAGATTCCTCCTCTGAAGGATATTCTTCTAATTCCTCTCAACTTTCAGAAGAGGCTGTCCCTTGCACAAGATGTATCAATGTTTTAACAAAAGACCAGGAACACCTACTTAATCTAATAGAAGAGCTTCCTGATGAAATATCTCAAAAAACGGTATTCCTAAAACTTCCAGAGTCTCTAGAAGGCCAAAATACGAAGCCTTAAGTCTTAGAGCCAATTCAATATTCCTTTCAAGAAATACTCGATCAGGTCAATAATAAGTCATTCCAAAAATCCGTAAAGGCTTCTGACCTCCACTTGGAAGTCGAGAAGCTCAAAAGGGAAGTCGCCATCAATAAGTAACGACTGTCGATCCTGGAAAATGCATTCAATGATTTCCAAAGCAATAAGCAAAAGCGATTACCCTAGAAGAAACTTCAAGAGTTCAAAGAGATGATTTAGAAGGAATCAACTATATCAATAAAGTCTACCATAAAAAATGGTTATCTAAAGTCACCATTAAGGTTCAAGATTTCAAGTTTGAAGCAGTTTCCTTACTGGATTATAGAATAGACCAAAACATCATCCAAGAAGGATTAATACCCTCAAGGTATTTTGAAAAAACAATGGAAGTTCTAAGAGGAGCCAACAATCAAAGACTTCACATTAATTATAAGTTGCCAAAAGCGCATATTTGCAAAGGAGATGTGTGTTTCGTTAACACATTTATTTTAGTCAAAGACCTATTAGAGGAAGTTATTCTGGGCACACCCTTCCTTACTCAATTATACCCTTTTCATGTTTCTGAGAAAGGATTATCATCTCAGAAATTTGGGAAATAATGATTTTTGAGTTCTATCATCCGATAACTCCTAAGTACATATCAAATATTGAAGAAGAAATCCAATAGTTTATCAATAGGATTTCTAAGAAAGAGAAGCAAATTGAGTTCCTTCAAGATGACATTAAGAATAAGAAAGCTGCTAACCAAATTGCTAAAGAAAATCCAGCATCTGCTAAAGAAAATGGAAGCTGAAATTTGTTCGGACATCCCAAATGCCTTTTAGGCCCGCAAAAAACATATAGTTGAGCTCCCATATGTCGATGGATTTGATGAAGCCCAAATTCCCACTAAGGCCAGACCCATTCAAATGTCAAAATACCTAATCAAAATCTGCAAGGCAGAAATTGATGAGCTTCTTCGAAAAGGGCTTATTAGCCCATAAAAAAGCCCATGGTCCTGTTCGGCCTTTTACGTCAATAATCAAGCCGAGAAGGAACGAGGAGTTCCGAGATTGGTAATCAACTATAAACCCCTTAATAAGGCTCTCAAATGGATTAAGTATCCCTTTCCTAATTGACAAGATTTATTAAAAAGAATAACCTCAGCCAAGGTTTTCTCAAAGTTCGATATGAAATCTTGATTTTGGCAAATCCAAGTATCTGCAAAGGACAGATATAAAACTACCTTCAACGTCCCATTCGGACAATACCAATGGAACGTCATGCCATTTGGATTAAAAAATGCTCATTTAGAATTTCAGAATGTCATGAATGACATATTCAACAAATATCAGGATTTCACTATCGTCTATACAGATGATGTCTTGGTATTCTCAAATATAATTGAATATCACTTTAAGCACTTGCAAGTGTTCTTCAACATTATTAAGACAAATGGTCTTGTGGTGTCTTTACCAAAGATCAAATTTTTTCAAACGAAAATTAGATTTCTTGGTTATGACATTAATTAAGGAATAATCAAACCAATCCAACGATCGCTAGATTTTGTGGATAAGTTTCCAGACACTATTCAAGAAAAGACACAGCTCCAACATTTTTTTAGATATGTAAATTATATTGGAGACTTTATCAAAGACCTCTGTACCATCTGTCTCTCCGTTTATGACAGATTGAAAAAGAACCCAAAACCATGGACGAACGAGCATACTCGAGCAGTCCAATAAATAAAAGCTTTAGCAAAAGGCATCTCATGCTTATCACTAATGGATGAAAAAGCTTATCAAATTGTGGAAACCAATGCATCTGACATTGGTTAGGACGACATTCTCAAGCAAGGAATTAACGGAAGAGAAACAGTAGTCCGTTATTATTATGGAGTCTGGAATGATGCTCAAGAACTATTCCACAGTAAAAAAAAAGGAGATTCTCGCAATAGTAAATTGTGTTCAAAAGTTCCAAGGAGATCTTATCAACAAAGATTTTCTGGTGTGAACGGATTCAAAGGCTAGTAAATACATCTTTGAAAAGGATGTGAAGAATCTAGTTTCAAAGCAAATCTTTGCAAGATGGCAGACAATCTTATCCTGTTTTGATTTCAAAATTGAGCCCATAAAAGACACGGAAAACTCTCTTGCGGATTATCTAAGCAGAGAACACCTCTCAAGGGAACAACCTCCTAAAAAAAAAAATATCTCCCTCAAAAACCCCTAAAAGCTCATGGAAACTCCTGGCTGTCCTCGGCCACTAAGGCGGTCTCTGCTGACGCAGAGCATTCAGGCTAGCCCTTCCAAGGCTAGTATTGTTGGATTTTATGTCCTAAAACTTGTAGTTTGTAAATTGATAAACATATTCTGTTTTGTTTTTCGATAAAATTGTTATTGAAATTGTAATATTGAATCCAATAAACTAAGGTCCTGAGGCTATTTAATGTAGTGCGAACTTTACGTAGTGACATAAATGTAGATCAAGTTCAAATATATAGCCAAAATGGTCTACAATATATGAAGAAGGTTGGGCATCTTATTCTGGGGACACTATGGATGTAGCCCATTTTGTAGTTAATACAAACGATGTGATCCTAAATCGTTCATGTGGAGACATAAAAATAGGGGCATCCTATGTAAAGAGTTTACATATGATTGAACCATGAAATAGTCACTTTTTACGTTCTGAACGCCATTTAATGTATAAAACTGATTATTTATTTAATTGATGACCTAGGTAACTTAATCTTAATCCTAAGCTAACTATGAACTTCTGTTCACTCGGAATTATCTTTAGATCTGCATAGGTAAAGACAGCTCATTATCGCTGTCCCAGTAAACCTCCCATTTTAGGGGTAAGATCAGATGGATAGTTGGGAACATAGGGTGCAAGACGGAATTCACTCCTACTCATTATAGGGATAGTAGATAGGTTGTTCCCTTTAGTACTGAATCTAGGTCTAGAACAAGGGGCCCCACCCCCTCCTTGGACCGAGAGGGGTTCGGTTTATAGGTTGGACCTTAAACCAATTGTTCATTAGAGGATTGGTGAAACTTAAGGAATAAGATGTAGTCTCGGGGGTAAAACGGTTTTTATGACCCAGCCGAGATTACGATCAACCTGTGAAGGATTAACTTACTAATCATGGTTATATCATATAGACACTAATATATCTATAGTGAGGGGAGTGCAACTACGGGACTATAGTGGAATGACCCGTGAGTTAACGAATGTTGATTAGCTCTGAAAAGAGTTTTAGCCAGCTAATCTCGGATCGTTGGAGCCCATGATCTATAGGTCCATTAGGTTCCCCTACTAGCTCATATGGAATAAACTTAGAACAGTTTGATAGAATAATTCGAACAATTCGAATTAGGTGAAGAGAGAGAAATCGACAAGTATATGTGATATAGTGATCAGTTTTTCAGTTTAGAGATACAACTTTAATGTTTAAATGTGATTTATATATCAAGAATATGAATGCGTTCATATTCGGAAGCTCGGAAATAATGGAAATAGTCAAAGATGTAAAAAGTCAAAGAGTTGACTTTTGACTTTGAAAAGTCAAACTTTGACCGACCTTATATTCAAATTGATTTGAATTTTGAGAAAATGAATTTTGATTCATGCTCGGGAGGTCAAAATCAACACGGAAAAAATCATAAAAAGTCAAAATGTTGACTTTTCGGTCAAAGTTTGACTTTGACAAAATGACTATTTTGCCCTTTGACTAAAGTTAGTGGGAAAATCCAAACTTTTGTTGGATAATTCTACTAACAAGATGGTGGGCTAGGTGATGGCTTATAGTGGAGACATCAAGCCCACTTAGATAGTGTATTTTGAGGTCTTGGGTTTTTATGAATTTGTTTCAAGCAAATGTTGCATGACTTTTTTCTATAAATTTGGGCTTTCAAATTGGATGAAAAAAACTTTTGCCATTTCAGATAGAAAACTAATTTCTGAATTGGGTTGGAAAAAAAAAACCCAAACCAAAAAGAAAAATCCATCTCCTATTTTCATCTCTTTCTCTCTCTCGGTTTCTTCATTCATCGGGTCCCACAATCCGGTTCTGAGTCCAGAGGATAGTAGGTCAGCTCTAGTGGTTGTCCAGTTCGTGTTCGGGTGGAGATGAAAGCGTTTCGGGAGCTTCAAAGGTTATTTTTGAAAAAACCTAATTAATTAATTTAGGGTTGCATGCTATTTTTCTTTTAATTAGAAGCAATTAGAGTATAATTAGATCCTTATTCCGCTGCGTGTTTTGTCTAGTATTTCAAAGGACAAACAACTTATCTCTCAATCTTCTGCACCATCTCCCATGAGTACAGACAATTATGCCATGGACACCAACTTTGAAGTCGTGTCTAGAAGGCGCCAAGGCAGTTCCCAGAAGGCACTTTCAATACAGTCAGGATCCTTAAGCCTGCCTCCTCAGCCCTCAACAACACCGTTACGTCCTTCGGGAGCAAACAACTCAAATAAGAGACCCATTAGGCCATCTTCAAATTTAATTCCTAAAACCCATCAACATTTTCCCAAGTGGTAAAACCAAATGTTTTCCAACCGAGGCCACCAATTTCGGGATATTTCACTTAAACAACAATGGTTGATATAATGATCGAGCCAGAATTTGACGGACCATCCATTCAAGAAGTCTGTTCTCAAGTTTTCCCTCACGGATTGAACTATCTTCCCGAAGATGTATCAAAGACAAGAACTTTCTATGAATTCATCTTGGTGGACACCAAATCCGTGGAAATTACTCATTGTTTCGGATCGTTCCAATCTTTCAAAAATCGTATACTCAAAATTGACAATATTCAAAGTGCTAACTCCATCCCACTAGAATCAAGAGATGTTTATTGTAAAAAAATTCTCAAAACCCTTCAAACCTTAAACATATACATACCATGACTACATGCGAGCATGATATAATATCTTCTGGTTTCAAGCATACAACCATTCTTGGTTTGTGACATTTTGTAAGCAAATGAATTTTCCAAATTGGTTTCAATCATTGTGGAACCATTTTGGACTATCAGAAGAAATCTTCCCAGTAGAAGTCCAAAGGTCTTACCACCTTTTTCAAAATAGCATCTACGCGTCTCCTCGTTCAAAGACGTTTAGATTTGCATTATATTTTCAAATTTCGTGGATCTTTTGTTGGAATTTCCAACTAGGACCATATGGAAATTTTAAAGCCTTATGCATAGCACTAAGGATCAAGTGGTGGGAAAAGTTTGACTACTCTCACCTAGAAGCGTCAAAACTAAAAGATTGGTTCAAAGTCAATGTTCATCTACAAGATTTATCTCATCAAGAAGATGAACAATTTACTTTGATGAAAAATTCAATCATGAGTTCTCTCGCTGGAGCAGGATCACACGCTGATTTTACTTCAGTGCTCAATACAGTCGTTGAGCAGTTATCAGACCATGACGAAACTCTAGAAGATGCAAATTCTTCTGCATCAGAAATAATGAAGTCGAAGATGATTATGACCCCTTCGCCAATTACGACATCAATGACCCATTTTTAGACTCACAGCCAAATTAGTCTAAGAAATATTGACTCAAATGTTTATTTAAACTTAAAATTATGTAAATTATTTAAATCACTTTTGTACAAAGGTGTGTAATCGGTCTGCAATTATTATCGCCGTTCAAAAGAACCTACATTTGAGGCAGAGATGATGGAGATAGTATGTTTGTGAAGTGGATTAACCACCCACCGGCCACAGCGGTTAGCTGAAGATTGCAAAGCTCGGACAGATCACTCTGACAGAAATGACTATAATATCCCATTAACTCATAAGGATTACCTTGGGCAATCAAATTAGGAGGGCTAGCCGAACTAGTAAGACCCTTGATCGTAGTCTCAAAAGAGTTGATACGGTAGATATATACAATAGGCTTTCCAATCAAGGCCATTCAGGAGAAACTGGGTGACATCATCAATAGCTATCAATTGAAGATCTTATCAAGCGTGCTTGAAGATAATGCAGACATATCCCATCTATCTACCTTTATTGTTTTATTATTGCTTTGTGCTTTATTGCTTTATTATTACTTTTCCCATTATGATGAGATAAGGTCAAGGGTACTGTCCCACCGATAAATCTTATCGTAATCTTATCTTTTTCAAAAAAGAAAGATTCCAAAAGGATAAAATACCAGTTAGGGGTCCTGTCTTGTCAGCTACCTTTGGAAATTTTCAATTATGTAATCTTTATTTGTTGAGATGCGTGTCAAAACCTTATCGAAATTGCTAGTAGGTGGAGGCCTAATAAAAATTCTATAATTTTCACTCAACGCTGCATGACTGTCCATGTGGTAGTCTGCTCGCGTTAGGTCATTAAAAGTCGTAGATCGAATACACGATTTAGAGGTCATCGTGTATTGGGTACACGATTTATACACCTATTTTTGTTAATAATTTCCTCTCAAACCTATTTTTGTTAATAACTATTAAAATAACATTATTTAAAGAAAAAATTCCTGAAAGAAAGGTAACCAATGAAGAATATGGAGAAAATGCTCTTTGAAATTTAACCTACCTTTTAAAAATAAATGGTTTTTGGCTTTGTCTGACATCATCCTCTTATGAAATTATCAAAAGCATCCCATTTTCCTTCTCTTCCTCTTCGTTTTTAAGGCCAAATTTCATTCGATTTTAAATCATAAACCAAATATCATTCGATTTCAATTCGTAGGCCAAATTTTATTCAAATTCTAAATATGGGGTGAGAATCCACCTCAAATCAAGTTCATGGCAGATGAGATAGCTCATGTTGGCAAAATATAAACCGTTGATCTCTGATATTTTTGTAGTTATCGTGAGAAATTTAGTGACAATGAAATGGAAGAAAGAATGGTAGCATAATTATTATGATTGTATGCACAAGTTTAAAATGTTTCCGTTTTTTTAAATGGAAGGATTTAACCTCGAATCTCTATGGCAATATATGTTTATTGTGGTTTAAAATGCTGATGAGGTTAAAATATGGATGTAGATGATTTTCTCTCTTTTTTTTTTTTGGAAAAGAATTTAAAAACAAAACAAAAAGTTATGGTCTCGTCTGGTAACCATTTCGTTTTTCGTTTTTTGTTTTTAAAATAATCCTATAAAGACTATTTTTAGCTCTAAATTTTGTCCGTTGTTATCTACTTGTTTACCAATGGTTTAAAAATCAAATCAAATTTTGAAAATTAAAAAAATAGTTTTTAAAGATTTGTTTTTATTTTTAGAATTTAACTAAAAATATAACCATTATATTTAAGAAAGATACAAATTATATTTAAGAAAGATACAAATTATTATAAACATGGAAAATAGGCATTAATTTTCAAAAATCACAAGAATAAAAAAAAATGAAGTGATTATTAAACGAGCTTAAAAAAACAAATTCAAAAGTTATTTTTGTTTTTAGAATTTTATTAATAATTCATGTTTTTCCTAAAAAACCATATATAATTGGAATGAAAATTTGAGAAGTCCACAAGCATAGATTTCAAAAACTAAAAACAAAAATTGTTATCAAAGGAGGCGTATATTAATTGATCACAACTTTTATGAATAATAATCAAGTGTATAGTACCATTTTTAAAGAATTACTAAATATGACAAAATTTAACGGTGATAGATTCCAACTAATGATATGATCTATTATTGATAGACTTCAACTAACAATACAATCTATCATTAATATACTCAATATGGTCTATTATTAATAGACTACAAAAATTAGATCTAAATTTTGTTATATAAGAAAATTTTTGTGCATTATACATAATACTTTAGGTTCGATATTTGCAATTGTCTCTATTATTTATTACGAGTGTTAAAAAATGGAGCCAAACTGACATATTGATCCAAACTCACACATTAATCCAAACTGAAACCAAATCAACCACGGTTATTATTGATTAAAAAAATTATTTTTTTGTATGTGTCTTTTAATAAATCGAGATATTTACTTCAGTCTCCGGTTTTACCCTTTAAAAAACAAAATATCTCGAACAAAATTGGCCTAAATATATATTTTTAAAATAACCCTCAACGTGGGAGTGGAGAAAAAAAAAACTCCGTAACTTAAACGAGGATGAGGTGGAAAATGTATTCTTCGTCCTCGTCCTTATCTCATAATAATTAATCATATTATTATTATTATTGTAATATAAATATTATTTTGAAATTTCAAGTTTTATTGAACAAAATAATGAAATATGCTTTAGTTAAATAATTAAAATTAGATTATATGTGTATGAATAATTTGTTAGATAATTATTTTTTATTAGAAAATTTGAGTAATTTCTCTATTGATTTAAATTGTCTACGTGGAATGAATCATATAAAAGAATTAGTTATAAACATAACTATATAATTAAAACTTTTCAAGTAGCTATTAAAGTCAATTGTTTTTTTTTTTTTTTTTTTTTTTCGTTTTAAAAAGTAAAACGAAAAGAAAGATTCCTACAAGAATGGAGATGGAGACAGCATCTTTGATCCACTACTGCATTGTGGACATCTCTACACTTAACCCAATCCATGGATTTAACCCCTTACCTTAGCCTACAATTCAAACAATCCAAACCCATACCTTTAATCCTCTAAACAACAAATATCATTCGAGGGCTTTTGCTTTTCAAAAAGGGGTGTGTGGCCGTCATGGAGACCGAACAAAATAACAAGCAATCAGAGAAGTTAAAAGTTGTCGATGGATGAAAAAGCCAGTCCATCATCCGCAAAGTCCTCGCATAGAAAACGATAATAGTAAAAATCTTCAAGTCCATAATGCAAAGAATGTGGAACTTAGGATGTGTTTGAAAGACATTTTTTTCTTAAGTCAATTCAAATGGGCTCTTAGATGACCGATGGATATTGAGAGCACGGGAGGAGTATGTTTTTCTGAAAGTTCCAAAGTAGTTGAGAGAAAAAATGAATCGTGGTATGAGGTTCGAGTCTCTTTCAAGAACTAAGAGGAAATATCAGTTCTTTTGCCGTGGAATTTAGATACGCTTGTTTCTGGGTTCACTTTCATGACTTGCCCGGTCTGTTTTTGCAAGAAAATGGCGATTGTTTTAGATGCAGTGGACTCCTTCGTTGAGGCTAAAACATATGACAAAGGCAGATGTGGAAGAGGAACTCTTCGAGTTAAGATATGTACTACGTTAGCCAGGGGTTTGGAATTATTATGCCTTTAATGACAACCTATGACGCACGCCCGACATTGTTTTCTTTTAATGTTAGTCAGTGACTGACACTAAATATAAATTTTGTTGTAAAGCCTTGTGATTAATATATCTGTAAGACAAGATTTGACATCGTTATTGAGGTTTAATTGATAAGCTATAATATCTCTTTTGTAATATGATGACAAATGCCAATAACTTAATTTTGAATTAGATACGATTTAAATTATTCATCTTTATAATTTTTATGATTTAGAGCCTATTTGGACCTAATATCTTATGTGGGGAGATGATATAGTTTCTATATAACTGTTTGGCCCATTGATATACTATCTCCCATTTTTACTTCATTAATCCTCATTTAACACTCTTAGCTTTTTCACCTCCATTTCCTATGTCTCCTCCTTTTTTATGGCTCACTTACATTTTTATTTTTTTTTATTCTTTTCTTGAGTTTATTTCATTATACTTCCGGTGTAATTTTTTTTCTCCATTATATCCATTTTGTTAAGAAACCATGGTATTTCAATCTAGTTACATGCACCCATTTTTACCTTTAATTTACATACATCATTTTTTTGTCCAGTGTCTTGTGATAGAATATATTAATAATTTATTATCTATAAATTATGTCATTTAAGTTTTCATTTTTATTTGCTTAGTATATCAATTATTTATTTGTATAATGCCCATTAAAAAAATCACAATATTTTGGATTAACTCTTTGTACACAATTTTTCAAAAATAAAAGAAATCTCTTCATATGCAACATCAATATTCAAAATCTACTCTTCAAAAGCGATTATAAAACCTCAATAGAAAACTCATTCGTGAATATATATGAGAAAAACCTCAACAAAATCCCTAAAATCAAATAGTTTTAATTCTTTTTAAATGCTTCACTAAAATATTTAATTGACCATTCATAACCCTTTAGTTCTCGATAGTTTTTAAAAATTAAAATTTAAAAACTACTTTCCCTCGTTTATTTTTATTTTTTGTTTTATTTTTTTATTTGTCTTACTTTTGAAGACTCTTTTCAAAATTCAAGTTATGATTGAAAATTATATATATATATATATATAGATATATGTTTAGTATTAAAAAGTGGAAAAAGATTTTAGAAAAAAAGTTGGTACGTCCATCCCTTACTTAAAATTAAATTTCGTATTTTTAGTATTGGTATTTTATTGACTATTTACAATTAATCTTAAATTTTGACTGGTTTTTTTTAAACAACAATAAAAAAGAATTATTTAAAAGGCAATAATTAAATATAAAAAACTAAATTGATACAATAATTAAATTATAATATCTTAAAAGATAGTGTTCATACAGACAAATTATTTTAGAGTACAAAAAACTTAACCAGATATCACTGACATATGAACTCTACACACCCAAATACAGACATATGAACTCAGACATAACAACTCAGCACACCCATACATAGACATATGAACTAGACAACACAACTCTATATCCCAAACACAGACATCAGAACTTCAGACATCCTATATCATCTCAATGCCCCAAACAATCCCTTATAGAAAAACTCATCGGTGGAGATATTCAATATATCCTTAAATTGGAAGTTTTCACATCGACATTGAAATCAAATTTTTAATTCTTGGTAGTGCTGAACTCTAATGCAATCAATAAATGAAATATGATCAAATTGAAAATAAACTAATTATATAAAGTAAATTGAAAGAAATTGGAAACCAAAAAAGATAGAAAATATTTCTCATATTAACCCTTAAAATGGGTGTATGGCTGGCATCGAGTTTACCGTCACCCGTAAACCCGCGCCTACATAAATAATATTTATAAATCATCAAACTAACTACTTATACTAACTGGTCGTACAAGTGGCAAGTCCAGGGTCGAACCTCAGGAAAGCGCGGAAGATTAGTTAATCGAAGCCCATTTTCAATTAAAGGGATAAATGGGGGGTTAGTGTGGATGGATAATTGAAATTGCGTGAAAATAAAAATGCAAGAAAAGTAAAGATAAAAGCGCAATTAATCGAGATATCTTAGCTTAAATTTAGATCATCGACCCAATTTATGACTTAAATTTCTTGTTTATGCTTAGCCCAATTGATTGGAATCCCAACCAATGGTCTTAATTATCTAATTAATCAAAATGAATAGAAAATGAATCCGTTCCAGACAAATGAACAAATCACATTACGTTCTAGGAATTATGCTAAGATGAGTGTTTAACTTCCAAGGTCTAATTAAACAATGAATACGATTTTTCTCTAGGTTGCTAGGAACAACTTTTTGCCTAACAAACCTATTGCTTCCAATGGGATTATCCTATAAATATGTGTCAAATATTACAATGTAATCATAAAGCATTAGAATCACACGACAAAATTATTGGACATCAATCTACAATTAAAATCATGCAATTCATAAATATAAATTCGGATCAAAACCCATAAACAAGTTTGTATACATCATTGAATTGAAATCTCACAAAATTACATCGAGTTCTTTTGAATAAACTAGCAAACCAAAGTCTTACCTTCCCATGGAGGATGAGAAGCTACAATCCGGCATCTACTCGATAAATTACTAAAGATACTGAAAATTGAAGGAAAAGGAAGAAGGGTCTAACTCCAACCTCCATCGATTCGGCCTCCCAAGTTCAGCATAATCTAACTTAGGGCCAAGGAGAAGTGTACATATAGAGACCAACGCAGCATTGCAACACTTGGAATAGCGTTGCAATGCTGATGCGGCCGAAATGAAGCATCAGGAAAGAAGTTCAACGCATGGCCAACGCTCACTTGCACGCGTGCCTCGTTGCTTGTTCATCAATTATCGCAGCGTCGCAACACTCTAGAGAAGCGTTGCAACGCTGGTGCTTTTGTCTTTCAGCGTTGAAATTCAAACGTTGAGATGCGTTGGAACGCTGATGATGATTCAACTCCAGAGCATCGTAACGCTTGGGGCAGCGTTGCAACACTCCCCTACAGTCCAAGCTATTGCCTTCAAGCGTTGCACGAGCGTCAGGCTTAGGCCAATTATGAGTGTTGTGACGTTCCGGAAAGGGCATTTTGGTCATTTTGATTCCTTTGAAGCCTAGATGCTCAAATTAACTCTAAATTGCTTCAAATTAACCACATTCTTCACCAAATGATTAATTCTACCTCTTGGTTGTTCGATACCAATAAAATAAGGAAATAAACATGTAAAATCCAATAACGAGCCCGAATTAAGCTATGAATAATAACTCTTTTTGAGAGCTATCAAACACCCCCAACTTAATTCTTACTCATCCCGAGCAAGGTAGAAAGACACAATCAAGTAAGAAATAATTGAAAACTGTTGGGCATATCATCCATATTTTCATTCATAAAAATAACGCATCAAGTTTTTGGCGCCGTTGCCGGGGATTTCAGCAAAATAGTTGTTAACTGTAATTTTTGTGATTTCTTTGCAAAACTCTCAATCTCTGGCGAACTACAACCCAGAGATTGAGAGAACATTTTGAAGGAGACTACGAGACCGCCAACAACAACCACAATCCGATAAAGAAGAGATGGCAGAGCAGCCTGGAGGTGGAGCACCAAATGATAATAATGTCATGGCGAATTCGATTCTGTTGGCAAATGATCGCAATAGGCCCATTAAGGACTATGCATCGCCAAACCTCTATGATTTCTCTCCGGGAATCATGAGGCCTGCCCTCGACGGAAATAGATTCGAGATGAAACCGGTGATGCTGCAGATGATCCAGACTGCAGGTCAATTCGGAGGAAGACCTGGCGAGGATTCGCACGCCCACCTCCGAAGTTTTATTGAAATCTACAATACTTTTGTGTTCTCGAACATCTCTGTTGACGAAGTTCGACTAACGTTGTTCCCATTTTCTCTATGTGATCAGGCTAGGAAATGGGCTTATTCGCTCGTACCAAGAGAGATTACTTCTTGGGAGCAGGTAGTGGAGAAATTCATGAAAAAGTATTTTCGACCTACCGAGAATGCAAGATGGAGAAAGCTTATTACTTATTTTGAACAAGATACGGACGAATAGCTCAGCGATGCTTGAGTGAGGTTTAAAAGGTTGGCCTGAGATTGTCCGCATAATGGGCTACTAGAATGCCTTCAAATGGAAATTTTCTATCATGGTTTGAACCCTGCTTCGCAGACTGCTGCCAATGCGGTAGCCGCTGGTGGTCTGCTTGACAAAACTTACAAGGAGGCGAAGAATATTCTGGATCGCATCTCCAAGAACCATGAAGACTGGAGGGAGAGTGACAAGAGATTGAGACTCAAAGATTTCGATGCAAATAATGGTGCCATTGTTTCGTTACAAAACCAAATGACCGAAATGATGAATTTGATTCAAGGAATGGTGATCAACAGCCTAACACCGCAAGGTGGGCAAATTAACGCAATAAGTCAAAACACCGCAAGGTGGGCAAATTAACGCAATAAGTCAAAACACCGCAAGGTGTGCGACTTGCGGTGATGGGCATGCGATGGAAGATTGCCCACAAAATCCACTGTCTGCATATTTTGTAAAGAATAATCCCTTTTCAAACACTTACAACCCCAGGTGAAGAAACCACCCTAATTTTGCTTGGAAGAATCAACAACAAAATTTTCAATTTGTGGCGCAAAAAGAAGGGCCACCAGGATTCTTCCAACGCAACAACGGTCAACAGAGCAACCAAGCAAGTAGTTCACAACAACCAACACAATCTTCTTCTCTAGAGAGCCTATTGAAGCAATATATAGAGAAAAACGAGACAGTGCTTCAAAGTCAGGCTACGTCCATCCGCAACCTTGAATTGCAAATAGGACAGATTGTGAATGAGCTGAAGAGTCGACTGCAAGGGGTGTTGCCAAGTTCTACCGAGCTTCCACGCAACCCAAGGGGATTAAGTAAGAAGCAATGTCAGGTTGTGACATTGCGCAGTGGAAAGACTGTGGAGGGAGAAAGGAAGGATCAGAGTAGAACAACTTCCATCGCAACTGAGCCCGAGATTGCAGTAACACAAGAAGAAGAAAGAGAGAATGAAGCAGTGGAACCTGAAGTTACATCGACCTCAAAGTCAAATGAAACGGGAACTGTGAAAGTCCAGCTACCACCTTTCCCTTAGAGGCTAAGAAAGAAGAAAAACGAAGAGGTATAGTACCAACGCTTCTTATCTATTTTAAAGCAATTAGATGTTAACATTTCTTTTAGTGAAGCAATTGAGAAAATGTCTGCCTATGCCAAGTTTCTGAAGGACATGGTAACTAAGAAAAGAGGCACTGGAAAATTTGCCACAGTGGCATTAATGCAAAGTTCCAAATCAATTATTCCACCGAAGATGAGCGATCCTGGGAGCTTCACTATTCCTTGCTCCATAGGAGGACTCTATATTGAGCAAGCCCTGTGTGACTTGGGGGCCAGCATAAATTTGATGCTGCTGTCAATCTTTAGACAATTAAATGTGGGGCAACTCGTGCCCACATCAGTGACTTTTCAATTGGCTGACAGATCTCTGGTTCATCTAGAAGGTAAGGTAAAGGATGTGCTGATCACGATTGATAAATTTATTTTGCCAGCTGACTTCATCATTCTAGACTATGAGGCCGACAAAGATATGCCTATAATTTTGGGGCGACCTTTCTTATCAACGGGTCGTGCTCAAATTGATGTGCACAAGGGAGAAATCATTTTGAGCATAAACAGACAAAAGCTCAAATTTAACATAATTCGTGCCATGAAATTCCCAGATGAGGAAGACCTACAAGATTCTGACGATGACTTAAATTTGATTGAAGAAGAAAAGTCTAATAAAAAGTGTGAAGAAGAGGATGCCAACGCATCCGTAGCTTTCTGCAATGCGATCATAGCAAAAACAAACAAAGAAGAAGAAATGATCGCAACGCAAGAAGAAGAACCAAAAGAAGAAAGAAAAACAACGCAACCTTCCCTCGTGGAACCGCCAACACTTGAACTGAAAACCCTACCAACACATTTGAAGTATGCATTTCTGGGGCAGAATGAGAAGCTGCCAGTGATAATTTCCTCTGTGCTCAACGAAAATCAAGAGAATGCGTTGATGAGCATTCTCAAGAAACATGTGCGAGCAATTGGCTGGAAGCTTGCTGACATCAGAGGAATTAGCCCCGCATACTGCATGCACCACATTCGTCTTGAGGGTGACCACAAAGAAACTATTGAAAATCATCGCAGACTCAACCCTGTGATGAAGGAGGTCGTAAAAAAGGAGATTATCAAATGGCTGGATTCGGGCATTATCTATCCCATTGCAGATAGCACGTGGGTCAGCCCCGTGCATTGTGTGCCGAAGAAGGGCGGAATGACGGTAGTCCCCAATGAGAACAATGAATTAATACCACAAAGAACCATCACTAGATGGCGCATATATATGGTCTACCACAAATTGAATGCGGCCACAAAGAAAGATCACTTCCCTCTGCCATTCATTGATCAAATGCTAGACTGACTAGCAGGGAATGATTTTTACTGCTTCTTGGATGGATATGCTGGGTACAATCAAATCATGATAGCTTCCGAAGACGAAGAAAAGACCACATTCACCTGCTCATATGGGACATTCGCTTTTCGCCGCATGCCGTTTGGTCTCTGCAATGCACCGAGCACGTTCCAGAGGTGCATGATGGCGATCTTTTTAGATTTTCTCGAAGACTCAGTGGAAATATTTATGGATGACTTCTTCGTTTATGGGAACACTTATGAAGTCTGCCGGCTAATTTGGAGAAAATTCTGAAAAGATGTGAAGAGACGAACCTGGTGCTCAACTGGGAAAAATGTCACTTCATGGTGAAAGAGGGTATAGTGTTGGGACACAAGGTCTCCCGAGAAGGGTTGGAGGTGGACAAAGCAAAGATCGACGCAATTGAAAAGTTTCCACCTCCAACCAGCGTGAAGGCTGTGTGAAGCTTCTTGGGGCACGCTGGATTTTACAGACAATTCGTGAAGGACTTTTCTAAAAGAGCACAACCACTGAGTGCGTTGTTAGAAGCGGACAGAAGGTTTGAATTTGACAACAATTGCCTCAACGCATTCCAAGTTTTAAAAGATGTGCTGATTACCGCGCTCGTCTTGATTTTGCCGGATTGGACACTGCCGTTCGAAATCATGTGCGACGCAAGCGGGTATGTGATGGAAGCTGCATTAGCGCAAAAAAAAAAAAGATAACTATTTTGAACCCCATCGCATATGCGAGTAAAACTCTGAACTGTGCTCAAATCAATTATACCACCACTGAAAAAGAACTCCTGGCTGTGATTTTTTCGTTGGAAAAATTTCGGGCATATCTATTGGGAACCAATGTACTCATTCACTCTGATCACTCGGCAATCAAATATTTGATGACAAAGAAGGACGCAAAGTCGAGGTTGATCAGATGGGTTCTTCTCCTTCAAGAATTTGATATCGAAATAATTGATCGGAAGGGGACAGAGAATCAAGTTGCGGATCACTTGTCCAGACTAGAAAATTTCGATGTTGACCGCAATGAAGAATTTCCTTGGTATGCGAACATCGTTAATTATTTGGTTTGTGAACAATTCCCTGAAGATTACACCTACCATCAACGGAAGAAGCTCAAGAATAAATGCAGACACTATTATTGGGATAAGCCGAATCTGTATAAAAGAGATGCAGACCAAATCATTCGATTATGCGTACTAGATGCTGCTCAACAACGCATATTGTCACAGTGCCACGATTCGCCATATGGAGGACGATTTGGAGGGCAACATACTGTAAACAAAGTTTTGCAAAGTGGATTCTTTTGGCCTTCATTATTTAAGGATGTTGTCGACTATGCAATGAAATGTGATCGGTGTCAACGCACAGGCAACATTTCATGGAAGAACATAATGCCAATGAACACTATCTTGGAGCTGGAACTATTTGATGTATGGAGGATTAATTTCATGGGACCATTCCCTCCTTCAAACGACAAGCACTATATTTTATTAGTCGTTGACTATGTCTCCAAGTGGGTAGAGGCAATTGTATGCTCCGCAAGTGATGCGGCGGTAGTCTCCTAGTTCCTGAAGAAAAATATTTTCACTCGTTTTGGCACTCCCCGTGCCATCATAAGTGATGAAGGATCACATTTTGTCAACCACAATATAAAGAACCTGCTGTACAAGTACAATATCCTCCACAAGGTGGCCACCGCATACCATCCACAAACAAATGGCCTGGCTGAAGTGTCCAATCGTGAAATTAAATTGATACTTGAGAAGGTAGTGAAACCTTCACGGAAGGATTGGGCAATGAAGCTTGATGATGCGTTGTGGGCATACCAGACCGCATTTAAAACACCTATAGGTATGTCCCCCTATGCGTTGGTATTCGGTAAGGCATGTCATTTGCCTTTGGAGCTGGAGTATAAAGCATTGTGGGCGGTCAAGAAACTAAATTTTGATTTGAAGATAGCAGAGGAAGCGCGAAAAATGCAACTGGTTGAGCTAGAAGAATGGCGGAACAACGCATATGAAAATGCGAAAATTTATAAAGAGCGCACCAAGTGCAGGCATGACCAACGCATGTGCGGTAAGAACCTCCAAGTCGGGCAGAAAGTTTTGCTTTTCAATTCACGTCTGTGACTCTTCCCGAGAAAGCTAAAGTCATGTTGGTCCGGACCGTTCATAATTCGACAACTACTTCCGCATGGCGCGATGGAATTATCAAATGACGACGGAACCAACATATTCAAAGTCAATGGGCAGCGAGTACAGGAATACCATGGAGAAGACTGGCATCGCCAAGTCGACTCCATGGAACTAAGAAACTTTGAATGAAGAAGAAAGTAGGTGGTCCCTGCGTTATTAGATGATCGCAACTTATCAGGGACACAAGTTTTGGGAAACCTCAAGTCTTCAACTCTTTTCTCCACTATTCGAAATTTTCACTATCTTTTCAATTCTGATTTATCCTTACTTTACTATCTTTTCAATTTACACTCTTATTTCTACAAAAAAAAAATTGTGATAACGATTTTTATTTTGTTTAAAATAATTTGACCCTCTCTTTGTTTTGCTTACAATGATCGAGGTGCTGAATTGCGAAAATGCTACGTGAAGTAGCAATCATCTTATTCCATCACCGCAACCCAACAAAGAGTGATCGCCGCAAAGATGGATGCGTCAAGTCAATGCAGGCGACAACGCAAAAATTTGGGGGTGTACTCTTCCTTATCTTTATTTCCAATTTTGCGCTATCATATTGCATTTTAGTTTTCAAAGTTTTATCCCCGCATCCTCTTTAATCACCGTAATCATGTGACATAGATAAATTTAGTAAGTTACCGCATTTTGTTTCTTTGCCAAGTATGATTTCAATGATGAAAAATATGTTTCCATGTCTTTCGTATACATCAGAGTCAACTTAATCTTAAGATAGCTACCTCATAAAATATTTCTAGAAGTTAGGGGTTTACTAGCTTTCTTTCAAACTTCCTTTACAACGCATTCTATGACCATCACATGACTTATTTTAATTACTTTTGGCAATGAGGACATTGCTATATTTTAAATTTGGGAGTGAGGTATTTATTTTCGACCTTGCTATGTATATAAATAAATAAATAAATATATATATATATAGAATAACAACTCCACGGTCAATGCAATGGGAAACCCATGTTGATAAGAGTTAAGTTGTGAAAGGCACTTACCCGTAGTTGGATGTCCGCATGACACACATGGGGGCAAGCCAAAACGAAAGTAAGTCACCAAGATCAACGCATAAATCAATGACCGCAACTCCACTACCAAATCAGTGTGAGTTTAGTCTGAGAAAGAGTACATTGCTTGTAGTTGGATAAAGAGTACACTTTATTTATTTACTTGGTTACCACAACGTTTTCATAAACATTACCAATGCAACTATTTTGTCGATACAAATACTTATCTTCCTGAGGATCATAAAAATTACCACCTTTTGTCTCTGTAGGGTAGCTTATAAATAGGCATACCTTTGAACGATGTTCTAGTTTCTTAGGATTTTGCATCAACACGTGTGTTGGGCATCCTCATATCCTGAAATGATGTAAATTACCTTTACGTCCTCTTCAGAGCTCATAAGGTGTTTCAGAAACAATTTTCGAGGGAATTATGTTCAAAATATACACCGCAGTCTCAACTGCGTGTCCCAAAAAAGAATTAGGCATCAGGGCATAACTCATCATATAACGAACCATGTCCAACAAGGTTCTGTTTCTCTTTTCTGCCACACCATTTTGTTGAGGTGTGCCAAGGGTTGTGAGTTGGGGCTGGATTCCATGCTCTATCAAATAGTCTTGGAATTCGAAGTCCATATACTCACCACCTCGATCTGATCGAAGTGTTTTAAGCTTTTTACATAATTGGTTCTCAACCTCAACTTTATATTCTTTGAACTTTTCAAATGTTTTGGATTTATGATGCATCAGGTAAATATGCCCATACCTCAAATAGTCATCAATGAAGCTGATGAAATATTTGTTGGGATTGGTGTTTTAATTCTCCCGGAGTCTCGTAGTTTGTAATATATACACATTGTTATGAATAAAATAAGAGTTATTTTATCTGGCATTTACTCATATCCAATAAACAAAGCTCCATGGTTATCGTATGAAAACTTAAGCATGTATATGAGATATACAAGTGGATCATGCTTTAAATGATAACCTAAATAGGTCTGTAGTATAGGGATTAAGAAGGGATTCCTAAACCTGGTGACACTATGGATACGACCCACTTTGTAGAGATTTGCAAGCATTGTGAGCTACTACAGATGGTAGATCCTGACCATTCATGTGGAGACATGCGAGGGGGGTGTCCTATACAAAGAGTTTGTATAAGACCGGACCACGAGATGATTCGTCTCTATAAATTACGCCGTTGATACTGGAGACTTACATCTCACCTAAATGACCATAGGTGACATGACCTCAATCCTGAGTGTTTTGGGACTCTTGCCTTTGAGGGTGATCCTTTGATTAGTATAGGTGAGAGTGGCCAGATTGCCGACTCAACATGCCTACCCTTTTGGGGACTTGTCTGATTTGGGAGCGGGGAACTCAGTTACACAAATGGAATTCACTTCTTCCCCGAAGCAGGGGTAAGTAGATATATTGCTCCCTTAAGGGCTGATTCTGGGGCTTAAACATAGTGTCCACATAAGAGAGGACTCAGTCATAGTAGGACTATGACTTATGTTCATTAGAGGGATCAATGGTACTTAAGAAGTTAGATGTAACTACAGGGGCATAAATTTTATTGGCCCAACTGTAGTTACGAGTGATCTATGATGTGTTATCGAACTGTTGATTGGTTAAGATGGGCACATGATATATCTGTAGTAAGCAGAGTTCAGCTGTCCATCTTTAGTGGAGTGCCTGGCTGTTAACGAATGGTGGATCCCGTGACTAAAGAGTTTAGTCAGTTATTCACGTACCGTTGGAGCTTTGAGCTACAGGACCATAAGGTCCCCTTGGTAGCTCAATGGATTCAAGTTGAAGATCAGTTCTTTGTGTTAATTTGAAATGTTCAAATTGACAAGAGGTAATTCGATTATATATGATATGATCGGTGTGGTGTATGAGATACATCAAGTGGACGATTAATGTAAATGAGATTTACATTAAGTACCATGAATTAGAAAAAGAGCTATGGTTTATAGTTTCATGAGATGAAATATTAAAACTATAGGTTATAAATATAGTATGGTAAGTTAGTTATCATATATATTTATAATAATATTAATTATTGAATAATTGAGTGAGAGGTTATTGGTTGTTTCATGGTAACGTGAGATAAAAGGAAAAATGTTTTACTAAATTTAGTTGTTGATGTTCTTGAGATTTCTATTCTCAGGAAAGTTCTCACAGTGACTGTCAAGTAAATGAGATTTACTAAACGACAGCTGAAGAAGAGACTAGATGATCGGGGAGTGTTTCTATACGATAGACACTCAACTGGCCGATTAGCTAAATGATCATATAGCTTTTGCTAGACGATCGCGGAGTTTCTTCTAAATGATTGGGCATCGTCTGCACGATAGACATTTGCCATCTCCCACTTGCTCAATCATTTACACGATTATTCTTCCTCCCGTCTCGTCTTCTAACCAAGTCCACACAGGGCCCACACTTCTAGATTCTCACATTGAGAATACCAAGGTAGCCATTGTGGTAATGTCATACTCAACTCAACATCGTCGAGGTTATTCGAAGGCCGTTCATTGAGTTTGTGGTGTTTGTGTGGTGGTTGCCAATTGTTCGTGATCTTGGAGATCGCTGAGTTCGAGCGTTCGTGTGCTGCAGTATTGGAGTCTATTCCAGCATTTGTGATCAAGGGAGATTGAAGATGAGTCTTCAAAGGTATGTTATTCTTTCCCTTGATCGTATAGTAAAGCATGCTGTAATTTCATTGTTTACATGACCTATATGTTTTCGTTTGTGTACTGTAATTGTTAATGTTCATATATGAATGAAATTTGGAAAGATCATTCAGCTGGTCATGGAAATCCTCATGACCAATTTCCTTTAATTGGTATCAGAACCATGTTGTTTTGATATTCCAAATTTCACTTCTGCTTTGAACTTCTTTTACAGTTGTTGTGGGTTTTTTGCATTGCGTTTAATTGTTAAATGCATTTATGGATGGCGTTGATGAATATTTACGGGTTTAATTGCCTCTATTTAAACTTTCTTCAATTAAAAAGTGTTAATTTGTAAGGGCTCTTGTGTTTTTGGGCATAATTAATATGTAATCGAGTCTGTAATTCAAAGTGTTTGAGTTAGTCGAGTCGTTCATGATGAAGTTTGAAAGCATGGAGATGCAGTTCTCAGCAAAGAAGAAAACCAAGAGTTGGTCGTGTCATGTAGCCTCAGGTAAACGATCATTGGGATTTAACTAAACGATCATGTAGATTTTTCTATACGATCGTGTAGTATTTACTAAACGATCGTTTAGCTGGGGTAAATCGTTTACTCTATCGTGAGCATTGGTTACCCGATTGCGTAGACTCTGGAGGTAGACGATTGTAGTGGGAGCATTTGATGCTCAATGTTTAGAAGAAGGGGCGCGCTAAACGATTGTGTAGTTAGAATGCCTCATCGCATAGTTACTGACTACACGATCACGTGGTATACGATATGAAGGTGCTTGCTCAGTGATCATTTAGACGATCGTGCTTCATCGCATTGTAGTCGTTTAGACGATCATATAAAGCTTGCGTTGCGCTGCACGATCGCGTACCTTGTGCTTCATCGCATAGTAAAAGGTACATGATCGTTGCTAAATGATCATTTAGCTTTGTAAGCATAGGTAAACGATTGAGCAAAGCATTTGTTCTTTGATGTAGACGATCGCAAAGTGTTTTGGTACACGATCTGTGGAGATGTGGACTTCGCCCGGACGGTTCAAGACCTGATTCGCCTATTTTAACCAGAGACTCTTTGTTTTATAATAGTTAACTTGTAGTTTTTTTAGGAAATTTTTCTCGGTTCATCAACTTTTGTTTATTATACATGAGATGTATATGGTTTATATGGAAAAGTGTTTGACATATAGATTTGAAACCCATCTTAGGTTGTGCAACTATTCGTGCATCATGTATTATAAGTATTATAATATGGCATGATGAAATTACTTGAAAGCATGCGCATACATCATGAAAATATAAGAGTTATATTTATTCATGCAGTAAGCATATTCATGCATCATCTTTATATTATAAGCGTTATAGTATAGGGGTGAATGGAAACATGTTTTGCTTGTTTCGTTGCTGTTTTGTATAAGTGTTATATAAAAATGTAGCAATGAATGAACGATGCATGGAGCATGACACTTAGGCTATTTGTAAAAGTTATGAATGCCCCGTATGTGTTTGCTATGCGTTGTGGTTGATTTTGGTTGTTTATGTTATAAGAGTTATAATAGAAATTATAACTAAAATCGATAAGAAAGAGTTGCATGTGGACTTAGGGTGAACTCATGTTTTAAAAGGATTTTAATATTGGATTGAGATAGACCTAAGTTTAAAGGTTCTAATGTGATTAGTAACCTAGTTTTAATCTTTTTAAATCGGTTTAATAGGATTAAACTGATTGGGATAAAAGCTTAAAATTGTATTAAATCTATCTATAAGGGATCTTTTGTCTAAGGCGGGTTCTATCTAGGCTGGGGTACTTAAGCTGATAGAAACAGAATATCCCTACCTAGAAACCTACCTGGAAAGGTGAATTAGATAGATTTTCTGCAAGCATGTGATAGTTGGTCAAAGATTCCATTAAAAAGTTTAATGGATGATGATCAAAAGTTGTTTCAACTATCCAAGGTAAAAGTTACTCTTGGGAAAACCTAAACAGTCACTTAGTTAAAATCCTTAGCCGTGTTTTTTCTAAGTAAACTAAACCTTAGGTTATAAAATACTCAGTAGGAGGAAGAGATGTATCTGATATGTCAATGATTCCACTCACATTTCTCCCTGAAAGTTCACGTCGTGAAATTCATGCTTGGTCTTGTCATGCCCTGGGAGCATCCCCCTTCGGATGGTGTTTTCATGAGTCAATATCAAGTGGACGGAGAGAGTGTTTATAGTAAGTGGGTGAAGGGTGTGTGTCAACACATCCTATGGTCTCTGTCATTGGTTCGCACCGTGAGATCATTCTGTACTCCCTCATGGCACCCTGGGAGCATCTCCCTTCTGATAGGTTTTGTGCAGTTGGTCAAGATCAAGGTGAACTCTAGAATGGATAGGGTCGCTTTAGGTTTTTTCCCAATCGGATTTTTTCCCTTCGGATTGGCTACTTAAGGCAGATCTCTAGGGCCTAAAATGGCAGGTCACACTTACGGGAGGTTGTTAAGTAAGTTAATGATTTCTTGACCAAATCAATGATGGCTAGTCGTTATAGGAGCAAGAGTTGTTCTGGTATTAATAGTGGGCTGAGAATTTCTCAATTCAGAGGAGGGATAATTGACCTCCCTTTGTCGGCTTTTGTCCTAAACCTTTGAAGCGTCATTGCGAAACTGATGTTATTTTTGCTAAACCTTATTGGGTGTTGTAAGTTTTTCAACGGGTAATTGCTTAAAACCTAACGTAGGTCAATGTGTTTTTGTTTTCAGCAGCACGTTAGTATTTTCATTTAATGCCTCTAATTTGACCAATTACATACATTGGAAAGAGTCTTGTAAAACGTATTTGTGGCAAACGACCTCAAATTTGTCATGGTTGAGGAATGTCCTCAAGTTCTGACCTTTTATGCATCGCGAAGTGTTCGTAATACATATGAGGTGTTGATGAAGGCTAATTCATTGACCGACTTCACATTTTGGCTAGCATACCTGATGCTTTGGCCAAAAGGGTTGAGAACATGGTCATTGCACGCTAGATCATGGACTCGTTGCAAGATTTGTTTGAACATCAGTTCTTACTTTTCGATCACAGTGGGATGGATGACAAAACCAGTAGTGTCAGTTCTAAAGTTAAACTCCTGGAAGAGGAAGCAAATGTTGCTGACTTTGTTGAGGTTCATAGAAGAGAAATGTTTTCTGACATGGAACTTGGAGCTTATTTATGTTCTGATACAGATCCCACTACTCTCCAAAAGGGGAGGATGTCTAAAGATAGTAAATCTAATTTATTGGTCATAGAGACGTGTTTGGTAGAGAATGTTGATTCTGCTTGGATCATTGATTCAGGTGCTACTAATCACGTCAGTTCCTCTTATCAAGGATTCAGTTCCTGGAAAACGTTGCCACAGGAAGAGATGACTCTTCGAGTTGGTACTGGTGAGGTTGTTTCAATTGTTGTTGTAGGCAAGCTGAAGTTATTTTTAGACAAGAAACGTTATCTGTTATTGGATAATGTTTCATAGTTCCTCATATCAAGATTTACTTAATCTCGGTTTCTTGTCTCATTGAACAAGGGTATATCGTCTCTTTTTCTGAGAATAAAGTGTTTATTGGAATGGAGATTGGTTTTAGTTCAATGGAAAGTAACTTATATTTGTACTAAGGTTGTTAGTAATAAAAGCCTTGTTTAACATTGAAATGTTCAGTACGACAACAATACTTAAAACACCAAAGGTTTCTCCTAAGGAAAACGCCCATCTTTGGCATCTAAGGTTAGGTCACATCAACCTCAATAGAATTGAGCAGTTGGTGAAAAGTGGACTTCTAAAGAGTTTAGAAGAAAACTTCTTGTCGGTATGTTAATCATGCATCGAAGGCAAGATGACCAAACGACCTTTTACTAGAAAAGGTTATAGAGCCAAGGAAGCCTTAAAGCTTGTACATTTTGACCTCTGTGGTCCGATGAGTGCTAGAGCTCGAGGTGGGCATGAATATTTCATCTCTTTCATAGATGATTATTCAAGGTACGGGTATGTCTATCTAATGCAACGTAAGTCTAAAGCCCTTGACAAGTTCAAGGAGTATAAGGCTGAAGTTGAAAACTTGTTAGGTAAGAAGATAAAAACACTACGATCTGATCGTGGTGGAGACTATATGGACCTCCAATTCTAGAACTATTTGATAGAACATGGGATTGCATCCCAACTCTCGGCCCCAGGTACACCTCAGTAGATTGGTGTATCAGAAAGGAGAAATAGAACCTTGTTGGACATGGTTCGGTCTATGATGAGTTATGCTCATCTTCCAGACTCGTTTTGGGGTTTTGCAGTGGAGACTGCATGTTATATCCTGAACAACGTTGCCTCGAAAAGTGTTTCTGAAACATCTTTTGAGTTGTGGAGAGGCCGTAAAGGTAGTTTACGCCACTTAAGGATTTGGGTGTGTCCGACACATGTGCTTGTGGCTAACCCGACACATGTGCTTGTGGCTAACACATGTGCTGTAGGTGGATGATATCCTACTTATTGGGAATGATGTAGGGTATCTAACTGACATTAAAAAGTGGCTAGCTGCCCAGTTCCAAATGAAAGATTTGGGTGAGGCACAATATATTCTAAGGATCCAGATCATTCGGGATCGTAAAAACAAGAGGTTAGCCTTGTCTCAGGCATCGTACATCGATCAAATGTTGGTCAGGTACAAGATGCAGGATTCCAAGAGGGGTTTGTTACCCTTCAGGCATGGAATCGTATTGTTTAAGGATCAATGTCCTAAGACACCTCAAGAAGTTGAGAAGATGAGATGGATTCCCTATGCTTCAGGCATGGAACGACGGACTACATGCTCGTGTGTGGAGATAAGGATCTAATCCTTACAGACTGATAGAGATTCTCGCAAATCGACATCGGGGTCAGTGTTCACTCTGAATGGAGGGGTTGTAGTGTGGCGAAGCATCAAGCAAGGATGCATTGCAGACTCCACTATGGAAGCCGAATACGTAGCCGCTTGTGAAACAGCTAAAGAGGCTTTTGGCTGAGGAAATTCGTTACAGATTTAGAAGTTGTTCCAAATATGGATTTTCCTATCACTCTCTATTGTGATAATAGTGGGGTTGTGGAAAATTCGAAGGAACCTTAGAGTCATCGTCGGGGCAAGCATATAGAGCGAAAATACCACTTGATCAGGGAGATTGTGCATCGTAGTGATGTGATAGTCACGAAGATCGCGTTAGAGCACAACGTTGTTGATCCCTTTACAATGACTCTTACGGCTAAAATGTTTGAGGGTCACCTGGAGAGTCTGGGTCTGCGGGATATGTGGCATCTTGTCTAGGGCAAGTGGAAAATGATACTAGGATATGCCCTAGTTTATTGTATATTATACATGTCTTTATCTTGTATTGTACATTAGTCTCTTGAGGCATTAGGACAAGTGGGAGATTGTTGGGATTGGTGTCCAAATTCTCCTAGAGTCTCGTAGTTTGAATATATACACATTGTTATGAATAAAATAAGAGTTATTTTATCTGGCATTTACTCATATGCAATAAACAAAGCTCCATGGTTATCGTATGAAAACTTAAGCATGTATATGAGATATACAAGTGGATCATGCCTTAAGTGATAACCTAAATAGGTCTGTAGTATAAGGATTAAAGAGGGATTCCTGATCCTGGTGAACTACGGATAGGGCCCGCTTTGTAGAGGTTTGCAAGTGTGATAACTGGTGGAAATACAAGTTATTATAGCTCAAATTAGTAAAACAATGGGAGAAAGCGATGGTAAAATAAGCAATATTATGTTTGAAAGCGCCAAACTTAAAGGAATTGCGATCGCTAATGCTCATCGCATAAAAGCAGTTAATTTGCCTATTTTGTGCAGGTACAATGCGATGGCGCATATGAAATTGTGATCCAAGGGCACAATGTGAGAAAGCACTTAAATTTGTGACCGTGAGAAGTTTCTCAAAAGCAATTGCATAAAGACCTCACATAAAGACGACAACATAATAAATCATGATGGGATGTAAAGCTGATAACGGTCAATTTCGAAATTCAGTTGACAGCTGTTAAAAACCATACTGTTGCAAGTACATTGGACTTTGGGTGACTTTTAGACAGCGCAACAGAGTAGGGAAATTAATGTTGCCTATCTTTGCAATCATTAGTAAGAAGAGCTGCTTCACCTTGAAATCTATAAATACCCAATGCTACCAGAGAGAGAAAGAAGATAGAGATAGAGAGAGCAAGGATGTGAGGCGAAGCCGAGAGAAATCACTTTTCGGATAGATCGAGAGACTTCCGAAAAACATTACAAAGGAGAGAAGTCAAACCCTTGCGAGAGCAAGAGTCTGCAAATCGGAACAAAGTTGAAGTGATAAAGAGTAGTGTAAAAGGCCATGGAAAGCAAGACATTGCTTACATGGCTTGTTATTTCTCAATCCATTTGTTGTTTTGTACTCAACACCTTATTTGCAAAAATGGAAACTTCATTTCAATTTATGTTCAGTCTCTCCACACCATGCATGAGTAACTAAATTTGTGAATAGGTTGAGAAGTACTTAGCTAGCATGACTTAAGCTATGCATTTTATGCGATCATTTTGTCTTATGTATGCATCATTCATCATTTGAAAGTACTTGAGAGAGTAGTCTAAAGATAGAATCTAGGCTTGAGAGAGTCAAATTAGATCGCATAAGCAAGAGTAGAGACTTATAAATAAGTTATATATGCTGCTTTCCATACATATCGCATGCGTCCTAGAAATAGAAAATGTGGCATTATGCATTGAGAAATGTAGTACTAATATTTGTGTATAGCATGATCGCGTGACTTATACACCATTTTGAGAAATGTTAGCTAAATCGCTTCTCAACCCCTTCATTGTATACTTGTTATAACACTACATTTTCATCACTCCGCGTTCAACTCCATCGCATAGGGAAGTCTAAATCAAAACACCATCTACTTCTTTATCACCACTGCAAGAGAATCAGAGAGTCCGTCGCATATCTATTTAATAGTCTCTGTGTTCGACCCTAGACTTACCAAGAACTTAAGAAGGCTTATACTTGGGCTTTGTTAGGAAAACTTGTGTGATCATTGCATCCACACATCATCGCATGATAAACCATCACATCAAGTTGTGGCACCGTTGCCGGGGAATATGGTATAGATTATGCTAACATCAAACCTCTTTGTTCTTTGCAGCTTTTGACCTTTGTTGCACTGCTATTCCATCTGCAGAGGAAGAAGCAAGCATCGCATGAGCGAAGGACGTACTCGCAAAAGACAGAAAAACAGACGTAAATGACAAGGAAGAGTTCACAGAATGGCTGAACAACCTGAAGAACGAGTAGCAAATGAAAACAACATAATGGAAAATCCTATCCTACTGGCAAATGATCACAATAGACCCATCCGGGACTATGCATCACCAACCTGTATGATTTCTCTTCGGGAATCATAAGACCAGCATTGGATGGATCAAGGTTCTAGATGAAGCCAGTAATGTTACAAATGATACAAATAGCAAGACAGTTCGGAGGACGGCGTGGTGAAGATCTGCATGCCCATCTACGAAGCTTCATTGAAATTTATAACACTTCTGTGTTCCCTAATATTTCCCAGAAGAGGTTCGACTCACGTTATTCCATTTTCACTATGCGATAAAGCAAGAAAATGGGCTTATTCTCTCGAACCAGGAGAGGTAACTTCATGGGAGCAAGTTGTGGAAAAGTTTATGAAGAAATATTTACCTCCCATAGAGAATGCCAGAAGGAGGAAATTGATCACCAATTTTGAACAAGAAGAAGATGAATCGCTAAGTGACGCATGGGCGAGATTCAAGAGACTAGTACGCGACTTCCCACACAATGAATTGCTGGATTGTCTCCAAATGGAGATTTTCTATCATGGACTCAATTTTTCATCGCAGACAGCTGCCAATGCGGCAATAGCAGAAGGTCTGTTGGACAAAACATATGATGAGGCAAAGAACATTCTTGATCGAATCTCGAAAAACCACGAAGACTAGCAAGAAAGTGATCAAAGAATAAAACCCAGAGAAGGTAATGCAAGTAATGGTGCAATCACATCATTGCAAAATTAGATGAATGCGATGATAAATTTGTTGCAAGGCATCGCAATAAACAATTCAGGAACTTGAAGTGCGCAAGTCAATGCGATAAAGCAAACAAGCATCAGCTATGTTACATGAGAAGAATCACATTCTATTGAGGAGTGTCCACAAAATCCTCAATCAATCTACTTTGTAAAAAACAATCCTTTTTCAAACACTTATAACTCAGTGTGGTGAAATCACCCTAATTTTTCTTAGAAAAACAACCAACAACAAGGTAGTCAGCCTATGGCTCAGAGAGAGAGACCACCAGGATTTTTCCAAAGAACTAACGAACAGTAGCAACAACAAGCTAGCAGCTCTCAAACACCACCACCATCATCCCTGGAAAACTTGTTGAAGAAATACATCGAAAAGAATGAAACAGTCCTTCAAAACCAAGTACATTCATCATAGGACAAATTGCGGGAGAGTTAAAAAACAGACTCTAAGGGACATTGCCTAGCTCAACTGAGCTTCCACGCAATCTAGGGAATACAGGGAAAGAATACCGCCAAGCAGTCACCCTAAGAAGTGGAAAGGCGACGGTAGAAGTCAGGAAGAAGTCTAGTAAGACCGATTCAAAGGAGCAACCTGCAATTGAATCAAATAAACTGTTGCCGTAAACAAAGTCAAAGGAGTCCGAGACTATGGAACCTGAAGATGCGATCACCTCTAAGCCTCCAGACCATGGAACAGTGAAAGTACAGCTACCTCCATTTCCTTAAAGACTGAAGAAGAAACAAAATGATGAAGGTCAGTATCATCGCTTCCTGGAAATATTAAAACAACTACACATCAATATTCCATTTATGGAAGAGATAGAGCAGATGCCGGTGTATGCCAAGTTTTTGAAGGATATTGTTTCGAAGAAGAGAAGCACTGAAAAATTCGCCACGGTGGCATCAACACAAGAATCAAATACTATAATCCCACCAAAGATGTGCGACCCAGGTAGTTTTCCCCTGCTTAATAGGAGGGATCTACATTGGTAAAGCATTATGCGATCTTAGGGCAAGCATAAACTTAATGCCCCTTTCAATCTTCAAAAAATTGAATGTAGGATAGCTAACACCCACAACGGTGACTTTCCAACTTGCAGATAGGTCCCTGATACACCCTGAAGGAAAATTAAAGGATGTCTTGGTAACAATAGACAAACTCATTCTACCGTCAGACTTCATTATCCTAGATTATGAAGCGGATAAAGATGTTCCAATCATATTGGGACAAACATTCTTGTCTACTGGTCGTGCTCAAATAGATGTGCACAAGGGAGAAATCACAATGAGCATCAATGGAAAAAAGCTCAGGTTTAATATTATCAAGGCAATAAAGTTCCCAAAAGAGGAAGGCTTATTAGATTCTGACGATGAACACACTTGCGTTGAAGATTGGGAGTCCGAGGAAGAAAATGAAGAAAGAGAGGATGCGACAGCATCCTTAGAAACCGCCATGCAATAAAAGAGACATTGAACAGTGAGGAAATGTTGAATTTAGATGAAGGAAGAAAAGCACAGAAGCCCTCCATAGAGCAACCACCTACACTGGAACTAAAAACTCTACCAACCCACTTGAAGGATTTTTTCCTTGGCCAGAATGAAACCTTACTAGTCATCATATCCTCTACGTTACCTGAAGAAAAAGAAACTGCACCGCTCAATATTATAAAGAAATATATTAGAGCAATCAGATGGATGCTCGCAGACATCAGAGGTATTAGCCCGACGTATTGCATGCATCAAAATCGACTTGAAGAAAACCAGAAAGGCTCGATAGAACCTCAACGCAAACTGAACCCTGCGATGAAAGAGGTTGTCAAAAAAGAAATCATCAAATGGTTAGATGTCAACTTTATATACCCTATCGCAGATAGCACTTGAGTTAGCCCCGTGCAATGTGTTCTGAAGAAGGGTAGGATGACAACAGTCCCTAACACAAACAACGAGTTGATCCCTATGAGGACTGTCACAGGTTGGCGGATTTATATAGACTATAGGAAACTCAACGTGGCGACAAAGAAAGATCATTTCCCCTTACCTTTCATTGATCAAATGCTCGACCGACTAGCAGGGAATGACTATTTCTGTTTTCTTGATGGGTACGCAGGCTATAACCAAATTATGATCGCACCAAAGGATCAAGAAAAGACTAAGTTCACATGTCCATATGGAACATTCGCCTTTCGTCGCATGCCTTTTGAACTATGCAATGCGGCTAGTACGTTTCAAAGGTGTATGATGGAAATCTTCTCCGAGTACCTCGAAGACTCAGTTGAAATCTTTATGGATGATTTCTTAGTCTATGGGCAAATATATGAAATCTGTCTGCAAAACATGGAGAGAATACTTAAAAAATGTGAAGAGACTAATCTAATGCTAAACTGGGAAAAGTGTCATTTCATGGTCAAAGAAGGAATTGTGCTTGGGCATAAGGTTTCAAAGAATGGGCTAGAGGTGGATAAAGCAAAAATTGAAGCTATAGAAAAACTCCTACCTCTAGCAAATGTGAAAGCTGTGAGGAGTTTCTTAGGACACGCGGGGTTTTACAGAAGATTTGTGAAGGACTTCTCCAAAATAGCCCGATCGTTGAATGCGTTGTTGGAAGCTGATAGACCTTTTAACTTTGATCCACACTGCCTCACTGCATTTAAAACACTAAAAAATGCTTTGACTACAGTGCCAATTCTGATCGCACCCGATTGGGCAAAGCTATTCGAGCTGATGTGCGATGCCAATGGATATGCGATGGGGGTAGTCTTGGCGCAAAAGTTAAAGACAACGTTACACCCCATCGCATATGCTAGCAGAACATTGAACTCCACGCAGGTGAATTACACCACCACCGAGAAGGAACTTTTAGCGGTAATTTTTGCGATTGAAAAATTCAGAACTTACTTGTTGGGATCAAATGTTATAGTCCACACAGACCACTCGGCGATAAGATATTTAATGACCAAAAACAATTCGAAGCCTAGACTAATCCGATGGGTTCTCTTACTTCAAGAATTTAATGTGGAGATAATCGACCGAAAGGGAACAGAAAACCAGGTCGCTAACCATTTATCGAGGTTAGAGAATCCTGAAGTGGATCGCATCCAGTCAGAGGTGAACGCATCATTTCCTAATGAGTAGATGCTTAAGATTAAAGAACTACCCTGGTATGTAGATATTGTCAACTTCCTGGTCTGCAAACAATTTCTTAAAAACTAAACATCCTATCAAAAGAAGCGGCTCATTCATGAATGCAAATTTTACTACTGGGACGAGCCAAATCTCTACAAAAGGGGACCAAACCAGATATTGAAACTCTATGTTCCAGAGACTGCTTTCCAGCGCATACTTTTTCAATGTCATGAATCACCCTATGGAGGGCATTTTGGGGGACAACGCACGACAACAAAAGTTTTGCAATGTGGGTATTACTGGCCCACTCTGTTTAAGGATGCATGAGAATATTCCATGAAATGCGATAAGTGCCAACGCACTAGAAGCATTTCAGAAAAAAAAATGCGATGCCAATGAACATCATATTGGAGGTGGAACTATTCAAAGTTTGGGGTATAAATTTCATGGGACCATTTCCATCGTCAAATGGTCATAAATACATTCTATTGGCCGTCGACTATGTTTCCAAATGGATTGAAGCAGTTTCATGTGTTGCAAATGATGCGGCAACAGTCTCTAAGTTTTTACAGAGAAACATCTTCACTCGTTTTGGCACTCCACGTGCCATAATAAGTGACAAAGGGACCCACTTTGTGAATCGTATTGTTAACAAACTGTTGATCAAATACAATGTCCATCATAAGATCGCCATCGCATATCACCCCCAAATAAATGGACAAGTAGAGGTTTCTAATAGAGAAATCAAGTCGATATTAGAGAAGGTGGTGAATCCATCCCGGAAGGATTGGGCCATGAAGCTTCATGATGCCTTGTGGGCATATAAGACTGCTTATAAGACACCCATAGGCATGTCACCGTATGCGTTGGTGTTTGGAAAGGCTTGTCATCTGCCGTTGGAACTAGAGTATAAAGCAACGTGGGCAGTTAAGAAGCTTAACTTTGATCTTAAAACTTGTCATCTGCCATTGGAACTAGAGTATAAAGCGACGTAGGCAGTTAAGAAACTTAACTTTGATCTTAAGGCTGTAGGGGAAGAGAGAAAACCTCAGCTACTAGAGCTAGACGAATGGAGATTACAGACATATGAGAATTCCAAAATTTACAAAGATTGCACGAAGCGATGGCATGATAAACGTCTTTGTGAAAAAAATCTCCAGGCAGGTCAGAAGGTATTACTGTTCAATTCTAGGCTGCATCTCTTTCTAGGAAAATTGAAATCGCGTTGGTCCGGGCCTTTCATAGTTAAGGAAGTATTCCCACATAGAGTGGTAGAATTGACAAATGAAGATGAGACCAACGCATTTAAGGTAAATGGACAAAGAGTGAAGATGTATCATGGAGGAGATTTCCAATGCGAAAAAATCTCCGTTGACTTGGGGAAGCTAGAATAAAGAAGAAACACGGTCCCTGCAATGATAAGCGATGCACATTCATCAGGAACAAAGTATATCCTTTTTTAGTATTCTTTTTTGTTTTTCTTTCAAGAATCTACCTTAATTTTTGCATGGTTACTACTCTTTATAATTGCCAACTCTTTCTTTCATACTTTTTATCTTCTTGATATTCATCACACTGACCGTAGTAAACGATTGCGATGGAGCAATGCGATAACCTCAAAACACGATCGATTCAATCAGCCTATCGCAATCAAAGAATCAGCCCACCGCAGGAAAGGATGCGATCAAAATGATGCGGGCGAAAAATTAAATTTGGGGGTTGTGTCCTTCCTTGCCTCATCATATTTCAATTTTTGCACTTCTCAAATTTCAATTTAATATTGCTGAATTCTACTATCGCATCCACTTTCGTTTGACTTAATCCTGAATTTTTTATTGCTTTATTTGGTCGGCGCATTCACCCCTTGCCCATTATGACTTCAATGATGACATTTATGCTTATTTTCTTATCGCATGTACTAGAGTCAGATTAATTTCAGGACAATTAATTCACGAAACATTTCTAAAATTTAGTGGTCTACCAACTTTCCTTCAAAACTGTTTTTTATGAAATTTCATGAGTCCATCGCATGAATTATTTTGTCTTTCAGCAATGAGGACATTGTTGCGTGTCAAATTTGGGGGTAGTAATGCTATTTTCAACTTTGTTATTTTTAGAAACTTCAATTAGAAAAAAATATAAAAAAATTATATAACGTTGAGATCGGATCTTGCTCGTAATTGGATGTCTGCATGACACCCGTGGAGGTAAGCCAAAACGAAGGTGGGAGTCATGATCAACGCAGGAATCAAGTGATCGTAACTCTGCTGCCAAATAAAGAGATGGACATAAGTTTTGACTGAAAAAGACTGCCTTGCTGATAGTTGGATGTCCGTATGACACCCATAGGGGCAAGCCAAAACGAAGGTTGGACACTCGGATCAGCACAAATCACAAAATGAATATCTGAATCGTGCGAGGGTCAAAATCACTTGAACACCCTAGTTTGATAAAGTTTGAAATAAATCATGCGATGTTCTGGAAACGAGTAAAGATTTTTTTGAAGATTAAGCTCGCAGTTCCTAATGATTAGAAATATTTCAGGAAGGGATTAGGATAAAAATTAAGAAGGCGTTGGTTCAACAATTTGAATAAGGCACCTTGAGAAGCCTAGTAGGGTGAAGGCAATTGAAATTTTAAAGAAAATCTTTAGTTTATGCTTGAGAACAGGCATTGTTTAATCTATAAATACCCAATGAACTACTACAGATGGTAGATCCTGACCATTCATGTAGAGACATGCGAGCGGGGGTGTACTATACAAAGAGTTTGTATAAGACCAGACCACGAGATGATTCGTCTCTATATATAACTGTTCGATTGTACGAGCACGCAGCAGAAGCGACGAGGATCGATAAGTACTCTAACTCAATAATTTTGGCTGAAAATAAAGCATGCTATAGTAGAAATAAATGGGTTTCATGTCATACGTTTGAAAAACTTTTGAAATCTCGATTTCCAGCTGCAAAAAACTCTCCAAATCTTTGTGCAGACTACCACAAAATCTTTCGTACTATTCTCTTGGTGCTCTAGATTGAGTTGTGGGACTCAAAATAAGCTGGAATCAAGGGAACTTGGAGAAATACTCACAACAGTAACCCAATAAAGAACTCCTTCTTCAATCGAATTTTTCAGAAAAAATTCTTATGATTGCATTGTCTCCAATTCACTCCAATCTCTTCAATATATTGCAGACCATCATACAAAGAGAATGGCTGCATGAGATGCAACTCATGCTTGGAGTAATTGAAGCTAAAGATGGTGGGTTTAGTGTGAGGTACTTGAAGATGAAGATAGAAAATCCCAATTTTTCATTTGTGTATTTTTTCTATTTCCACAAACTAAACTTGATTTTAAAATCACATTTGATTCAAAAATTAAAAATTTATTAATTTTACAAATTAATTTCATAAATTAATTTTCTAATAAAATTAATAAATAATTATCTAGGAATTTAAATAATTCTAATTAATTTAATATCCAATATTAAATTAATTTTATACAAATCCATCTTCATATATTTAAATCATATTTAAATATATATTCTCCAATTCTGTTTAATTGTAATTTGAATGTTTCAAAATTAACTTATCACGCTACTCTAGAGCTAATCCATTTTCGAGCTAGTAGGGAGACCTCGTGGACCTACAGATCACGGGCTCCAACAATCTAAGATTAATCGACTAAACTCATTAGACCGAACTAACCCCCATTTGTTAACTAATGGGTCACTCCACTAAAGCCCATAGTTGAACTCTCCTCACTGTAGATATGTTATGTCCATTCGATATAACCATGATTAGTAAGTTAACCCTTCACATGTTGTTCGTAATAACGGTTGAGTCGAATCTCTGTTTTACCCCCGAAATTACCTCTTGTTCCTTAATTCCCACTGATCCTATAAAGAACAATTTTTTTGTGATCCAATCAACAAAACTGAGTCCCTCTCGGGCTAATGAGAGGGTGGGGCACCTTGTTCAAGACCCAGAATTAGCACTTAGGAACAACCTCTCTACCATCCCTAACAGCGGGTAGGAGTGAATTTCGTCTTGCACCCTATGTCCCCAACTATCTATTCGGTCTTACCCCTAAAATGGAAGATTATTAAGCCGACATTGTTGAGCCAACCCTCACCTATGCAAATCTAAGGATAATCCCAAATAAACAGGAGTTCATAGTTAGCTCAGGATTAAGGTAAAGTTACCTAGGTCATTGCTTTGAAATAGTAAGTCTTAAACAATAAACATTGTTATAAAGTAAGAGTGACTAATTTCGTGGTCCGATCTTGTACAAACCCTTTTACACAAGGATACCCTCACTCCTCATGTCCCTACATGAACGAATTAGGATCACTTCGTTTGTAGCACTTTATAAGTCTTTATAACAACTACAGAGCAGGCCACATCCAATAGTGTTACACAAGATGAATTCACTCTTTCCCCAAAGCAGGGGTAAGTACATAGATTTTCTCCCTTAAGGCTGATTCTGGGACTTGAACATAGTGGCCACAACTTCTCTTGAATAGAGGAATCAGTCATAGTAGGACTATGACTTATGTTCATTTAGAGGGTTCAGTGGTATTTAAGAAGTTAGATGTAACTACGGGGCATAACGGTTATTGGCCAGCTATACTTACGAGTGATCCGTGTGAAGAGTTATCGCAATGTTGATTGGTTAAGATGGACATATAATATATATGTAGTAAGGAGAGTTTAGCTATCAGTCTTTAGTGGAGTGCCTAGCAGTTAACAGATGGTGGATCCCATGACTAAAGAGTTTACTTAGTTATTCACGTACCATTGGAGCTTCGAGCTATAGGTCCATAAGGTCGCCTTGGTAGCTCAATGGATTCAAGTTGAGAATCAGTTCTTTGTGTTAATTTGAAATGTTCAAATTAACAAGAGGTAATTTGATTATATATGATATGATCGGTGTAGTGTATGAGATATATCAAGTGGACGATTAATGTAAATGAGATTTATATTAGGTGCCATGAATTAGAAAAAGAGCTATGGTTTATATGTTTCATGAGATGAATTTTACAACTATAGATTATAAATATAGTATGGTAAGTTAGTTATCATATAGATTTAAAATAATATTATTTATTGGATAATTATATGTTTTTCTCTAATAACCAATTGAGTGGGAGGTTATTGATGGTTTCATGGTAACTGTGAGATGTTATTGAGATTTCTATTCTCAGAAAAGTTCTCGCGGTGATTGTCAAGTAAATGAGATTTACTAAATGGCAGTTGAAAGAGAGACTAGACGATCGTGGAGTGTTTTTACACGATAGACACTCAGCTAGCCGATTAGCTAAACGATCGTATAGCTTTTGCTAGACAATCGCGGAGCTGTTTCTAAACGATTGGGCATCGTCTATACGATAGACATTTGTCATCTCCCACTTGCTCAATTTTTACACGATTGTTCTTCCTTCGGTCTTATCCTCTAACCAAGTCCACACAGAGCCCACACTTCTGGATTCTCACATTGAGAATAACAAGGTAGCCATTGTGGTGGTGTCATACTCAACTCGACATCATCGAGATTATTCGGAGGCTGTTCGTTGAGTTCGCGGTGTTCGTGTGGTGGTTGCCGATTGTTCGTGATCTTGGAGATCACTGAGTTTGAGCATTCGAATGGTTCAGTATTGGAGTCTGTTCAAGCGTTCGTGATCAAGGGAGATTGAAGATGAGTCTTCAAAGGTATGTTATTCTTTCTGATCGTATAGTAAAACATGCTGTAATTTCGTTGTTCGCATGACCTGTATGTTTCTGTTTTTGTATTGTAATTGTTAATGTTCATATATGAATGAAATTTGGAAAGATCATTTCGCTGCTCATGGAAATCCTCATGACCGATTTCTTTCAATATTCATACTCTCCTCTAGCTCTAACATTCATAGGACCACAAAGGTCCGAATGTACCAGCTCTATGGGCTCTTTGGCTCTAAAAACTTTTCCAGAAAAAGATCTTTTAGTCATTTTAACCTCAAGACTTTATTCACACGATGGTAATGAACTATCTTCTAACTGATTTAGATAATCGTTTTTCTCCAATCTCTCAATCCTGTTGAGATTTATGTGACCAAGTCTCAAGTGCCAAAGATAGGCATTTGGAGAAACTTTCCTTTTCTTATTTTGAGTCTAAGCTGTTTTAAACATCCCTATGTTCAAAATGGCTTTTACCTCAGTCAGTTTTAATATGGACAAGTTATTTTCTAATTTTGCGGAACAAATATTAGTGGCTTTCAAAGTAATGAATACTTCATTATTTTCAAAAGAAACTTTGTAATTTTGTTCCAGCAAACATGAGACGAATATTAAATTCCTTTTCATAAAAGGAATATAATAAAAATTTTCAAGTAAAATATACCTATCTCCTATAAATAACTTCATGTCTCCCACTGCTTTAGCTGAAACAACCTCCCTAGTCCCTACCTTAAAGGTTGCTTTGCCTTCTGTAAGTTGTCTCCAGGAACTAGTTTCCTGAGAAAAAATACAGTTATGATTAGCGAAACTTGAATCTATTATCTAGGTCTTTTTATCGTTTTTTACTAAGAATGTTTCGATGACAAGTAAATCATATTTATCTTGTTGTTTGAATTTTTCATTCTCATCTATATTGTTCAAAACTTTAGATGAGTTGGGAGATAGAAGACATTCCTCTGTTAAAACTTGTTTTGAATCATCATTTTCTGGTAATTTCCATGTTGAATTGTTATTACTGTTAATTAAAGCGGAAGTGAGCATTTTTGAAGAATTCGACATGTTGAAATTTTAAACATATTCTTATTAGTAAATTGCAACTAAATCCAAATCAAGTTTTAACAAAAATTAATAATGTACCCATAATCATTATTTATTTGCAACGATACTATAGTGAGTCAGAATAAGTGCTACCGAGGGGCAGTCAAATATTCCTTCACTAAAGCAAGATTATTTTGACTAAATACTATCTCCACAATAACTCATATTCCGATAGTCATTTAGCTACTGTTTTTGGTCAGAACTTACTAACACTTTAGTAATTTTGTAAGTGTAAACTCCATTTTCAGATCTCAGAGGTCGACCCCAATGACACTACCGAATTGGAAAGTCAAGTTTGGAAAATGACCTAAGAAATCCTATCCATTTCTGGAGTTTGAGTTGTTTCAAATCCCATGTTACAACCCTCCCGAGGGGATAGGCATCGTTAAACGGCTAGCAAGGCTGACTTAAAGACGACAAACAGGTGCAACATAGGAATCCTACGATCCAAACAAATAGAAGAGACCGCAGGACATGTTGACACATATCCTTCACCCCCTTACTATGAACTACTTCTCCCATTCACCTTGATGTTGACCCATACAAAAACTTTCTGAATGGAGGTCACTCCCAAGGCGACACGAAGCGTCATATGAATCTCATGGTGTGAACTTTCTAGGGACGTGAGAGTTGAAATTAATATATCGTATATTTGATTTTACATTGAAACAATTCCCCTCACTCACCTTGATCTTGACTCATGCAAACACTTCCCAAATGGAGGTCACTCACAGGGTGACACGAAGCATCACATGAATCTCTGTGAAACTCTTAGGATGTAAGAATGAAAATCAAAACACCACTTTTGATTTTACTGTGAATAGCTTCCCCGATCCACCATAATCTCGATTTATGTAAATACTTTTTGAATGGAGGACACTCCCAGGGTGACACGAAGCGCCACATGAATCTTGATTGTGAACTCTTAGGGACGTGAGAGCTAAAAATAACATATCGTATATGTTATTAATCTCCCTAATTGCAACTCTAATGACTCCAATCTAATTACAGACACAAACACACATTAAGGCCCATCAAACAAGAGCCAATTACAAGAATTACAACATAATTGAAGAGAAAACAATGTCGAAACTCAGAAAAACCATATCAGTTCATCATTTTCATACAACTTATACATACAACGAAAGCAAACAAAATTAATAAGCACTCTAATTACATTTAATTTGAGTTCTAAAGCATGATTAAACAGAAACTTTAGAACAGGGTTTCGAAACTATATACCTTTGATGAATTCTTCCAATTCCAAGTTGCTCTTCACGTGATTCCAGGTCTAATTCAATAGTGAACCACCAAGAGATCTTCTCTACTATTCTCAGACTTGAATTTGAGTGGTGGAATTCCAAATTGGAGTGAATTTGTGAAGGGAAAAAAGTGGTTTTTTGTCAAGAAGAAGAACACTGCAGCGAGAGCTTTTCCAATTGCAAAAACTCTTATCACATCTACAAATTGAAGAGGTTTTTTTATTTAATTCACATGCAAGCACTGAATTTCGGCAACATTGACACTTCAGTCACCTAAAATTCAGTGGGCAAGGTATGTAATTGAAGAGGAAACACTTCCTACTTCCCAAAAGTGGGGTGTTTCCACTTTCTATTTTCAAATTTCCAATTTTCCTTTTATTTGTTTTTAATTTCAATTAATTCTAATTAAAATCAAAATAAAATTTTCAAATTCTTAAATTTGAAATAAAGTGTGAAATTAATTTAAATTTAATATTTAATATCAAATATTAAATTAATCACACCTAATTTAAAACATGAATCCTATTCATGTAATCAATATTTAAATATTATAAACTCTAATTCCATTTAATTTCAATAAATTAAACGTTATTAATTATATCAAATATAATTATACATATCCTAATTTGAATTTTGAACTATTAAAATTCAAACCTTAATTTTAATTTGAACATTTTCAAACTGAAATTCAATTTGAACAATTCAAATTGATATCATTCCAAATTCACTCAATTTATTAATTCAAGGTGTTCATGTTTTACGAGTTAGTAGAGGAACCTTATGGACCTACAAATCATAAGCTCCAACTTTTTAAGATTAATTGGCTAAAAATCTTTACACAAAATTAATCAGTATTCGTTAACTATCAAGTCACACCACTATAGCTCATAGTTGCACTCTTCTCACTGTAGATATATTTGTGTCCACTTGATTTAACCATAATCAGTAAGTCAACCCTTCACAAGTTGTTTGTAATAATTATTGGGTCAATATATTGTTTTACCCCCAATATTACATCTTACTCCTTAAGTTCTACTAATCCTCTAATGAATAATTGGTTTGTGATCCAATCATTAAACCGGATCCCTCTTAAGCCAATGAGAGGGTAGGGCCCCTTGTTCAAGATTTGAATTCAATACTTAAGAGAATAACCTTTCTTCTATCCCTAAATCTGGTAGGCATGAATTCCTTATTGCACCCTATGTCCCTAGCTATCTACCTGGTCTTACTCTTGAAATGGGAGGCTTATTGAGTCGGTGTATTGAGCCAACCCTCACCTATGCAAATCTATCCCGAATAAATAGGAGTTCAAATTTAGCTAAAGATTAAGATCGAGTTACCTAAGTCATCTAACCAAAATAGTCAGTCTTAAATAGTAAACATCGTTAAAAAGTAAGAGTGACTTATTTCTCGGTCCGATCTTACGCAAACTCATTGCATAGGACACCCCCACTTCTCATGTCAATACATGAAAGATTCAGGATCACTTCGTTTGTAGCACCTTACGACAAATTATAACAACTACAGAGTGGGCCGCATCTGATAGTGTTACCAGAATAAGGCACCTAACCTTATTAATGTACTATAGATCATTTTGACTATTTACTCGAACTCGATCCACTTTTATGTCTCCACATAAATTTCAAGTATTCATATAATAGTCACGAATCTTAGTTTATTGGATTTAGACTTTATATGTGCAATTTATAGATTCAATAACAACTTCATCAAAGTAATATCGAATAACAACTTTATCGATAATATAATATGTTTAACTTTACAAATTGCGAATTTTAGGACATAAAACCCAAACATTATATATTTGTATATATTAGCAACTTACTGGCGTTTTAGTCCAAGTGGGAGATGTTGGATTTTATGTCCTAAAACTTGTGGTTCATAAACAATATAACTTATTCTGAAAATTTAATAAGTTGTTATTGAATATATAAATTGTTTATTTTGTTTTAGAAATAAATCCAATAAACTAAAAGATCCATGACTATTACATGAGTACTTGAACTTTAAAGTGGATCAGGTTCGAGTAAATAGTCAAAATGATCTATAGTATATGAATAAAGTTGGGTGCCTTATCTTGGTAACACTATTGGATGCGGCCCACTCTGTAGTTGTTACAAGGAGTTGTAAAGTGCTAGAAATGATGTGATCCTAATTTGTACATGTTATGACATGAAGAGTGGGGGAGTCCTATGAAATGAGTTTGTAAAAGATTGGGCCGCGAAATCAGTTACTCTTACTTTATAATGTTGTTTACTGTTTAAAACTGACTATTTCAAAGCGATAACCTAGGTAACTTGACCTCAATCTTGAGCTAACTGTGAACTCCTGTTTATTCTGGATTATTCTTAGATTTGCATAGGTGAGGGTTGGCTCAACAGCACCGACTCAATAAACCTCCATTTCAGGGGTAAGAACGGGTAGATAGTTGGAGACATAGGGTGCAAGATGGAATTCGCTCCTACCCGCAATCAGGGATAGTAGAGAGGTTGTTCTCTTAAGTGCTGACTTTGGGTCTTGAACCCAGCCCCACCCTCTCATTGGCCTGAGAGGGACTCGGTTTGTTGATCGAATCACAAACCAATTGTTCATTAGGGGATCGGTGGAACTTAAGAAACAAGAGGTAATCTCGGGGGTAAAACAGACATTTGACCCAGCCGTTATTACGAACAACCTGTGATGGGTTAACTTACTAATCGTGCTTATATCGAGTGAGCATAATATATTTACAGTGAGGGGAGTGCAACTATGGGTTTTAGTGGAGTGACCCATTAGTTAACGAATGGGGGTTAATTCGGTGTAAATAGTTTAGCCAATTAATCCCGGATCGTTGGAGCCCATGATCTGTAGGTCCACAAGGTCCGCTTACTAGCTCATAAATGGATTAGCCTTAGAGTAGTGTGATAAGTTAATTTGAAACATTCAAATTATAATTAAGGGAATTAGTAATTATATGTGATATAATTACGCGTTTAATTTTGGAACTAAATGGAATTGGAGAACCAATTAATATTTAAATATGATTTAAATATTAAATTCATGAATAAGGATTCATGATGGTGGAATTTGTGTTAAAATTAATTTAATATTTAATATTAAATTAATTAGAATTAATTAAAATTTTCAATTAATTATTTGTTATTAGTTTTATTAGAAAATTAATTTATGAAATTAATTTTGTAAAATTAATAAAGTTTTTTCAATTTGGAAATCAATTTGAAAATCAAAAGACTGAAAACTTGAAAATGGAAAAAGTGGGAGAACTCCACTATCTCCATATACTAGCTCATTCATTTCCCACCTTCTTCTTGATTCAATCTTCCAAGCATGAGGTGTTGTTCATGCAACTATCTTCTTTGCATGACGGTCTTGCAATAAATAGGGAAGATTAGACTGAGAATCGAGCATGCAATCTGAAGCTCTTGAGAGGATTTTTTTTGAAAAACTTGAGAGTGAAGAAGGTGTTCTTCCAAGGTCCTGCAGTGTGCTTCTTCTCCAAATTTCCTTTATTCAAGCTTATTTTGAGTCTCACAACTCAATCTAAGGCTCCAAAAGAATAGTAGGGAAGGCCTTGATGTGGTTCATAAGAAAATTTGGAGAATATTTGCAGCTGAATTAGAGTTTCAAGAGGTTCTACAAAAGTATTATTTGAAACCCTCTTATTATTGTATGAGCATGCTTTATTTATAGCCAAAATTAATGAATTAGAATGCTTATTGATCCTTGTTGCTTCCGCTGCATGCTGATATACTCCTACAATTGGTATCAGAGCATCATTTAAGCATTCAATGTGGTTTAATTTTTGTGTGGTGGATGTTTTTTCATGTGATATATAAAATGGTGCACTAATATGGTTTTCTAAGATTTGGCATTTAAATTCTCTTTGATTCCTTAGTTAAATTTATAATTGGCTATTGTTTAATGAGCTTATATGTGTGCTCAAGAGTCTGTAATTTATTGGAGTTATTAGAGTTGAAATTAAGTTGTAATTGAAGAAAGAGGTGAAGAAGGCCAAGTTGCTGAAAACTGATCGTGGGCTTCTGTCCAGGTAGTGTTGAGAATTGTAACACTGCTCATATTCGAGCTATGATCGAGTCTCGACGAGGAGCGAGCAGTGAGTTTTGGGTTATCAAGCAGTGAGATTTTTATCGAGCAACAAGTTTTTTATCAAGTTCGAGCGAGAAGCGAGATTTTGATCAACCCAGCGAGATTTTGGTCTAGCAGCGAGATCCCTGAACCGGCTTGACGAGTTTAACCTATTGACTGAGCGAGCACCATCGAGGAATGACCAGTTTGACCAGTTTTCTTTAAACTCGATCCGATTTAGCTTCAAAAGAGTTTTGCCTGGTTCGGTTCAAGCGGTTCACATCCGGTTCAAGCCATTTGGGTCTGGTTTGGAGTGGTTCGAGCGGTCTGAAAGAGTTTTGGAGCCGTTTCTTGTTGGTTTTTGTAATAATTAGGCCTTTGTTTGCTTGAAAATGTCAAAACTAAAACCATATCAGTATGTGTTCAATTATTTATACATGTGACGTATGTTATAATTAAATAAATCTTGTATGTGCTTACAGTATGCCATGTAGATTTAAAATCCTACCATAGGAAGCATGTTACATGCATTGAAAGTATGTTATAAAATGTTATCATATATAGTATGCATGGTTAGGGTTTCTTTTATTTAATATAAATGTTATATTAAATATTGAATGTCTTTGATGAATGTTGTGGATGTTTAGCATGTCTAAAATTTTGTAAGTTGTTATAAAATTGGGTTAGAAATTTAAAATCCATAACAAAGAACAGTTGCATACTACGTAGGTTAACCACTCGTTTTAATAGTTAAAATAGGTCGTTAAACTTGTAAAACTCGGGTTACAAACTCAATCGGTATACTCACGTAGGACATAGTTATACAAGATGGATTTCACTCCTACCCGTTTTAGGGTTAGCAAATTGGTTGTTCTCTTTGATTCCTGGTCTTGAACAAAGGGGTCCCACCCTCTCATGGGCGTGAGGGACATTGTTTATTAATTGGACTATAAACCAATTGTTCAATGGAGGATCAGTGGGAGCTTAAGAAGCAAGATGTATTTACAGGGGTAAATGGTAATTTTGACCCAGCTGTAAAGACGAACGACCTGTGAAGGATCGACTTACTGATTATGGTTAAATCAAGTAGACAGAAATATATCTACAGTGAGGAGAATGCAACCATCGAGCTATAGTGGTATGTCTTGGTGGTTAACGAATATTGATTGACTCGGGTTAGAGAGTTTAGCCATTTAATCTTAAATCGTTGGAGCTCATGATCTGTATGTCTATAAGGTCCCTCTACTAGCTCGTAAAACATTACACATTGGATTAGAAAATTGAGCGAATTTGAAGTGTTCACAATTCGAAATTAGGGTTTTGAAATTGAAATGTTCAACTTCAATTTTAGGGTTTGGATAATTATATTCGATATAATTAAACATTTTAATTTATTGAAATTAAATTGGAGAGTTTATAATACGTAAATATTGATTTAAATATTAAGCAAATGAATAGGATTCATGATTGAATTAGGTGTTTCATTATTTTAATATTTGATATTAAATTATTATTTAATTATTTAATTAAATCAAAATTCAAATTTAGAAAATTCATTTTTTTAGAAAATCGAATTTTAATTTAATTTAATTAAGTTAAATTAAATTTAATTTGAAAAATGATTTTCAAAGTGGGAAAAACCAATATTTGATGTTGGTAGTGGGATTTTCCAATTTTTGACATCTAGCCCATGCACTTAGTGCTAATTGAGGTGTCATTTGGCGGAATGGATAAGTTCTTGCATGTTTAAGCTTGTTAAATACTTCATAAATAAGATTTATGAATGTGATGCAATTGAAAGTTAGTGGTTTTTGCTGAAAAATCTTTTTACTCTCAAACTCTCTCAAATCCTTTCAATTGAGAGAACCACCCAATCCAAGGCCGAAAATAGTAAAGAAGACTCTCTTGATAGTGTACTAGAATTTTGGAGATCAATTTCGTGGACTTTAGCAAGGATTTGAAGTGTTTCTACAATGGTATATCAATCAAACCATCTTCTTTGTAAAACTGGTTTATGCATGCTTTTAAACTCAAATTAAGTGTAATTAGAGTGCTTATTGATTCTGTTTGCTTTCATTTTATGCATGTTTCATCTATCAGTGATGTATGGTTAAATAATATATGTAGCATATTGTGTGCTATATAGTTTTAAGATCCCACCTTAGGATAAACATGCATCATGCATCATATTTAATATAGATGTTATATTATATGATTGTATGGTATTATAAACATGCACATGTATCATATTTAATATAAATGTTATATTATATGGTTGCATGTTTCATAAAGCATATCCATGCATCATACTTTAGTATGAGTGTTATATTGTATGATGGATATGTATGATTTTCAATAGAGATTAATATAAATGTTATATTATATGATGAAAATGGAGATGTATTGAGCATGACATTACTTAGTAAATATAATTTTTATATTTATTTAATATCATTAGAATGCATGTTATAGGTTTTAATAGTTCATTAATTTATTAGAGTTATAAGTTTAATGAAATAGGTTAAAATCTATATTCAAGAATTGCATGCAAACATAAGATCTAATTAATTTTAAATAGTTTAAAGTTAATTCACTTAGACTTATGCTAAAACTATTTTTAATATGATTAGGAATAGGTTAATCTTTTATTTTCTTTTTAATAGGATTAAATTCAATGCAATAAAAAATTAAATTTATAAAATATTTGCCTATAAGAGACCTTTGTTTAAGGAAGGTTCTGTCTAGGATGGGGGGTATTTAAACTGATGGAAATGAAACACCCTTACTCGGAAACGGACATAGAAGATAAATTAGACAAATATTTTATAAGCATGCAATATATGATTGGAATTTATTAAAATGTTAAATAAATGATAATCATACATTGTTAAACTATCCAATATAAAAGTTATATTGGGCAAATTAAAAAAATATTTAGATAAATTATTAGAAATTTACCTAAGTAATAAACCCTAGGTTTTAAAATACTTAGTGGAAGGAAAAAGATGTATATGATATGTCGTTTTTCCACGCACGTTCTACCTTAAAGTTCACTATGAGATTCATGCTTAGCTTCAAGGCACCCTGAGAGCATCCCCCTTTGGATAGTGTTTGCATGGGTCAATATTAAGGTGAATGGAGAAAGTATTTATAGTAAATGCGAGAAGGATGTGTGTCAACATGTCCTACGGTCTCTTTCATTAGTTTGTATCGTGAGATCTTTTTGCTAGTCCTCGGGGCGCACTGAGAGTGTCCCCCTTCAGATGGTTTGTGCATTCAGCAAATATTAAGGCAAACATTATAAATAGATAGGATTGCTTAATTTTTCCCCAGTCGGTTTTTTCCTTCGGCTGGCTCATTGGGGCGAAACGCTAGGGTCTAAAATGAAAAGTCACACTTATGAGAAATTTTTTAGCAAGTTAATGATTTCTTGACCAAACTAATGGTGACTAATTATTATAGGAATAAGAGTTATTTTGGTGTAATAATTGGTTGAGAGTGTCTCAGTTCAGTCAAGGGGCGGCTGACCACCCTTCGGTGGCTTTTATTCTAAATCACTAAAACATCCTTGCAAAATTAGATTTAAAAAGGATTCATTAAAAATTTGCTAAACTTGATTGGATTTAGAAGAGTTATGCTAAAATATAATGTAGATCGATTTGTTTTCTTTCAGCAATATGTCAAGTATAGTTCTTTCAATGTTAGCCACTATAGAGTTGACCAAAGAAAATTATACAACATGGAAAATTTTACTTAATACTATTTTCGACGTGGACAACCTAAATTTTGTCTTGATTGAGGAATGTCCTTCAGTCCCAGCCCTTGATGCAACATGAAATGTTCGTGATGCATATGAAAAGTGGACATAGGCCAATAATAAGGCCCGAGTTTACATATTGGTAAGCATATCTAATATCTTAGCCAAAAGGTAAGAGAGCATGGTCATTGTTGTTAGGATCGGGAGCTTACATCGTTAATAAACCCAAAACCTAAACAAAATAATATTTATAAAGAGATCTATTGGGTTAACCACTCTTCATTAGGCCCAAATACTCAAGATCAATGCAGGAAAGATGAAGAAAAGGCTAAGAAATATTCTACCAAATCCTTAATGATCGATACTCAATGCTTGACTTCTTCCTAATTGATGCTCGATGAGAATTCCCTACTTCGTCTGACGAGTCTCTGTCAAATCCTCGATAGAACTCGATGACAATTGAACTAATACTCGATCTTACTCGATGATTCTCGAACGATACTCGGTGCAACTCGAAGGTGAAAACAATCAACTCGATGCAACTCGATAGCGAAGATTGATGCATGATTGAACTGATACTCAGATTATTCGATGCGATTTGGATGATGAATGAATGGCGCACAATTTTCAGAAAAAGAAACAATCGTATGAAGAAGAAAAATAAGGCAAGAAGATGAAACACAATGTTTACGTGGTTCGACAAGATTGCCTACGTCCACAGGAAGATCCAATTTCTTTTACTGATGAAGATTGCGTACAGTTTTGTTGTTTATAGAAAACTAGGAAAAATGATGATAACTCTCTACTTTTTTTCAAAAATCAGAGGTATTCATAGAGTATACCAGCTGATGTTTACAAAGTTAGTTATAAACAAATAAAAAAATTGAGGTATTTGAGTCAAAGCTTCTTCAAATTTTCCATCTTGACTCTAATGTTTTGCAATCTTCTGATCTTCTTGATTCTGACCGTTCTGTCTACCCTGTGTCTGAAGCTCGAGGCCAACCTGTTCTAAACATTTAAACAATTTAAGCTTTGGAATAGGCTTTGTTAACATGTCAACTGCATTGTCTGAAGTATGAACCTTAAAATTTCTATCTCCCCTGTCTCAATCTTATCTCTAATGAAATGATACTTGATATCAATGTGCTTAGTTCTAGTGTGGTATTGTGGACTCCGGGACAAATGGATAGCACATTGCTTGTCACAGTAGAGTTTCACCACTGTTTGATCTATTCCAAAGTTTTTCAGTAATCCCTTAAGCCACAATGCCTCTTTGATTGCTTGTGTTAAAGCCAAATATTCGGCTTCTATTGTAGATAAGGCTACTATAGGTTGTAGTGTTGCTTTCTAACTTATTAGATTAGGACCATAAAGGAAAAGGTAACCTGTTAAGGACCTCTTTTTGTCCAAATCACCAACATAGTCAGCATCCACATATCCATAAAGTTCTAAGTTTGGTTCAGCTGACCTTTGGTAGACTAATCTTGAGTTTTTAGACCAAACCAAGTACCGTAGGATTCATTTAGTAGCCTCCCAGTGTCTCTTACCAGGATTAGACATATATCTACCAACTAAGCTAGCTGAATATGAGAGATCAGGTCTGGTAAAAATCATTAAATGCATTAGGCTTCAGACTGCTTGACTATAGGGTATGACAACCATCTGTTTCTAATGTTCTTGGTTAGAATCTTTAGGAGAGTTAGTTGAGGAAAGCTTAAGAGTGCTGAGCAATAGGTAAGCTCACAAGTTTAGCATCATTCATTTTGAACCTTTTAAGGATCTTCTCACAGTAATTGGACTGATTGATACTTAGAATAGACTCATCTTTGTTCCTTTGGATCTTTATTCCTAGGATCTTGCTTGCTTCTCCCAAGTCCTTCATATCAAACTCTCTTTTTAAGAGGTTTTTAACATGGGTTATATCTTCTTTAGACCTACTTGCCAACAACATGTCATCTACATATATGAGTAGGTAAACCTTGTCCTTGTAAGAACCTATATTTACATAAACATATATGTCAAATGAACTTTGAATCCAATGCTAAAAATATAGTCATTGAATCTCTTATACTAACACCTAGGTGATTGTTTTAACCCATATATCGACTTGTTGAGTAAGCAATAGAGATTTTCTTTTCCTTTAACTTCAAATCCTTTAGGTTGCGTCATATAGATTGTCCCCTCTAGATGTCCATGAAGAAAATAGTTTTGACATCTAGTTGACTCAATTCTACATTATTTTGAGCAAATAAGGATAGAAGAAGGCTTATGGAAGTCTGCTTGACAACTTAAGAGAAAATCTCAGAATAGTCTATTTCTTCCATTTGAGTGAACCCCTTTGAAACCAATCTAGCTTTATACCTAGGCTTTTGATCATAGAAGACTCCTTCCTTAAGTTTGAAAACCCATTTAGAGGCAACAGGTTTGTAACCCGTTGGTAGAGGAACTAAAGACCAAGTGTCATTCACCTTTAACGAATGCATCTCCTCATTCATAGCTTCAATCCAATCCCTTGTATTAGCACAACTTGTTGCTTCCTCAAAGATTGTTGGTTCTTGGTTAGTAGGAGCTAAAACAAGATTCAAAACTAGATTCATATAGTTCATTTCAGTATATCTAGCTGGAGGTGTAATAGTTCTCTTTTGTCTATCCTTAGCTAAGACATACTGACTTAAATCAGGCTACTCACTTGCTGTCTCCTCATGTTTCCCTACATCTTCCTTGGCTTCTCCTGTGTCACTAGGTTAGCTACACTCTATTGGTTGCTCAGTGGGTAACTCCACCTCAATTCTTGTGTTGGATGACTCACCTTCATCCTCAAGCTTTTTCTCCTTTTGCATAAACATCTCCTCTTCCTTAAAGGTGATGTGTCTGCTCACTATGAACTTTCTCTCAACCAGATGCCACATTTTAAACCCCCTTGACACCCTCTGTAAAGCCTACAAACATGCACTTGACTGCTCTAGCCTTTATCTTTCCCTTATTTTGGTGTACAAACCCTACACATCCAAAGATCTTGAGGTTATCTAGGTTAGGTGGATGATTAGTGATATCTCGTAGAAATGCAAGCTATTGTAGCCTTTTACTTAGAATTATGAGGGCTAATAAGTAGAATATGCATTGATAATACTAAGAATTCATGTGAAAAGTGAGCTTGCATCAAGCAGCACCAAAAAATCCTCACTAACCCTATACCATGCGTTATTCCAGGTTGAAGTGTCCATTTTTGCAGATATTACAAGAATTGATCGCATGCATCGGTCCCAGACCGCCGCAAGGTTGACCGCATGAGTTAATTAGTTTGTCGCATGGGATGTTGCGTCCATAGAGTAATAATCGTGATAGAAGTCAACTCGCAAGGTAGATGGAATGAGTTGGCACCTTATGAGAAACAAGCATGAACACATACCTTGGGAGTATCAAGAAGATAAGATGATGTTGACATTGCCCATACCGCGATAAAGATAGCAGTGAGGCAGAATGCAATCATGAAGGTTGTCGGCGTTTAAGCTCTATAAATAGAAACTTTGACCTTCACTTCAAAGCATCCAAGCTTCTGTCTTAAGGTAGATGCTTGCGATCACAGATGAGAGCATGAGCGAGATTTTTTTTTAGGATTCTTCACCTACACCCATTCCGAGTGACGATCGAAGTTTTCACTGGAGATAGAGCTTGAGAGAGACTTCTCCATCATCATCCATCCATGGTGCCACCAGCAGCCTTGATGCATTTCGGATGAAAAGCAAGAGATTGTTTTCATCTAGCCTTCCATTTCTCCTCTTGTCTCTGTATTGTATTACATTTTGGCTTAAGACATTAGTACATTTTGTAATCAATGCATATCTTAATTCCTTCAACACCATTTTCTTCCTTTTCTTCATCTTTGTCATTGTTTACCTTCATCATTTAGTTATCAAATGCAGTCGCATACTCAATCATGTAGCCTAGAGATAGGATGCATGTAGCAACCCACCGAGAGGTGTGCGTTGTGCGAGTATAATGAGATAATCTTCTTCACTTAGGTGTGAGGCAGTACCAATGCTCGTCTATGAGCCATTACAATGCTTGTCTATGAGCTGATTAGCTGCAACTAACCACCTAAGAGGGTGAGTGGTGCAACACACCAAAGCAAAGTATGCATTGTTCCTAGAGATAGGCACGATCTTATGCTCGACGCAACCATGCATTATAAAGATATAAGCATGCGGTTGGCCACTGAGAGGTGTGTGATGCATTAGTGTGGCAAGCTGGGATTACTCGGGCGGCCTAACATATTCAACATTATTATGCGTTGACGACTGTTGCATCTCTATCAATTCTCATAGTTAAACTTCCATTGCTCAATCGGTTTAGTTAGGAGTAGGAGTAGCGCATAATCCATTAACTTCTGCATTTTTACTTTTATTCATCACCTAAAACACATTACTTCACAAACACTATTTAGTTACAAGTCCCTGAGTTCAACCTCGGATCACCTCGAGAAACTTGCATTCTCATTATACTTGGCGAGAAAGCAAGAAAACTTGTGACAGGAATGCATGGTCATCGCATACATGCTTAAACGCATATTGTATATTTTTCTAGTCCAACACATGACCATCGACGCATGGAGATCAATGCATAGCATAAGTTTCATATTTATTTTCCTCTCCCCTTTCCAAACCAATAATTAGTCCATTTTTCCTCAGAGATAAGCAACTCTAAAGATATGTGAGGGCACCTATTCAAGGTATAAACAGTATAGGCTGCAACTTCTGCCCAATAATTTTTCCCTAAGATAGCATCAAAGAGCAAACACCTAACCCTTTCTATTATGGTTCTATTTAACCTCTCAGTAACCCTATTTTGTTGAGGTGTATACCTCACTGTTCTATGCCTAGTTATACCATTCTTACTACAAAATTTATCAAAGTATTCATTGCAAAACTCAAGCCCATTATCGGTTCTAAAGTATTTTAACCTTTTAAATGTTTGATTTTCTATCATGTCTTTCCATTCTTTAAACTTCCTGAAAACTTGGTCCTTAGTTTTAAGAAAGTATATTCATCTTTTCTTAGAAAAATCATTAATAAAGGTTAGAAAATACCTTGAAACACTAAGGCTTGGTGTAGGAGATGGTCCCCATAGGTCAGAATAGACATAATTCAATGTTCCTTTGGTGGTATGCAGAGACTTTTTGAAACTTTGTCTGGTTTCTTTACCTAGAATGCAGTGTTCACAAAAGGAAAGGTGCTCACTGATACCTTTGGGCAGTATTCCTTTCTTGGACAATGCTTGCATCCCTTTTTCACTAATATGGGATAGTCTTTTGTGCCACAAGTCAGCCTCTGTTAAGCTTGTTGTTGAAACTGTGTAGGCACTCGTCATCATCTCTACTTCTCTCACAATATAAAGGTCATTGACCTTTTCACCAACCAACACAACCTTGGAATCCTTCATCACCTCAAGAACTCCACCTTTTCCTTTGCATTCGCACCCAATGAAGTCCAGTATGCCCAGAGATATCAAGTTTCTCTTGAGCAAAGGTACACGTCTCACATTTCTTAAAAGCTTGATTGACTCATCCTTTAGCTTCAAGGATACTGAACCAACCCCTTTGATCTTGCAGACTTTATTGTTTCCCATGTACATAGATTCTTCATCTACATCCTTGTAAGTATTAAACCAAGGTCTGAAAGGTGTCATATGATAGGTACAACCGGAGTCAAGTACCCAGTCATGCTTCCCAAGAGGACTGATTTGTTTGGTTTGGTTTCTAGTGGAGGCTAAGGTATCAGAATAAAAGTAGGAACCTTCAACCACTGAAGCTTCTAGTCGTTTTCCCTTCTGATCCTTTTCTTTTTCTTGATTTCTCCGTTTCAAGCTGTACCAATCTCTCATCAAGTGACCTTTCTTCTTGCAATAGTTGCATCTCAGCTTGGTCTTAGATTTTTGCTCTTCACCTGACTGATTTTTATTCCCCTTAGACTGATTCTGCTTATTCTTCCCCTTGACAAACAACTCCTCTGCATTGGGCCGCTGATGCGATGCGCAAGCATACGCAATCGAAGTAAGAAATCTCTAATAGGGTATCGTCCTCGGGGATCGGCATGAGCAAAATTTTCCTAAACTTAGCTATCACAATTATTTGTTAATTTTATTTAGGCAACCCAAAAGATGAATTTTATCTATAACTATGACTAATGAAAACTCAACCACACACGCAAGAACAAATTTAGAGCAAAAAGATTTCAGGGTGTTGTTTCATTTAGGGAATACAGTGAATCTGGCATGCAATTGATTGAAATTGATAGGTCGAGGCTAGAAGTTTTAAAATCAGGAAATCCTCTCTCAAGCTCAAACCCTCCTAATAACTACCCATCAAACAAAATCTCTTATATTGCTTGAACAGTTACAGCATTAAGATCGTTCAATCGCACCCCTTATTATTCTAAATTCATTCCCATGCAATTTCGAATGACAATCTAAATTATTGGGTCTAGTAAATTAAACTCTCTCTCGAGACATCTAATTAACTTAGGTTCATTAAATTAATGGTCAGTTAATCAAAAGCATTAAACACAAATAATTTAGAAATGCATGCAACATCAATCAACTGTAAATTTAGTATTCAAAGTAACATTCCCTAAAATGCACAAACACCCTATAATACCAGAGTTTAACCACACATGATTCTGATAACAAAATTCCAAAAATAATCAATCATTAAAGAAAAAAGTAAATTAATGTAGAAGAATAATTCCCTTTAATAGATCCGAATTCCAATCACAATCTTCTTGACTCTCGCCACAAATCTCGTGTTGTTCTTCAACAAAACAACCAATCACAATCAATCTTCCCAACATGAACAGCCCAAAGATGATCTTGGATCAACTCTTAACCAAAATCTCGAGTCTTCGACCAAAAAAGATTAGAACTGCTGTAATTTGGCCTAAGGATTTCGTCGGTCGCAGCCTCAGTCTTTGACTTGAGTATTCCATTGGTTTTCAACTCAGTGCTTTAACGGCTCTGATCTCCGCCCCTTATTGGCTTTAATCTTAGTACGCGGCCTGAGGGTTCCGTCGGTTCCAGCCTCAGTCTTCGACTTGACCATTCCGTCATTTTCCAACTTAATGCTCTAATGACTCTGATCTCTGCCCTTTATTTATTTATTTATTTATTATTATTATTATTACCATTTTGAAATTAATGCGGCTGAATTTACCGACCACCTTTCTGTGCAACTTTTTTGTGCAACACCATGGTCTGTTTTACCGAGCGCATTTTTTTTGGAAAGCGGTATCTCGTGATCTCTGTGAATAGAGACCTACCTAAAGAGGATGGACTTAGCCTTCATATGGAGGAGTCATTGGATGGTCCCTTTGCGGATATTTGGCCTGATTTGAATGACGATGCAATGACTACTGAACTATCAATGGAAGTGTCTTTGACTTCGGATAAGAAAGTGTGGACTTTAAAATCTACCATCCATAGTGAGGCTCCTGTCTATGATAGTGTGTTAACTCTCGGGCATCGTTTGATTGAAAATGAAGTTCATTGGAATGTCATAACAAAGGTCCCTGGAGAGTTTACCTTTACTAATTACTATTGGGAATGGCTCGATTTTGTTGTTGGTCAAAATGAACGATGCCTTTATGACACTCGTTTGTTCAATGTAGTGATGGCCTCTTTGTACACGTATGACCGCATAGTGATGTTGTGTGGGCCCTTTGCGAGGCTTGGTGCCTATCCACTACCACCTTTCACACCATGGCCGGTGAACTGTCAATATCTTTATGGGATTTATGGTCCTTTGAGGGTCTTCCTGTTAAAGGAAGGTTCTACGAGGAAGTTATCCCCAGCTTCAAGGAATTAACCGGCTCATAAAAGAAAGGAAGATATCTGTCGAAGACCTATGAACATCTCTTTCATGCGTACTACTTGATATTTGTTCACAAAGAAATGACCGTGGGACCCTCGCCAAGAGCAATTCTCTGGTGACCATCAGCACGTGGATTTCGTTTTGGTTCCTTGGTGCTTGAAAGTACGACAGGCCTCCAAACAGAAAGCAAAAGAGGGTCTCTCGTCCCCAATCTACTCATAGTTCGAGTGGTGTAAAGATCACATTTCGAGCATGGTCAGCTAGAGAAAGCATGTTTCTTAAGGAACTCGGGGTGGAAGACAAACTACGAGACAAGATGTACCTAACAGTCTTTTTGTCCTGTTGGCTATGTGTTTTCGTGTTTCCCCAGAAAGGAGCCTATCTTCATCCCGGAGACTTCAGAATTTCCAACTTAATGGCTGACGGGAATATCTTTAGCCTTATCGTTCCCATCCTAGCGAACACATATCATGGCTTAGGAGTGATAACTGAAGCTTCAAACCCAATCGAGTGCACATATTTCTGCTTCCTTATGCACTATGTCCATGGTTGGGCTGCCAATTATTTTAACACCCACTACTCTGTTCCTGTAGATGTTCGGGGTGCTAAAATGTCTAACTTTTCTGGTGATGGCGGGGCAATCTACTTAGGGAATAAAAAGCTCGATATTTGATCCACAAGGGGGTGAACATTCAGTGGCATGTGTATATTCAGGGTAGGAATAAACACGAGCAAGTGATTGATAATGAGCACCTCTCATTTAGTGGGTCTTCACATTTTTCCAGCATGCGATCCTGCTACGTATCATCCCTATGTGGACGCACCTCAATTATTGGATCGTATAGCCCTTACCGGTTCAGCAGACAATTTGGCTTTTACCAAGACCTTCCTAACAGCATAGGGGGAATGTAATGATCATTGGAGGATTTGAACGAGGAGCAGAACATCCTCCCAAGCATTCTTGCCTGCCCACACGCTAAACCTGTATAATCACACCACCCTGCGTTTCAAGGCCTGTTGGTAGGAGAAACATGGAAGCTACTTTGAGGATAACAGGCACCGTTTGGTATCCAGTGTCATTCCTCCTCCATCACAACCCAAACTGCCCAAAAGCAAAGGGACCACTGAGGGAGGCAAACAACTTCGTTTGGTTGAGAAGACGACCTTAGCCCCATGAAAGAATGCTTCACACTCAATGGAAGAGGAGAGTCATAGCAGCACTATCATCATCATTGGAAGAGGCCCTCCATGAAGCCAAAGGCGTCAAGCCATGAATTTTTAGCAGGGGATCAAAACGATCTTGGAGTCCTTGGTGCTTCTAATTTATTGGTACAATTTTTTTCTTTTTTTTTTTTTACCTTATTTTTTATTATATATATATATATATAACCTATGTTGTGTGGTTGTTTTAGTCGCCTTTTAATTCCTCACTCCAAGAGCTAGCAAGACCACAAAGTGAGGAGTCCTTCATGAGCCCTTTTGCTATCAACACAGTCGTTGAAGGTACTGAAACTTTAGAGATGTTGCCTAAAAAGCTCACTACTCCTAAACACATTCACCACATCGAGAAGGAAACAAGCATAGGGTGCGTCGAAGCTTTCGCTTCTCAAGTTAGAGAAGCTGTTTCCCCCAACACTTCTTTTGCTGAGAGGGTCTTGCAATTGGAGGTAGCTTCAAAAGCCTTGGCAAGCCCAAATAGACATAAGCCCAAATCTGCATGTGCGAACGTCTCTGGGGCCTTGGTTGGCTCAACGGTAGCTCTGTCTCATCCTGTTGTAGCCCGAGAACTCCCCGAACATGTGTACAAATCAACTTTCGTGATTGTTTCTGGGGTGTCTGAATTTTGCGCTGCCAATGTAGTTTCTGACGTCGGCGCCATGATGTTTTGGCTATGTGGAAAACTATACAGAAGAAAATCATACGTATCCCTTTCGAGAAGGTCCTTTGTCTGGAAAAAGAAACACATCAGATATTTACGGCAATTTCGAACATTTGTGGAGCCAATCTTCCCCCACTAAGAAAGCTCGTAGATGACTATTATCAGAACATGGAAAGGTACAATCAGTTCCAATCAACATCTCAATTGACCAACACAAATAAGAACCACCATTTGGAGGAGGCCAAGCTTCACTTGGAGAAGATATTATATGACGAAAGTAGTGCTCTCGCTAAAAAAAAAAAAACCCTACTGAAGCGTGATTCTCGAGCTTCGCAAGAAGAGGAAGAGTTGTTAGCGAAGCTACCACAGCCATCAAAGCTGAACGAGTCGAAATATCGAAGCAACTCTTGGAGAATGAAAATCTTCTTAATCAACACAAGCTTAATGCCTTCAACACGAGAGGGGTGGTGACGGGAAATTAGAAGTCAATTTTACTTGACAACTAAAATCCCTTGGACGCGGTATAGGATGCATGTTCCTAAGATATGCATCAATAGTCATGCGTCGATGGTCATGCGTTGGAATGATAATGCGACGAAATGTATACGATGACCATGCATCCTGTCACAAGTTTTTCACGTTCACGCCAAGTATAACGCAAATTTCTCGGGTGATCCGAGGCCGAACTCAGGGACTTGTAGCAAAATGAATGTGGTAATGTGCATGCGGCAGTTAAATAAAAGAATGTTGGAGGGGTTGCTAAGTTAATCCTACTCCTACTCCTAAATAACAGACAACGCAATGAGAAAATGAATGAGATGTAGAAACATGACAACTCTTGACATGAAAAAAATGGATGGAATAATAGATAAAATGCGGAGATGATTTCGTTGCAACCCTTAAGAGTGACCGCAAGGGGAACCTTAGTTAACGCAAGCCATGCGATCATGCAACATACATACAATGGTAAACCACCTCTCGGTGCGAATGCTACAGTTTCTAATGTTAGAACGTATGCGATATATGCGATAAGTCTATAGGACCTACACATAAGCCTCTATTCTTATTTATGCGATGGCAAAGTGACACACACACAAATAAGGCGACCACATATTACCATACCTATTCCTAGGGTGTATGCGATGCATGTTGACAAACAGAGCTTATCTCTAAGTCTCTATCTCTTGCTTATGCCGATCTAATCTCGCTCTCTCGACTCTAGATTCTAACCTAGCTCTCTCGATTCATTAGGTTCTTTCTTTAGACTCTCTCTCAAGTAGCTCTAAAAGGTGTTGGGCACAACATAAAACAAGACAAACACATGAACTTGGTTGACGCAAGATTATTCCTATCTCTAGTGAACAATGCATGCATTACTTAATGCGACCAACCACTTACTCTCCCGGGCAGTTGGTTGTTGCTGACTATACTCATAGACAAGCAATGCATTAGCCTATAGACAGGCGTTGTTGCAGGTTCACACTAAGCAAACAAGGTTACTCACACACTCTCGCAACGCACACCTCTTGGTGGGTTACTACATGCTTCATATCCCTAATCCACATGACTAAGTATGCAATACCCAAGCAATCCCACTAAGTGTTTCAATGAAAGTAAAGATGCTAAGTAAAAAAGATGGAGATGGAGTCGAAGGAAACAGAGAAATGCATTGAAAAAAAATTGTATTAATTCCTTAATCACAAAATGTCATACAATATAATATAAGAAAAGAAAAGAAAATGAAATGACCAGCTGGAAGCAAAGGCTTGATTCCAGCAAATGTGTGTCAAGGCTACCGATGGTACCATGGATGGGCGGTGGAGTTGACTCTCTCAAGATCTAGCTCCGATCGAAGGCTCTGGTCGTCACTCAGAATGGATGAAGGTGGTGAAGAACTCTCAAGCGTCTTCTCACGCATTTTTTCTAGATCACAAGGATCGCCCCTAGGCGAACCTCAGGCAAAAAGCTTGGATGCCTTGAATTTCTACTCATCGGCTTCTATTTATAGAGTTTGGATCGTCGACAACATTAATGGACTGCTCTGAGTCTGACATTTAGCGCGTTAGTCCTTTTTTGAACTTCTACAACCAACGGCGTGGTAGGTGAAATGTCAACATCATCTTTTGATTTTCTCGAGGCAGATGCATTGATGCGTTCATCCCACCAACCTTGCGTTGATCCCATTCATATGCGTTGTCGCATAGCTGCAATCATTCAATGGCTGCATCACTTAATACCGCAACTCTACATGATGACCGCAATCGCCTGACGAGCGCAACTCCCATGCGATGGACGCTTACGACTGATTACTGCAACATCCATGCGTTGATTGATGTGTTTGCCTTTGAGATGGAGTGTTTCTTCGCATGCGGTCGTCTATGTAGTGGTCCTGTTTTCGCGTTTGCGTCCATTTCCTGCATTAGCTACAAAGATAGAACATTGAATGCATAATTAATGCAAAATAATGGGTAGCTGAGATTCGACATGCTGATCGACGCAAGCTCACTTTCTCGTGAATTTCTATCATGATTGACGCATATTCTACCTAACAACCTTCATAATTCTAAGTAAAAGGCCTAAGATGACAATGCATTTTTGCATGTCATCAAGGGGCCAAAGACTATTCCTGCTATTTCTGATAAGGACGTCAAAGTCTTGAAGATGCTGCACCAAATGTTAGAAGCTACGCAATTGGAGCTGAAGGACTACAATCAGGTACTATGATCCAACCTTCTACACCCTGCTTAGCTACCCTTGTGTTGGTCATTGGGGGTTCCAAGGATTTTGTAATCTTTATTTTTTTTTTTTTTTTTTTTTTTTTTTTTTTTTTTATAATGTCGCAACTTTAGTGCTTGGCGTTTCTTTTAAGCTCCCATTTTCTTTATGCGATTGGATTTTTTTTCTCCACGTGACTAAACTTAAATTACTTTAAGTTGCCTACATACCCTTTATAACGACAGGGATCAAGTCATAACGTAGTTCAATTTTTTTTCTTTTTTTTACATTTGTTAAGCGTAAAACTTCTTGAGAAATTTGTCGTTGATTGGGCCGATTCTTAGTCTGTCTTGATGAACTATCTTGTATGCTCCATTTTTGTAGACTTCTTCGATGACATAGGTGTTGGGGTTGATGCCCTAAACTCTCGTAGGGTCCTATAGTTTGTAAACACCTGTATGAACAAATGCTTGTGATGTAATAATATGAGATATTTTCTTCACTGTTGTCTATGAAATATGAGATATTTTATTTGGTTTACCACAAGCCAATAAACTAAGATCCCTGGTTGTCGTTGTAACTTAAGCTTGTATGTGGAGAAATACAAGTGGATTATGTCTTAAGTGATAACCAAAATGGTCTATAGTATATGGATATAGGAGGGAAGCCTTATCCTGGTGACACTACGGATATGGCCCGCTTTGTAGATTGTTACAAGTGTTGTGACGTGCAACAGATGGTTTGGTCTTGATCATTCATGTGGAGACATGCGAGCAAGGGTGTCCTATACAAAGGAATTTGTATAAGACCGGACCACGAAGTGTTTAGTCTCGTTATATAACGTCGTTCATGACAGAGACTTCATTTCACTAGGATGACCATAGGTAACATGACCTTAATCCTGAGTGAGTTTGGAACTCTTGCCTATGAGGGTGGTTCTTTGATTTGCATGGGTGCGAGTGACAAGATTGCCGACTCAAACCTACCACTTTGAGGATTCATCTGATTGAGGAGCTGGGAAATCAGCTACACAAGATGAAATTTGCTCTTTCCCTGAAGCAAGGGTAAGTGGATAGATTACTCCATTAAGGGCTGTTTCCGGGGCTTGAACGATGTGGCACCACACACATTCTCATGGCTCGAGAGATGTCCACTTATAGTAGGACTAAGATGTATTGTTCATTAGAGGGATCAGTGGTACTTAAGGAGTTAGATGTAACTATAGGGGAAAAATGATAAATTGGCCTAGTTGTACTTACGAGCATCTGAAAGGTTATGGTACTGTTCACTGGTTATATGTGATGGACGTAGAAATATATCTTTAGTGAGAAGAGTGCAACTGTCGGTCTTTAGTGGAGTGCTCGATAGTTAACAGATGGTGGATCTCGTGACAAAAGAGTTTAGTTAGCTATTTATGTACTGTTGGAGCTTCAAGCTACAGGTCCATAAGGTCCCCTTGGTAACTCAATGGATTCATGTTGCGAATCAGTTTTTGGGTCAGTTTGAAGTGTTCAAATTGACAAAAGGGAGTTTGATTATATATGATATGATTAAACTGGTTCAATTATATATAATATAGTTAACATGATGTATGAGATACATTAATTAGAGGAATTTTATATAAATATGATTTATATCAAGCAAAAGAGAAAAGAACTATGATTTAAATGTTACATTTGATGTGATATTAAAACTGTAGGTTATAAATATAATAAGATAAGTTAGTTATTATATTTATTTGTAATTAAAACAATTATGAGATAATTGTGGGTGGTTTCTCCTTTAACTGTGCGTGAAAGTGGGAGGTTGTATTCTGTTTTCATAACTAAAGGATAAAATGAAAAAGGTTTTCATTTTTATAAGGGGATCGCTTCATAAAGTACACTACTAATCGGTTAGTTCACGAGAGACTACACGACAGCCTTCAAGTGTTTGTCCAAACAATCGTGTACACGCACCTTTGACTAAACAATTGTGTAAAGTTTTACTAAACGATCGCGTAGCAAGCGAGATTCTCTAAACGATCATGTAAATGATCAAGTCTGATTTCCTAAACGATCGTGTACCTGCTAAGATTTACTAAACGATCAAGCACACAACGTCTATACGATAGACAGTTCATTCTCCCACTTTCTTGGTCGCATAGTGTAATCGTAGTTTCCTCTAACCCTCTACCAAATTCATAACAGAGCCCACACATCCTGGATTCTCACTCTGAGAATACTGAGGTTGTCGAGTGGTGGTGTTCGAGAGGTTGTTTGTTCGTGGAGAAGTTTGTTCGTGACCACTAGACGATTGGGTTGGCGTTCTAAGCGACAGCAAGAGGTAGCTGTTCCAAGTTCTTCACGAGAGCGAGAGATCTATGGAAGAAGAGTTCTTCAAAGGTAAGTCTCTCACTCCTTTTGTATTTAATTTCTAAAGCATGTCGTAAGTGTGTTACAGATGCATAACTAGTTTGTATATTTGTGAATGCTTGTAATTCTGTCCCAATGAATTTGGATCGATGGTGCTTCCGCTCATGGGTACTCTTTTATTAGTGTTCCTTCAGTAGAGCCCATCCCATTTAGGTGTAAACTAATTTCCCGTATGTCTTGTCATAATAATTGGTCTTCTTATGGTGAGCACTAGATCACCAACTTGAAAAGATCGAGGCTTTACATGTTTATCAAATGCTTTAGATGTTCGCGCTTGGTAACATTCCAACGCTTGTTGAGCTTCTAATCATTTTTCATCCAGTGCTTCCAACTCTTGGAGATGCAGTTTGGCATTGTCCTATGTAGTCAACCCCTCTTGCACCACCATTCTTAGCGATGGAATTTCTCTTTCCAAAGGAAGGATAACTTCTTTCCACAACGCTTCACCGATCTTTTCTTGCCAATCTCTCTTCGACTTGGAGACAATTTTCTTCAGGAGGTTGCACAATGTCTTGTTGAATGCCTCTACCAACCCATTTACAGTGGCGTTATACATGGACAAGTTGTACTACTTGAATTTGAATTTTTCACACAACCTGTCCATCAAGCTGTTGGAGAATTATCTCCCGTTATCGTTCACGATTCGATGGGGAATATCGTAACGATAAATGATGTGAGTGCGGATAAAGTCTACCACATTTTCTTTCTTAGCTTCCTTTAAAGCGAAAGCCTCAGCCCATCTTGAAAAGTAATCAGTAGCTGCGAGGATATAAAAATGCCCTACTGATGACTTAGGTGTTATAGGGCCAACCAGATCAAGCCTTCATGCTTCGAAAGGCCGTGAGGCTATAGTCTGATGCAGAGGCTCGGACGGTTGATGAATAAAATTCGCATGATATTGACAGGCTTCACACTTCTTTGCATATTCCATTGAGTCCTAAATCATCCCCGGCCAATAGTAACACATTATTTTCAGTTGGAATTGTAGCTTTGGTCTAGCTTGATGTGCACCACATACGTCTGAGTGTGCTTCCTCCAAAACCTTTGCTGACTTCTCTTTACCAAGGCATCGAAGGAAGAGTCCTTCAAGGGATCGGCGGTATAAGACCCATTTGTAGTAAATGAAATGCGCATCCCTCCTTCGAATCTCGGTTTTATGGCGAGGGTCATTCGAGAGCCTTCCATGCTCAAGGTAATCGATGATGGGCTGCCATCAGTCTTCCTTGTTGGTTAGGTACATTATCACATTCATTTCCTGACATGCAGTCCCGACCGAAGGTATAATTCATCTTTGACAAAACGATATATTAAGGGGCACATTATCCAAGATCGTTAAGGCAGTAGCTAGGTTTTCCAAGGCATCCCCTTTCTTATTTTTTGTCCTCGAGACACGCTCATACGTCACGCTTTTGAATTTTTCCATCAACTGGCAAGCGTAAATGAAGTAAGATTTCAAGTCGTCATACTTCACATCGACTGGCATAAGAGTTGATTGATTATCAACTTTGAGTCACCGAAAATGTCTATGCAAGCCACCCCAATCTCCAAAGCCATTTGGAGACCAATTATCAAGGCTTGGTATTCAGCATCATTATTTGAGCATAACTCAGCAAGTGCGAAGCTATAAGGCAGCATGTGCTTTTCTGGTGAAATGGGGACGATACTTGCCCCCGCACCACTTCTCGTACTGCACTATCAAAGAACATGACTCATAGCCCCGAGGTTTCTGTGAAGAGAACTTCATCATTGATCAAGTCTTCACTTAACTTCCAATCTGATGGAAACGAGCGATCTGTCAAGAAATCGACCAATGTCTGCCCTTTGACTGCCTTTTGTGGTACATAAACGATGTCGTACTATTGAAGCATGATTGCCCACTTGGCTAAACGCCCTGAGATGATTGGTCGGGACGAAACGTACTTGATGGGATCGGCTTCCGCAATAAAGTGGATTGGAAAGCTTGCATGTAGTGTCTAAACTTATCTATGGCAAAGAAGAGTGCAAGGCACAACTTTTCAATTGGAGAATAGTTGATCTCATCTCCATTTAGGGTTCTACTTAAGTACTAAAGAGCACGTTCTTTTCCCTTCTCTTCTTCTTGTGCCAGCAGTGCCCCCAGCGATCTTTCTTGCTGCGATGTACAATATCAATTGTTTGCCCGCTACTGGGGCTCCTAAGACAAGAGGAATGATCAGGTATCTCTTTATGCTATCAAAGGAATTTTGGCAGGCCTCATCTTATTTGAATTTTTCTCCTTTCTCATCAGTCTCTGAAAGGGTTGACATCGCCCTGCCAAGTTAGAAATAAACCTCCGGATGTAGGCCAGACATTCTTGCAAACTTCTCAACTCATGTAGATTCCTTGGCCTTAGCATCTTCTAGATGACATCGATCTTGGATTGATCTATCTTTATCCCTCGATGTCTCACAATGAAGCCCATAAGCATTCTCGATGTTACGCCAAACACACATTTGCAGGGGTTCATCTTTAATTGGTACTTTCGCAGGCGATCGAACATGGTTCTTAGATCTTTCAAGTGGTTCTATCGTCGCTTGGTCTTGACCATAAGGTCATCCACATAGCATTCCACGTGTTTATGCAACATATCCTCAAACACCTTCTGCATGGCACGCTGATAAGTAGTGCCAGTGTTCTACAACCCGAAGGGCATCACCTTGTAGCAATATATCCTTTTTGAGGTTTGAAATGTCATCATTTCTTCATCCGCGAGGGCCATTCGTATCTGGTTATACCCGAATGATCCGTCCTTGAAGGATAAGGCCTTATGTCCCATTGTCGCATCGACCATGATCTCTATGATGGGCAATGGAAAATCGTCTTTTAGATATGCACTGTTTAGGTAGCAAAAGTCCACACAGACACGAAGCTGTTGATGTATTGATTTATCATGCGATGAAAAGATGTGTGGATGCAATGATCATGCAAGTTTTCCTAAAAAAGCCCAAGTATAGGCCTTCTTAGGGTCTTGGTAAGTCCAGGGTCGAACGCAGGGATTACTAAATAGATATGCGACAGACTCTCTGATCCTATTGCGATGATAATTAAGAAGTAGATGGTGATTTAACTTTGATTTTCTAATGTGATGGAATTCAATGCACAGCGATGAAAGGGTGGTGTTGTAACAAATATGCGATAAAGGGGTTGAGAAGAGGTTTTGCTAGCATTTCTTAAGATATTGTACAAGTCATGCGATCATGCTATACATAAATATTAAGCATTACATTTCTCAATGCATAAGGCCACATTTCCTATTTCTAGGATGCATGCGATGTGTATGGAATGTAGCAGATAGAACTTATTCTAAGTCTCTACTCTTGCTTATGCGATCTAATCCGACTCTCTCAAGCATAGATTCTATCTTTAGACTACTCTCTCAAGTACTCCAAATGATGAATGAAGCATACATAAGACAAGATGATTGCATAAAGTGCATAGCTTAAGTCATGCTAGCTAAGTACTTCTCAACCCATTTAAAAATTTAGTTACTCATGCATGGTGTGAAGAGACTAGACATAAATTGAAATGTAGTTTCCATTTTTCCAAATAAAATGTTTGAGTATAAACCAATAAATGGTGTAAGAAGTATCAAGCCAAGTAAACAATGTCTTGCTTCCTCTGGCTTTTTACACTACTCTTATCACTTCAATTCTTTCCCAAGTTGTTAACTCTTGCTCTCACAAGGGTTTGGTGTCTCTTTTTCATGCTGTTTCCGGTAGTCTCTCGACCTCTCCGAAAATTAATTTCTTCTCAAGAATTCCCTTCCCTCGGCTTCGCCTCGCTTCCTGCTTGGAATTCCTGCTGATTTGGTAGCATTGGGTATTTATAGACTTCCAAACAAAATAGTTCCTCTCACTAATGATTGCGTGGATGGGCAACATTGATTTCCATACCCTATTACGCCATCTGATAGTCACCGGAAGTTCAACGCATTTGCAACGGTATAGTCTTCAACGGTCGTCAACTGAATTTCTGATCTGACCGTTATCGGCTTTACGTCCCATCATGTTTTATTACATTAGGCCACTGCCTTTATGTAAGGTCATCACACAATCATCTTTGAGGTACCCTTGGATCGCAAACTCAAAACGTGCTATCGCATTGTTCCTGTATAGAATAACTCGATTTAACTGCTTTTATGTGATGAGCGTTAGCGATCACAATTTTTCTTTTAGTTTGGCGCATTTAATCGCAATATTGCCTATTCACCATCGCTTTCTCCCATTGTTTTAATAATTTATGCTTTAATAACTTGTATTTCTACCAGTTATCAGCTATCCATTCTTTTTTCTAATGGGGACAATGTTAGCTATCCACGTTGGGTATTTGACTTCATGGATGAATTGGGCTTCAATTAGTTTATTGACTTCAGCCTCAATCTGGGGGATAAGTTCTGGCCGAAAGCATCGCTGAGCCTGCTTAACGGGTCGACACCCTTGTTTTATCATGAGATGGTGGACTGCTACCTTTGGATCCAGTCCCGACATCTCTTTGTATGACCAAGCGAAAACATCTCTGTATTCGGTGAGCAAACTCATGTATTCCCCCTCTTCCTCTTCTGAGAGGGATGCACTGATGAAAGTCGGACACGACTCCTCTACTGTGCCCAGATTCACCTTTTTTAGTCGTCCATTGTAGATTGACCACCGTCTTCTAGACCTTGTGGAGCGTTCTCCACTTCCTCCTCGATCATACCTTTTTCAGATTCTTCGGTGATGGTGATATGGTGACACGAAGTTTCACCTTCCTTCTTTTCTAAATTTTCATTATGAGGATTGGTGAAGACAATGTCACGCCTCTTTACTTTGAGTGAGCTCTCACTTTTGTTTAAAGTAACGGTCTTTTTCTTCATGCGTAATGAGACGGTCCTACGGATTGCTCCATCACTTCCTTCCTCTCCTGATGGTTTCTCGTAAAATGGCATTTCAGTGTCTTTAAGGATGTGGCGTCGCCAAATTGACGCCTAGGGTATTAGCCCCGTCTTTCTTATAGTCGTATCAGGGGCATCACCACAGGCTTTTCCCTTCCCCTTTGTCTCACTAAAGACATACTAGTCGAGGGGATCTTCAACCCTCTCGTGCTTTAGGCGATAAAAAATAGGAGTGTGGGGTTTTCCTTCGCTTTCGTTTAGAACTGCACCTAGTCTCTCGAAGGCTGAAGATCGCGCCACCACCGGCGGCTGACAGATGATTTCCTCCTTTCTTTCATTCAGCAGAGTCAACCTTCAAAAGATTGAGTGTCAAGTAGCTTCGAGAATCATATGCGGACTTCCGCTTTCTGCTTCCATCATGCTCAATCTCTTGAAGATCAAGGCGAGTATGACAGACGACCTAATACAATCAAAGGCTGAGGCTCTTTTATCTTTGCCTTCCTTTTCCCCTGTATCATGAACTTTTTCAATAGTGATTTTATTGTTGTTGGCCACTTTTCCCTTCGCCTTTCTGATTATGTAGACTGGCTTTGACGATTCATATTCGAGTCCCACCCTCGACATAGGTATAGCATGTCCCTCTTGCAAAAGCTTCTTTTGGATCGACGAGAGTCTAGGTTGCTCATAAATCTTCAAGCTCTTGAACTCAGTGTGAGTTGTGAAGTCATAACCTGCCTTCGCCAAAAACTTGTAAGCCTTGGGATCGAATCCATCTTTAGTTCGCTTCTTGGGCAAATTTAACTCCGTCACTTCTGCCTTCGGCTTGTGGACTTCCTACCTCGTTATTGGTGTGAGAGGTGTGACGAAACTCTCCTTTGGAATTTCTATGTTGCTGACCTACAAACCTTTTGAGATTCTGTAAAAGGTGACTCACCCTTCTTCCATCTCGACAAAGGGACATAGTGCAGAATCGGAGGCTTTGAGGCTTTTTCGTCCCTCACCACGGGTGTCTCTCCAACATTGGGGGATGTCCTACTCTCTTTTGAGCTGGAGGCTTGTACCTTACTACCCGTTCCTTTCTTTATGTCTACTAGCGACCTTGACCGGGATCCACTTGCTTTCTTTGTTAGTGAGGTCTCTGTGGGCATCGTTTCACCAGAATTCTTGCTATTTAGGTAAAACATCACATCTGCGAAGTGGGATTCAGCCTTAGAAAACGAATTATAGTATGCTTCAACTGATAGAACTTGAAACAATGATATAGTGTTGACATAATCACACCATTCCCGTGAATCCAAGGGTGCCCTAATAGCAGCCTGTAGGTGGTCTTTGAGTCTATCACATGAAACAACACGTCAACCTTCAGATCGCCAATGAGAAGCTCTAAGCGTATCTTGCCTATCGCCCTTTGCCTGCCTTGATTGAAACACTAAACAACTAATTTATTGTTTGATAGGTCTTCCATGAGTATGCCCAGCTGTTTCATAGTCATCTTAGGCATTATGTTGATGGTGGATCCATTATCAATGAGGATTCGACCCACTCTCTATTCTCGAATGTATCTAAAGACGTACAAAGGCCTATTATGCAATTCGGATCCCATCATAAGATCTTCGTCTAAGAAGCCTGTGGATGTACAACACGAGGCATACGCACGTGTTGCGGAGGTCGATGCACCAGATGCGTTGGATTCCAACAGTGCCTCAATGCGGGTCACCTTGGCTTCTTACGGGAGTAAGAGCAGGTCGTCTATGCTGAATGACAGTAAGCCCTTTGGCTCTTCTATCGATTTTAATGGGCTTAGGAGGGTATCATCTTCTTCGCGGTGCTGATAGCATGACATGTAGTAGCCTTTGGCTTCTCTTCTGAACCCCAATTGTAGAAGTTCTTCGGGAGAAAATCCGCCAACGTCACTTGTCACCTAGGACGAGGAACGTCCTCGTCTCCCTTGTCAACAACATTGGGCCTCCAGGCCTTCTTCCTACCCTTCCTTTTTTGTATCTTGCTCCCTCTCCTGTAACTTTAATAAGAGCGTGACTCTTTTTGGGTAGAGTTCGATCATTTCTTCTTACGGCATGTCATAAGGATCCAGCCTTCATTATCGTCATTATCAACACACTCTTCGCTGTTTTGAGGATCTATAGCTTGTACCTCTCGCTGAAACTGCACGACCACAGGTTTGAAGGTCCCAAATTGAACCAAATTCTCACTTTCTTCATAACATATGATTGGTGCCAACACGCTTGGAGTTATCGTCACCACGGCATGATTTGTTTGGATCACCTCGTCTAGATCCAACTCTATTTTTCTTTCGCGGGCCAACTTAAGGATCAACTCCTTCAATACAAAACATTTTTCAACTGGATGGCTAACGACCCTGTGATACTTGCAGTAATTGGGATCGTCCACTTTGCTAGCTTGTTCTGGTCATTTACATTCTGGTAGCTAGATAAGGTGGTTCTCCAGCAGTTGCTTAAGCATATCCACAACGTCGAAGTCAGGGAATGGATAGGCTTTTTCCTACCGCTCCTTCAGAGTTAGGCGACGTCTTTCGCCTCCTTCGTCTTTGTTTTCCATCTTCTTCTCTTTCTCTTTCGAGGAAAACTTCAACAGGATCGTATTAACGACCATTGATTTCTTTGTGGCACCTTTCACAATCTTCTCGGCGCCTTTTACTTCCTTCTTGTCTTTCTTCAGTTCGTGGATCAGGAAATCCTTCATTCCCCTGTTAGAGATACTTAGGTTCATGTCATGGGCGCGAGTTGCCAATTCTTCAAAGGTACGGGGCTTTATTCCCTGTAGGATATAGAGGAGTTCCCAGTGCATACCCTACGTGCACATTTCTACAGCAGATAATTTGGTAAGTCGGTCTTTGCAGTCCAGACTCAAAGCCCTCCATCGGTTGATGTAGTCAATGACCAGCTCCCCTTTTCGTTGCTTGGTGTTTGTCAGCTCCATCATGCTGACGGTGCGTCTAGTGCTGTAAAAGAGATTCAAGAATTTTCTTTCAAGTTGCTTCCAGCTGTCGATCACCTCAGGTTCTAAGTCTGTGTACCAGTCAAAAGCGTTTCCTTTGAGGGTTCTGACGAACTGTTTGACTAGTAGATCTTCTCTTGTTCCCGCATTCTCGCATGTTTCAACGAAATGGGCGATGTGTTGCTTTGGGTTGCCCTTTCCGTCGAATTGCTTGAACTTTGGGGGTTGATACCCTGCAGGCATTCTCAAGTTGTCGATCCTCTGGGTGTATGGCTTGGAATACATGAAGGAAGTCTGAGTTGGGCTTCCATACTAAGCCCTTATGGAGGTCATAATCATGTCTTGTAGCTGTTGGACCGACAAAGAGGCCACCGAAGCTGACTATTGCAACTGGTTTTCTTGCAGCACGGTCTTCCCTTTTTCAGTTGCTTTGATCGTAGGTGCTTGGCTTGATTCAGCAGCCTCGCAAGACTGCATCTATTCCTTCAGGATAGCGATCTCATGGTCTCGTTCCTCGATAGCTTTCATCAGAAAGTTGATCTTCGTTTCCATCTCTGCCATGGCCGCTTCAGCCGTCACATCTGCCATCATGACAGAAATCACATCTGGCTGCGAATCCCTTTTCGACTTGCTGGAGGAAGAAGTAGAGTTGTCAAACAGTGGGTTCTCCTTGATGACAACTCCACCATGTGAGGGCTCCGTCATTTTCCTCAAGATGTTGTGTGCGATGAGGGAGCTTTGCTCTTGCTCCTGCGTAACTTCTCTTGAGTGACTGCGGGTGACAGGTCCCGTATAAGAGCTATTTATGGAGGAAGCTCTGAATGTCATCTTCTTTGGTTCCATTTGTCTTGTTTAGATGTTGAGAGAGAGATAAGAGGTAGAGACATCCCACCGGGCGTGCCAATTTGTTCACACGAGGTTTTCGAAGAAATGTATTTCTTGGAGTTGAACTTGAGTTGGTGTTGATGTTGATGTTGATTTGATGAGATGTGGTTCGATCTCTAGTACTTGATTCTCTTATTCTCTCTCGGTTGAGTGGATGTGCTTGACTTGAAGAACAAAGGCACCGAACATTCTTAAAGTAGAAGTTTTGGAAGAGTCTTTGTATCTTCAAGGGTTTTCTGTCGTCTAGGAGTGCAGCTTCAAGAGTTTTAGGAGTCTTCTGCTTGTTGATGAATTCTCTATGGGCTCTCTGAATGTAGAATTGTTGACCCCTTGGAATGAGAAGAGCTCTTCTATTTATGGGGCTTTCTGATGGGCCTTATAGGCTTGCGCCTGGTCTTTGGGCCCAATTAATTGGACTTTAGCCTGACCTTTGGGTCTTAATAATTGGACTTGGGTCTGACCTTTGGGCCCTATTAATTGGGTTTGGGCTTGACCTTTGGGTCATATTAATTGGATTTGAGCCTATTTTGGCATTTTAGGCCCAAATTAAGCCCACATTTCGGCGTAACTAGACCAACACCCAAATTATAACGTCGAATTATACAAAATTAATTTTAGTCAACCCAACGTTCGTGACGAAAACATGTGATATCATCAGAATTCGTCTTCAGTTTCAATTTGGGACATATGTCGACTCTTAACTGGTCCCAAATTTGATGATTTTGGCATTTCGCCGTTAATTTAATAAATGACGTAGCGATCTGTGATTGGTCTGAAATTTCTCCTCTAATAGCCCCCTTACTATGATTTGACCCAACTTCATGCATTGTGAATACACATAATGAATGAATATGTAGAAAATGAATACCATCATAAAACTATGTTAGGTTTAAACTTCAAAAGGATTAAATGTAAAATGAAGTTGTTTTCCAACATGTAGAACTTAAAAACTACAAGGAATAAAAAAAAAAATAAAGAAGCTCGAATTTTTGGACCCTTATGTTGATATGCTTTAAATATGTTGCCCTATAGGCCACATCTGTTAGGAATACGGAAGTCATGAACTTCTACATTTAAATTAGGCTTAAATTCTATTTTGGTCCCTAAACTTTTTTTTTAAAAAAAAAACAGCCACTTTAGTCCCTAAACTTTTAAAAAGTATTTATTCTGATCCCTACAATTAGGAAACTCTTCAACATAATAGTGAGATGACTTGTATTTTCTGATGACTAGGCTGCCAAATAAGTTTGTCATGCTAAAAAATCTAAGGTTTCAATTTTGAATTAGGTGGTAAAATGATTTTCTATAGGAGATCTCAATTCATTTTATGTTCAAAATTTTAGCTGTTCACTATTTTGGCACATTGGTTGTTGATATTTTAGTTCACTTTTATCTTGCTCAATCCATGCTAGATGCAATTTCATCCTTAAAAAGATTTCATCTTTAAAGATTTAAAATAATCTTACTAGCAAAGACCAAAGTAATCACTTTTTAAAAGTTCATGGACTAAAATGGACGTTTTTTTAAAAGTTTAGGGACCAAAATATAACCAAATTCAAAGTTCATGGATCAAAATAGGATTTAAACCTTTAAAATAAATAGGAACGGATTCCTACTTATAAAATTGATGGGAAAGTAATGGATTCCAAGTAGTATAAAAGCACATCATGGTTTTAGCTCTTCTTCACATTGTCTTACACATTATCTCTACATTTTTTTATTTTGTTCTCCTCAAAAGTAATAAAATCTATTCGCCCTATGTTTGTGAACATAACTAATATACCATTAGTTGAAGTATACAAACTCCTATGTCGATTTTTTCTTGTTTGTTATTCTTTGGTTGTCAATCTTTTCTGTCATAATATCTTAAATTAGTTTTTACTTTAGTCGTTTAGACTTTTAAATGCATTAAAATTTGAGATCCTTTAATTTTCTTAACTCAATTTATAACCATGGTTTAAAGAAGATGACAAAAATGTATAAAAAGGTTTGTAATGGGATCGATATGATGTGATCATGGTACCACCACTATATTTCAAACATCATATCTTCCTCAACACAAGCTCGTTTGAGTTTAATCACTGCTCATTTTTATACCTTTTTTTATGTTTCTACAACCATATTTATAAACTGAATAGTTTCATTTAAAAAAAAAAAAAAAAAAAAAAAAAAAAAAAAACGACTTTTTAATGCTCACCAAAAACCTAAGGAATCAAAGTTTAAAATTTTCAGATTTAGTTGACTAAATTTAATATCTATTATTTTGTTCTATGTAACTTTTTTAAAATTACATGTTAGGAAAGCGACTTATTCGCCCTTAGACTGAAAATCAAACTATTTTTGCATTCAATTTAGATCACACAATGTTTTTGGGTCATCAATGCTTCAAACTTATGGTGGGTTGAAAAAAAGTTAGGAGAGGGAGAAGGAAAGCCAAGAAGAATAAGAGAATGGAAAATGGTTAAGTTCTTGTTTTTAAACACAAGGCATGAAGATAAAACTTCACTCACTCAAAAGGTTGAAGAGAGAATATATAATATATATATATATGTTATGTATGTATATAAATTAAGATTTTGAAAATTAAGACCAAATTTAAATGGTGCACCAATCGTATAGATTGAATTGAAATTTATAAATTGCCCGACAAAATGGATAAGCCTTAGTTAAGTGACAAGGTTTTACCTATTAAACTAAAAAGAAGTCAATATATCAAGAAGGTGTTTGGTTAAAAAATCTAGAGTTAATTATTAGGGGTGTAAACGGCTTCGGGGTTGGGTCGGTTTTCTGTTCATAACTGACCTGAACCCAAATCGGTTTCATATGACAATAACCAACCCGACCCAACCTAAATTGGTTCGAGTCTCAAAGAGGTTTGGGTCAGGTCGGGTGAAAAGAGGATCGAAATTATAAATTCTCCTCCTCCTTCCTTTGATAGAGAGAGAGAGTTTCAGGCGATATAGGAAAGAGTTCCAGGCGGTAGAGAGAGACCACGTGTGACGGGTAAGGAAAAGGAAAAACCCTAACCTTCCTTAAGGTGGCGTTTGGCTAGGAATGGCAACGGGGTCGGGGCGGAACAGGAGATGCACTCCCCATCCCCCTTCCTTTAGGGATTCTTAATCCTTATTCCCTGCCCCATTCCTCGTTTGGGGGTTCGAGGAATCCCCGCGGGGAAAAAAATTCCCGTTTTTTATTTTTTATTTTTATTATTTAAATTCAACTAAATTAGTATTTACATTAAAAATTATAAATTTTATGTAAGGAAATTAGTTATTATTATATATATATTTGTTTAGATCACCAATTAAAAAAAAAATATTTCATTATTTTTTTATTATAAATTAATAATAAATTAAATTTATTATATTATTCGCACGAGATTTCAAGAGAAATTTATTTCGTGGAACTTGAACTTTGTATTTGTATTAATTTTGTAGAAAGTGAGTACAATCTATAATACATAATATTTTGATGCTTTCAAAATAAACTATAGTCTTTAAGCTTGTTGATCTTCTTGAATGATCGGCCTTTGGGCTTGTTGATCTTCTTGGATGATTGGCCGGTTTTGTTGATCTTCTTGGATGATCAACCTTTGAGCTTGTTGATTTTCTTGGATGATCGGTCTTTGGGCTTGTTGATCTTCTTGAACGATCAGCCTTTTGGCTTTTCGATCTTCTCGGATGATCAGTGCTCGCACGAGGCTTTCGGAGAAACTTGTTTAGTGGAGTTGAACTTGAGTTGGTGTTGAAGTTGATGTTGATTTGATGCGATGTGGTTCGATCTCTAGTACTTGATCCTCTAATTCTCTCCTAGCAAATGCGTACGCTTGATTTGAGGAAGCGAAGAGCGTGATGATCTTGGAGTTAAAGTCTTGGAAGAATGCTTGTACCTCCAAAGGACTTCAATATTCAAGCTTGGTTACAATGCTTGTATCTCCAAAGGACTTCGATGTTCAGAACTTTGATATGTCTTTTAATCTTCAGAGCTTTAGTGTCTTCTGATCTTCAGAGCTTTCAAGGGGTTATGTTCTTTAGATCTTTGGAAGATCAGACTTCAGATCTTCAGAGAGATTTTGCCTTCAATTCCTCCTCCCCACAAATGAAGAGATAATGCCTCTATTTATGGACGTTTCTCATGGGCCTTACATGGGCTTGGGTCTAATTACTTTACTGGGCCAAAATTGGGTTTCGGCTAAAGTTGGGCTTGGGCCGAAATAAATGAGAAAATCGAATTTGTTTCTTCGTCTTTACAAACAAAAAAAAATAGGAGGTAAATTCATTGTGGCGCGCTCATTAAAAAAATATACTTTTGTGGGAAACCATTTATTAAAAAAAATAAATAAACTTAACACAAAGGGAGAAAAAAAAATAATAGTAACTTGGTCCCAAGCATCTACCATTATACCCACAATGATTGGGCATACTATTGCTATTCATAATGGAAAGGACCATTTTGCCTATTTATATCACGGATCGCATGGTAGGTCATAAATTGGGAGAATTTGCACCCACTCGAAATTTTCAGGGGCACGGCATTCCCCTACGACCTGGCTATGTCATCCTCCCTTGCCTTGAATGCTTCTATAAGTGAAATGGGTCATCCCCTAAGTGAAATGGGTCATCCTCCCTTGCCTTGAATGCTTCTATAAGTGAAATGGGTCATCCCTCCTTGCCTTGAATGCTTCGTGAAAGATGTCCCCACAAACCAACACGAGTCCTTTCAACATGCTTTGTCCTCACTCACATGCATCCTAGGAAAATTCCCAGGAGGGAACCCAACATAAGATTACTCCAAGCTAAGCACACTTAACTTTGGAGTTCTTATGATTGAGCCACCGAAAAGGAAGGTGCACCTTGTTGGTATAGGAAATAACTTTTAATTCTTTTAAGCCTTTCTTAACCATACTTTCATGTCCTCAGGATCCCTCTCATTCAGATGTGATATCGGTCCATTCATGTACCCCTCCTGAACTCGGGTCGTTACAATTTGAATTGGGTTGGACACGAGCAACTTTAATTATTCGGCCCAATCCAACTTATAATTTTTTTCCAATAGGCTCGTGCTTTCATTGATGATGTGGCAACTCGTGATTCGCAGAAATTTTTCATTCAACAAATGCCCCTTTTCGAGATTTATGCACATCTATACGGTGGGTGAATCTCGAAAAATGTAATTTGAAATCAGCGTATGCTTTTAATTCTTTTAATTTGATGCATCATCATGATCAAAATATGAGAATTTAACTCAAATTTTTTATTTGAAATTTTGTTTGCTTGACACTTTTCGTCAAATAAACAAAAAAATAAATTTTAGTCCTCGACTTTCTTGTTCCCAAGTAAACTCTAATTGGAACTAAAGTAGAATTTATTCTCCACTTTAATTGCAAATTGAATTTTGAGTAGTATCCAAAATCCTATCATTTTTTTAGATTTTGGAATATACTCAATTCTGGATGAAAATTTGAAATAGAATTTTGACTTCGTCTTTCTCTTTCCTCCAACTTTGATTTGGTGAAGCTTAGAGTGTGTCCATGTTTTGATTTGAGACAATACTTAAATTATGTCAAATCTTGGCTTGAATTTGGAATATGATTTTAATTTTATTGGAGTACACCAAATTTAACTTGAGAATGATTTGATTTTGAATATAATTTGTATTCAATTCAAAAAGTTTGTTGGGATTTGAATTAAACTCTAGAAAAAAGATCAATGTCGTAATACACCATCATTTTTCTTTAAGCTGAGATGAAGAGTTCAACCCGAAACTCGGTTTGGATTTAATTTAAACTTTACTCCTAAATAACTAGAATTTGTGAACCATCAAAATTGGGTTGGGATATTTCGAAGCTTCTCTTCCTCACCTTGAGAAATTTGTGCATCAATTGACTTTTCATAGAATCACAACAAATTTTTTAATTTTACAAATTGTAAATTGTAATAACCACCCAAAATGGGAAATGGTTGAGAAAGATTTGATATATGATTTAAATTTGAATCCTTGTCGGTTGGGATTTGATTCCCTTCTTCTATATAAATAGTGAAAAAATGCTTGAGCATTTCATAACTTTCAATTCTCCGCATTATTCTATTTTTTTATCCACATCAAACCTGTTCTTTTTCTACATTTTTTTTCATTTTTATTTTTGTTTATCTTTTTTCTCTATCTTCCCTCATCTTCCATCTCTCTTCTTCTCTTTGTTGTTGTTGTTTTTTTTTTTTTGTGTGTGTGTGTCTTTTCTTGCATCTTCATTCCTATCTTTTTTATTTTTCAAAATTTGTTGCAGAGACCACATATGAACTATGAATTAACCCCACAGCATCAATTTGTAATCAGGATCGACTATGAATTGATTACATAGTATTTCTCCTGATGAGTGCCTTATAATCAAAGACTATATTTGCTTGTAGTCGATTCTCGTACTTATAGCGATCTTCTGAACTTAGGCTTTTTTTTTGTTTATTTGGAAAAATCTGTTTGTTGCCATCACATAGAGGGAATAAAGAGTCCAATTTGTCCTTCTTCATCTTTAGCTCTTTTTTTAAAAAAATTGAAATCTCTATTTTTCCACTTTCCTTTATGCAAATCCATTTGTTTATCTTTTCGTGCACACCATTAGAAACTCCGTTCAACCGCCGCCGACGTCAGCGTGTGTTACCAGATGTGCTTGTCAGGAAGAAGATGAGAAAAGAAAGGGCGAGTGTGATTTTTTTTTCCTCAAGGTATAGAGAGAAAGTAGGAGAGAGAAAGTAGGAGAGAGAGGCAGAAAGAGATGGGTGAGGAATCTTGGAAAAGAATGTGGTCCCCCTTTTTTTCTTTTTTTCTACACTTACCTCTTTCTTTATTTTTTTTTTTCAACTTCACCCTTTTCCTTTCCGATTCTCCTTTCTTTTTTTGTTCTTTTCTTTTTATTTTTGTTCCTTTTCCTTTTTTTTCCCTTTTTTTCTCTTTTTTTCTTCATCTTTTTTTCATTTCTCTTTTCTTGTTTCTTCACCCTTTTTTTTCTTTTTTTTTCCTTCTCTCTTCTTTCTTTTCTTTTCTTTTCGATTTTTTTTCTTTTTTTTTGTTTTTTGTTTTTGTTTTTTCATTTTTTTTATAGTTACATTTTTTTTACTGTTTGTTTCTCCTCTTATAGGAATAAGTCAAATTTACATAAAGAATTGAATTTAACATTTTTTTTTCTTAATTCCACTCTCTCCCTTTTTTAGGCTTTTTTTAATTCACCATTTAACAACTTGCCTCCACCATTTTTTTTATAGGAGTTAAGCTATTACGGTGGTGAAGTAGCTATTAGGGTGGTGAAGTAAATAAGGTAGCAACATCAAACAAAGCTTGAAGATGACTTGTAATCAACTACTCCAGAGTTTAGAATGGAGTGTGAACCCCGAATCCTAATTCATCTAGGAAATTTGGAAGTTTAACTTTTGGGAAAAATTTGGAAATTTGGCTAAGTATAAATTTTGTGTGTTGATGCGTTGGAAGGGTGGTGTTGATGCGTTGGAAGGGTAGTTGGTGAGGGCATACGGCTGAAGAAGGAAAATGGTGATGATGCGTTGGAAGGCACATGAGTAGGCAAAGCATGCATGGAAAGGCAGGCCATGCGTCGAGCAGCCTCGGCTAGCACCCACGCCATGCATCGAGCAACCTCGACCAGCACCCATGCCATGCGTTGAGTAGCCTCGGTCGAACGCCCTGCCAATGCGTCGAGTGGACACACCCGTGCGTTGAGCGCACTGCCAATCGGCCATGTCGTGCGTCGAGGTGCCCTATCATGCAACCGAGCAAGCAAGCGATGGCCAGCATATGCAAGCATCAAGGCGCCGCATGCAACCCATTGCCGTCGATGGCCCAACTACTCCAATGCGTCGAGTGACCAAAATCCTATTGGCATTGGGGGGGGGGGGGGGGGGGGGTGCAGCAACCATTGCCGCCCATGCACAAGCGCCGTGCAATGCTACCTAGTGAGCCATGCGTCGAGGATGGACGGTCACCCTATGCGTTTGGTGATGGTTAGCTCTTGCGATGGCTAAGTTGAATTGTGATGGTAGTGATTTGGCTTGCTATGCGTTGATGATAGGCTATGCGTTGAGTATGGACTAGCATTGAGCATCCAAGAGTTGGATGCATACAAGGGTGAGGTCACATAGAAAACGTCATAAAACATGGTCTCTCTTGGAAGGAAAGCCTTAAGCCTTAAGAATTTGAGGTGGTGGCATCTGGCTGGAAGCTCATGCGTTGGCTACCAGGAGGAAGACACTTAGCTTGCGATGACCACAGCATTGCGTTGATGGGGTGAGAAAAGAATCACTTGGCCATGCAGCTAAGTAGGTGGTGTCAACTTCTGAGAAGGTTTGGACGCCTATAAATAGAGCCAAGAGACTTCATTTTTAGTTCACAATTCAGAAATACCGTAAAAAGAGTGGGAAAGTTGAGCAAACCTTCCGTTGGAGCCAAATCCATGCGTTAGTCATAGAGGACGCATTGGATAGTGAAGTTTAAAGAGGACGCATCAAATTGGGACGAGGAGTTCTCCCAATTTACTCGTGCGTTTAGAGTGATTGCAAAGCCACCTGAAGCTCTAAAAGTCTAGTTTTCAGGGTAACAAAGAAGAAGACAGAAGGGTCAGGCTGTCGGATCAGTATGTGTCAGTCTTTAATATTCTGTGATTCCGGCCAAACCACGAGGAGTTCTGAGCTCATATTTTAGGATAAGTTTCCTGAGACATTTTAGAACATTTTTGTAATAAAGTATCTCAAAATAAGGTTTAGAACTATGAGTAATCTAAGCTATAAAATTGAATCTAGATTCTAGGGTGAAAAGGGAGCCTGAGGTAGAAAAGGGAGCTACTAGAGAGAAAAGCTCCTAAGCAATCAAAGTGAATGGCTAAAACGTTTTGACTAAAACATTTGCTTAAAATGATTGATTACAACGTGTTATAGAAAGCATGTTTTAAAGAAGATTATTCTCATGTCAGCAAGTTTTAAAAAGTAATTTCCAAGCAAACCATGGGTTATGTTTTACACGCATGCATGTGTGAGAAATTATTGAAAAGCGATTTATATGTGTTAAATATACTGAGCATGTGTTAGTACCTTTAAAGCCATGTTTTTAAATATGTTATACTTTACATGCTTTAAAGAGAAAGTCATCTATGACTAGTTTTACTTAAAACGTGATACCGAAGGACATTTGAGAAGGTATCCGCCACACTAAAAACTGAAGGACATTTGAGAAGGTATCTATTGTTACTGAAGGATGTTTGAGAAGGTACAAAACCAACCAGATACTGAAGGACGTTTGAGAAGGTATCTGAATAGAAGTACTTAAGGTATGACGGTACTTAGTATGGCCACGTGCACGTAGGTAGTTAGAGTCAGAGAATGAGCAAAAGGGTTCTCTCTTGACTAACAGTTGGTGTTGGGATTGTTTTATCCACAGTAAGGGTTGTTCTCAACTGAGAAATAGTTTTACTATTTTATGATTAAAACAGCTTTATATATTTTATGCTTGGAAAATGTTTATACTGCAGTATAAGTACTGTAGAAGCTTATATTTCAGTTAAACTCTTTATTGAGATTTTGCATGAGAATCAATTATCTTTCCTAAGTCACTCACTGGGCGTAAGCTCACCCCGTTTTCAAATGTTTTCTTCCCCCCCTCCCCCGGTAGCTGTCTCTTATACACATCTAGATGTGTATAAGAGACAGCAGTAAGGGTTGTTCTCAACTGAGAAATAGTTTTACTATTTTATGATTAAAACAGCTTTATATGTTTTATGCTTGGAAAATGTTTATACTGCAGTATAAGTACTGTAGAAGCTTATATTTCAGTTAAACTCTTTATTGAGATTTTGCATGAGAATCAATTATCTTTCCTAAGTCACTCACTGGGCGCAAGCTCACCCCGTTTTCAAATGTTTTCTCCCCCCTCCCCCACAGCTGTCTCTTATACACATCTAGATGTGTATAAGAGACAGGTATCAGAGCAAAGGTATACGTAAACTTGGGAAAGGTTTGAGCTAGTTTAGTATTAAATCATAAGGTTTTGGGTGAAAGAGAGAGTTCATGCATTAGATTAAGTCCCATAGATAAGTCCCTAAAATGTGAACTTAATAATTAGGCAAAGATGCTTAGAAGAAGTGGCAAGCGGAGCAAGCAGACTAAGGAGAGGAATGTTGACCCTACCAGCGGAAGTTCTGAAGTTAGACGGGACCCAGATCCGAAGGGGAAAAGAGTTAGAGACTCAGTAAAGCAGGAAGCAACTTCTGCAAATGAGTCGAGTACACCAAGGGTAGGTGTAGAACCCTAGATGGAGGATCGAGTATTCGATAGAATCACTCAAAGATTGGCAGCGAGTGTAGGATCGATTCAGAATGATTCAAAAAAGAAATTCGGCATCGAGAGGCTAAAAGCTTTAGGAGCCACGACGTTCGATGGAGCCACAGATCCAGTAGATGCTGAAATCTGGTTAGATTTGATTGAGAAATGTTTTAAGGTAATGAGATGCTCGAGGACTGTAAGGTCGAGTTAGCAGCATTCTTACTGCAGAAAAGGGTTGAGAAGTGGTGGAAAGTGATAGAGGCTAGAAGGAGTAGTTCGGAAACTATGACTTGGTCTGAGTTCAGACAAGTATTTGAGGATAAATACTACCCTAGTTCTTTTAAAGAAGCAAAGAGGGAGGAATTCCTTAGTCTAACAGAGGGAGTGATGACAGTTGTTGAGTATGAACAAATATTTACTAAGTTATCTCAGTATGCCCTTCTAATCGTCGCGGAAGAAAAGGAGAGGTGTAGGAGAATGAGAATGGCCTAAGAAGAAAAATACGTACACTCGTTACCTCTACATCCAATTGGGTGAATTTCACTCAGTTAGTTGAGACCGCTATCCGAGTAGAGCAGAGTGTAGCAAGGGAAGATGTACTCTAGCCAGGTGAAGGACAGTTTAGAATGCTTGGAGATATGCGAAGTAGGAGATTTAGACCCCTGTTCTCTTGACAATCGGGTATAAGGAGATTTGGAGGCATGAGCCAGTAGCTAGTACAAGGAGGAAACCACTTTGTGTAAACTGTGGAAGACCTCATACAGAAGTATGTTATGGTAATAGGAATGTATGCTTCCAGTGCGGACAAGCAAGGCATTTCAAGAGAGATTGTCCTCAACTAGGTCATGGAACACAGAGTGAGCAAAGAGGAGTTACACAGACCGTAAACCAACCTAGAGCGAACAGAACTAAAAGAGAGGGATCCAGTATAGCTAAGCAGAAAGGGGTAGCTGGACGACCCCAACAGTAACAGCAACAGCAGCAACAGTAGGGTAGACTATACGCTATGACACACCAGGAAGCGGAAGAGCTTCAAATGTTGCAACTGGTACGATAACTTTATGTAATCAATCCGTTTATGCATTATTTGATCCTGGTGCTACGCACTCATTCATATCTAGCATGTGTGCATTACATATAGATAGAGAGCCTGAGCATATGAATGAGAATTTGTTTATCTCTACGTCTGTAGAAGATACTCTAGTTGTACATGAGTATTGCAGGAATTATGAAGTAATTCTTGGAAATCAAAGTTTATGGGTTGACTTGATTCCATTAGAATTACTAGAGTTTGATGTTATCTTAGGTATGGATTTCTTAAGTAAACACTATGCCACTATGGATTGTTTTAAAAAAGAAACAGTGTTTAGGAAACCAGGGAAAAAAGAAATAATCCTTGTGGGAAGTAAAAGATTACTTCCAGGAAGTTTAATATCAGCAGTGAAGACTAGAAAGCTGTTGAGTAAAGGATGTGAAGCCTATTTAGCCTATGTAGAAGTTTCACAGGATAAGAAACTGAAACCTGAGGATGTACCTGTGGTACAAGAATTCTTAGATGTGTTCCCTGAAGAGTTACTAGGCTTACCACCTGACAAGGAAATAGAGTTCACTATTGAGTTAGTTCGGGGAACAACACCTATATCCCAGGGACCATATAGGATGGCACCAACAGAACTAAAGGAACTTGTAGATAAGGGGTACATTAGACCCAGTGTGTCGCCTTAGGGAGCGCCAGTCTTGTTTGTTAAGAAGAAAGATGGTACTCTTAGATTATGCATAGACTATAGACAGTTGAATATGGTGACCATTAAGAATAAGTACCCATTGCCTCGTATAGATGATCACTTTGATCAGATAAAGGGGGCCACGATATTCTCTAAGATAGATTTGAGATCAAGCTATCACCAATTGAAGGTGAAAGACACAGATGTTCCAAAGACTGCATTCAGAACTAGATATGGACATTTTGGGTTCCTATTAATGCCGTTTGGATTGACAAATACTCCTACGGTATTTATGGACTTGATGAATAGGATATTTCATCATTATTTGGATCAGTTTGTGATAGTTTTCATAGATGATATACTAGTGTATTCTAGTAGTGCAGAGAAGCACAAAGAACATCTGAGGATGGTGTTACAGATTCTAAGGGAAAAGGAGTTATATGCCAAATTTAGTAAATGCGATTTTTGGTTAAATCAAGTCCTATTCCTTGGGCATATAGTTTCAGCTGATGGAGTTAGCGTTGATTCCCAAAAGATAAAAGCAATAGTTAATTGGGAACGACCCCTGAATGTAACCGAAGTACGCAATTTTCTGGGTTTAGCAGGTTATTATAGGAGATTTGTGGAGGGCTTTTCTAAGATAGCTCTTCCATTGACAAACCTGACCAGAAAAGATGCGAAGTTTGAGTGGTCGCTAGAATGCGAGCACAGTTTTTAATTATTGAAACAGAGGTTAGTGTCAGCACCAGTATTAACTTTACCTACACCAGGTAAAGAGTTTGAGGTTTATTGTGATGCATCCCAACAAGGGTTAGGATGTGTGCTGATGCAGGAGGGAAAGGTAGTAGCTTATGCTTCTCAACAGTTAAAGAAGCATGAATGCAACTACCCTACAAACGATTTGGAGTTAGCGACAGTTGTGTTAGCTCTAAACTTGTGAATACATTACCTGTTTGGTGAGCTGTGTCATATATTCACAGATCATAAGAGTCTAAAGCATATCTTTGATCAGAAGAAACTAAACTTGAGACAGAGAAGATGGCTCGAGTTGATCAAAGACTATGACTATACCATTGACTATCATCCAGGTAAAGCAAATGTAGTAGCTGATGCTTTAAGTCGAAAAACCAGATCAGCTAGAGCTAGTATCAATTCAGTGAAGGGTACACTGATTCATGAGTTGTTAATGTTAGGGCAGCATTATCAATCGGTCAAAAAGGAGGGTTACTAGCTTCATTTCAAGTGTGTCCTACGCTCGTAGAAGATATTCTACGTGAGCAATTAAAGGATTTCGATCTTCAGAAGTTAGCTGAAGAAGTAGATAAAGGATTGAGGACGGACTACTAATTAAGAGCTGATAAAGTGCTATTAAAAGAAGGTAAGATATGCGTACCTAAGGACTTAGCACTTAAACAAGCTATTCTAGAGGAGACACATAGTTCGGTCTATGCTATGCATCCAGGAAGTACGAAGATGTACAGAACATTAAAGAGATCATACTGATGGCCTGGTATGAAAAGAGAAATAGCGGAGTATGTTGACAGGTGTCTAATATGTCAACAAGTTAAACCAGAAAGACAGAGGCCAGCAGGATTACTTAATCCATTCCCCGTACCAAAGTGGAAATGGAAGCATATTACGATGGATTTCCTGTTTGGATTACCTAAGACACTAGGGAGCTATGATGGTATATGGGTAATTGTGGATAGATTGATGAAAACAGCTAAGTTTTTACCTGTTAAAGTTACTTAGACCCTAGACCAATTAACCAAGTTGTATGTTGATCGAGTTGTGAGTCAGTTTGGAGTTCTAGTTTCTATTATATCAGATCGAGACTCTAGATTTACATTAAAGTTTTGGCATAGTTTGCAAAAAGCTATGGGAACCAAGTTATATTTTAGTACTATTTTTCATCCACAAATAAATGGTCAGTCTGAACGGACCATCCAGACATTAGAAGACATGTTGAGAGCATGTATATTGCAATTTAAGGGCAGTTGGGATACGTATCTATCGTTAATCGAATTTACGTATAACAACAGTTACCATTCGAGTATCAGGATGGCACCATATGAGGCACTATACGGAAGGCCATGTAGGACTCCGATATGTTGAGATGAAGTTGGTGAAAAGAAATTACTAGGTCCAAAACTTGTGTAACAAACATTAGATAGCGTTAAGATTATAAGAGATAATCTTAAGACGGCTCGAGATAGGCAGAAGAATTATGCCGATAAGCGGAGAAGAGAATTGGAATTTGAAGTTGGTGATAAAGTATTTCTGAAGTTATCTCCATGGAAAGGAATACTCAGGTTCGATAGGAAAGGGAAATTAAGCCAAATATATATTGGACCTGACGAGATAATAGAAAGAGTTGGCCCAATGGCATATCGATTGGATTTACCTTCAGAGTTATCTCGTATTCATGATGTGTTTCATGTGGCAATGCTTAGAAAGTATGTGCTAGATCTTACCCATGTATTGCTTGAGCAACCGGTACAGTTGAAAGAAAATTTGTCTTATGAAGAGGAACCAGTGGAGATTCTTGACAGAAAAGAACAGGTTTTAAGGAATAAGACAATCCCATTGGTAAAGGTACTATGGCAGAACCATAGCACGGAAGAAGGAACATGGGAAGCCGAAGAGCAAATCAGAAACAAGTATCCGTAGTTGTTTAATTGACGGACTTGTAGCGAAATTTCAAGGACGAAACTTTTTTAAGGGGAGGTAATAAATGTGAACTCCGAATCCTAATTTCTCTATTGAATATGTTCCCTACTAAGACTAGTGTGATGAGTAGGTTGATGTGGAAACTAGTATGGAATGGTAGACGAAAAAGTGGAAACTTGAAGAAAAGAGGAAATTTGGAAGTTTAACTTTTGGGAAAATTTTGGAAATTTGGCTAAGTATAAATTTTGTTTGTTGATGCATTGGAAGGGTGGTGTTGATGCGTTGGAAGGGTTGTTGGTGAGGGCATGCGGCTGAAGAAGGAAAATGGTGATGATGCATTGGAAGGCACACGAGTAGGCGAGGCATGCATGGAAAGGCAGCCCATGCGTCGAGCAGCCTCGGCCAGCGCCCATGCCATGCGTCGAACAGCCTCAGTCGGACGCCGTTCCAATGCGTCGAGCGGACAAACCCGTGCGTTGAGCGCACTGTCGAGCGACCATGCCGTGCGTCGAGGTATTCTATCATGCGACCGAGCAAGCAAGCGATGGCCAGCACATGCTGCACACCCATGCGCCTCAACACCAGGCCAAGCATCAAGACGCCGCGCGCAGCCCATACATCGAGCGACCAGCCTATGCAGCACGCCTATGAGTTGGTGATCAACACCATGCGCCCATGCCAAGCAAGCCATGCAATGTTACCTAGTGAGCCATGCGTCGAGGATGGACAGTCACCCTATGTGTTGGTGATGGTTAGCTCTTGCGATGGCTAAGTTGAATTGTGATGGTAGTGATTTGGCTTGCTATGCATTGATGATAGGTTATGCGTTGAGTATGGACTAGGCTTTGAGCATCCAAGAGTTGGACGCATACAAGGGTGAGGTCACATAGAAAACGTCATCAAAACCATGTGTCTTCTTGAAAGGAAAGCCTTAAGCCTTAAGAATTTGAGGTGGTGTCATCTGATTGGAAGCTCGTGCGTTGGCTACACACGAGGAAGACACTTAGCTTGCGATGACCACAGCATTGCATTGATGGGGTGAGAAGGAGACATTTGGCCATGCAGCCAAGTAGGTGGTGTCAACTCCAAAGAAGGTTTGGACGCCTATAAATAGAGCCAAGAGACTTCATTTTTAGTTCACAATTTAGAAATACCGTAAAAAGAGTGGGAAAGTTGAGCAAGAGCCAAATCCATGCGTTAGTCATAGAGGACGCATTGGACAGTGAAGTCTGAGAAGGACGTATCAAATTGGGACGAGAAGTTCTCCCAATTTACTCGTGATTTTAAAGTAATTTCAAAGCCACCTGAAATCTCTGAAAGTCTAGTTTTTCGGATAGGGCCATTGGAAGAAAATATCGAAGGGATCAGGCTGGAAACTGAGAAGAAGGCAGATGGGTCAGGCTGTCGGATCAGTCTAAGCCAGTCTTGAAGATTCTGTGATTCCGGCCAAACCACGAGAAGTTCTAAGCTCATATTTTAGGGTAAGATTTCTGAGATAGTTTGGAACATGTTTGTAGAAGAAAGTATCTCAAAGTAAGGTATAGAACTATGATTAATCTAAGCTGTAATTTGAATCTGGATTCTAGAGGTGAAAAGGGAGCCCGAGGTAGAAAAGGGAGCTACTAGAGCGAAAAGCTCCTAAGAAATCAAGGTGAGTGGCTAAAACATTTTGACTAAAACATTTGCTTAAAATGTTTGATTACAACGTGTGATAGAAAGCATGTTTTAAAGAAGATTATTCTCATGTCAGCAAGTTTTACAAAGTAATTTCCAAGCAAACCATGGGTTATGTTTTACACGCATGCATGTGTGAGAAATTATTGAAAAGCGATTTATATGTGTTAAATATACTCAGCATGTGTTAGTACCTTTAAAGCCATGTTTTTAAATGTGTTATACTTTACATGCTTTAAAGAGAAAGTCATCTATGACTAGTTTTACTTAAAACACGATACCGAAGGACATTTGAGAAGGTATCCACCCAACTAGATACTGAAGGACATTTGAGAAGGTACCAAACCAACCAGATACTGAAGGATGTTTGAGAAGTTATCTAAACAGAAGTACCAAAGGTATGACGCTATTTAGTATGGCCACGTGCACGTAGGTAGTTAGAGTTAGAGATTGAGCAAAAGGGTTATTTCTTGACTGACAGTTGGTGTTGGGATTGTTTTATCCACAGTAAGGATTGTTCTTAACTGAGAAATAGTTTTACTATTTTATGATTAAAGCATCTTTATATGTTTTATGCTTGGAAAATGTTTATACTACAGTACAAGTACTGTAGTAGAAGCTTATATTTCAGTTAAACTTTTTATTGATATTTTGCATGAGAATCAATTATCTTTCCTAAGTCACTCACTGGGCGTAAGCTCACCCCGTTTTCAAATGTTTTCTTCCCCCCCTCCCCCGGTAGCGGTCAAATCCTCTGAAGATAGCTCTGCATCTGCTCTGCCACTAAAGGATAAAAAGATTTGTAACCCGTCTATTTAGGTGGTTACTGTTAATATTGTACACATGTTACTGTTGTTCATATAGGGACTAGGGTTTGTGGGTTTTGGGACATGTAAATCTACTGTTGTAATGACTCTAAATATGTTATGTTTCTAAATTAATAAATTTTTGGCCTAAACACATTCCACTGTAAATGAGTTATATTTTGGTATCAGAGTTAGTCTGCAAGAGTTATTAGGCAGTAAGTGTCAGCCAAAGGGTTGATAACTGCTACAGTCGCCCTTCTCTAGGCTAAGAGGGTGGTCTGGGGCGGGGTGTGACATGGAGTGCATTGAAATTGAGCGACAATGTACTTTAATTGTGAAGATGAAGTTGAAAGAACTCTTATTCAAGAGTACCTATGAGCGAAAGCGGATCTTTCCAATTCATTGTGATAGAGTTACCACATATACATTCAAACATACTAAGATGCATTCATAATAAAGCTAAAGAAATTGAGAGATCATACCAGTTGAAGACTTCTTCTTCATAGCAAGTCTAAAACTCAATCGTCTACCTCGAATAGTTACCACACGAACAAAAGGAACCCAATCGTTTATGTCGAACAGTTACCACACGAACAGAAGGAAATGGAGATGACACCACCACTCAGAGCCCTCAGTATTCTTGGAATGAGAATCCAAAGGGTGGGCTTTGTTCGGATTTGATAGAGGGAAAGAGGAAGAGAGATCGTACACAATGATCAAGCAAGTGGGAGATGAGCTCATCTATCGTATAGACAAGATGCTTTATCGTTTAGGTGAAGTATACAATCGTGTAGGAAAAAGGTGAACGATCGTCTAAACGATTGTGTAGGAAAAGGGTAAGCGATTGTCTAAACAATCGTGTAGGAGATGGGTAAGCGATCGTCTAAACGATTGTATAGGAAAAACTAAGCGATTGTCTGTATGATCGTTTAGTAAATATTGGGAGCTAAGCGATCGCTTAGGAAAAGGTAAATGATCGTTTAGTAAATAGCACGTGAAGGTGTAATCGTAAGCAATCGCTTAGCAATATCGTATAGGTAAGTGATCGTGCAGACACTATCGTATAGGCACTGATTTTCTAAGCGATGACATACTTTTTAACATAATGTCCGCGCATCTCATGCTTAACACACTGTGAGCTATTTATGCGTCTCAATGTGATCTTTCAACTCACTCACCCGTTGTTAAAACAAAAGAGACATCGTCCCATTTCCCTTTTAACCGTCCAATGAATGTGATCACATCATATTCATAACATATAAATTAATATCACATATTAATTATAGTATTTTTCCTCCACTAGATATAAATCATATTTATATCCTTTTTCCTCCAAATTAATGTATCTCATACATAACGTTAATTATATCATATATAATTAACTAGTTCAATATGTCATATATAATAGAATTCTCTCTTGTCAACTTGAACATTTCAAACTAACCAAAAACTGACTCTCAACTTGTATCCAAGCTATCAAGGGGATCTTATGGACTTATGGCTCGAAGATCGAATGGTACATGAATAGCTGACTAAATTCTTCTTGCCATAGTTATATTTCTATGTCCATTGGATATAACCAATCATCAGTACGATGATCCTTCACAGATGCTCGTAATTACAGTAGGCCAATTTACCGTTTTACCCCTATAATTACATCTTCCTCCTTAAGTACCATTGATCCCTCTAATGAACAATACAACATAGTCCTACTATATGTGATCACCTCTCCGGCCATGAGAAAGTGCGTGATGCCACATCGTTCAAGCCCCAGGATCAGTCCCTTAAGAGAGCAATCTATCTACTTACCCCTGCTCTGGAGAAGAAGTGAACTCCATCTTGTGAAGCTGAGTTCCCAGTTCCCAAATCAGACGAATCCCCAAAGTGGTAGGTTTAAGTCGGCGCTCTGGCAACTTGCACCCATGCAAATCAAAGGACCGGCCTCAATGGCAGGAGTTCCCAACTCACTCAGGATTAAGGTCATGTTACCTATGGTCATCCTAGTGAAGTGAAGTCTCAGTCATGAACGGAGCTATATGACTAGACAATAACACTTCGAGGTCAGGTCTTATATAAACTCTTTGTATAGGACGCCCCTGCTCCCATGTCCACTACACGAATGATCAGGATCAGACCATCTGTGACAAGTCACAACACTTGTAACAATTCCACAAAGCAGGCCGTGTTCGTAGTGTTACCAAGATAAGGTTTCTCTCCTATATCCATATACTACATACTATTTTGGTTATCACTTAAGACATGATCCACTTGTATGTCACTACATACATGCTTAAGGTACATAAAAACAACCATGGATACTATGTTTATTGGTTTGTGGTAAAATAAAAAACATCTAAATATGCAAAGTCAAGAAGTGAAGTAAATATCATATATATTATACATCACAAGTGTTCTTACAAAGTTGTTTACAAACTACAGAACATGAGACTTTAGGGCACAAACCCCAACAGAAGCGAAGCTGCACTTGAATTGTGAAGATGAAGCAGAGCTGCACTTGACTTGTGAAGATGAAGCGGAATTGCACTTGAATTGTGAAGATGAAGCGGAGCTGCACTTGAATTATGAAGATGAAGCAGAGTTGCACTTGAATTTTGGTGAAGAAGCGGAGCCACAGTTGGATTTTGGTAATGAAGTGGAGCTGCAGCTGAATTTTGGTGATGCAGCAGAGCCGCTATTGAACTTTGGTGATGAAGCGGAGCCACAATTGAGTTTTGGTGATAAAGCAGCATGAAGTCGTGTCAATACTATGGAGATGAAGCAAAGCCACGCTAGACTATGGAGATGAAGGGAGTCGCGCCAGACTATGGAGATGAAGCAAACCACGTCAGACTATAGAGATAAAGCAAGGTGCACCAGACTATGGATATGAAGCGAGGCGCGCTAGATTATGGAGATGAAGCGAGCCATGCCAGACTATAGAGATGAAGCGAGTCGCACCAGACTTTGGAGATGAAGCGAGCTGTGCTAGACTTTGAAGATGAAGCGAGTCGCGGCAGACTTTAGAGATGAAGTGATCTGCACCAGACTTTGGAGATGAAGCAAACAACGCCAAAATTTGAGAGATGAAGTGAGCCATGCCGGAATTTGAGAGATGAAGCAAGCCACGCCGAAATTTGAGAGATGAAGCGAGCCACGCTGGAATTTGAGAGATGAAGCGAGCCATGGCAAAATTTGAGAGATGAAGTGAAACCGCGCCATCAATTTGAAGCTGAAATGAAGCTAAGCCACAGCTTCATAGATGGAGACATTGAAGATGGAGCCGAGCCATGCACACCGACCTTGAACTTGAAAATGAAGCAGAGCCAGATGCATCGACCTTAAACTTGAAGATGGAAGTGGAGCCATGCATATCGATCTTAAACTTGAAGATGGAAGCAGAGCCATGCACACCGATCTTGAATTTAAATATGAAAGCAGTCCATGTACGCCAATCTTGAACTTGAAGATGGAAAGACATCGACGGAGCCTATAAACTTGAAGATGGAAGAGTATCAACAGAGCCTCTGAACTTGAAGATGGAGAGTATCAACAGAGCCTCTGAACTTGAAAATGGAGGAGTATCGACAGAGCCTCTGAACTTAAAGATGGAGAACCATCAACGAGACCTTCACGCTTGAGTTTGACAAAGCATCGACAAATTCTTCGCATTTGTGTTTGACGAAACATCGGCCAATGCTCCGTATTTGAGTTTGATGAATAATCCATGAATCATCGGCATCTAAGCTTGACAAAGCATTGGCCAATCCTCTGCACTTGAGCTTGAAATATCAACAAATCCTTCGCATTTAAGTTTGAAATATCTGTGAATCTTTCACATTTGAGTTTGATGAAGCACCAATGAATCTTTGGCAGTAGGCTTGACTTTGCGACTTTGAGTATGAAGATGGCATTGCAAAGCCTCAAAACTTGAGCATGAAGATGGAGCATTGATGAAACCTCTGAACTTGAAGATGGATAAGCATCGATGAAACCTCTGAACTTGAAGATGGAGAAGCATCGATGGAGTCTCTGAACTTCAAGGTGAAGAAGCATCAATGAAGCCTTCGAATTTGTAGATGGGCATCGAAGAAGCCTCTAAACTTGAAGATGGAGACAGAGCCATGCATACCGATCTTGAACTTGATGATAAAGGGGTATACAATCCAACCCTTGAACTTGGAGACGGAGAAGCAACAATGTAACCATCAAAGTTGGAGATGGAGAGGCATCAATGCAACCATCAAAGTTAGAGTTGTAGAAGCAATAGTGCAACCCTCAAACTTAGAGACGGGGAAGCAGAGTGCGACCATCAAATTCGGAGATGGAGAAACAGTGGTGTAACCATCAAAGCAGCAGTATGATCCTCGAACTTGGAGATGAAGAAACAGCAGCGCCAACATCTTTGTATAGAAGGCAGAACTACAACAACATTTACAGAAGAAGCAAGGCTGTAGGGAATAATATTTTTTAGGGGAAGCAAGGAAGTCACACCAAACTTGAACTTCGAAGAAGAAGAAATGAAACATCCAAAATTGAATTCAAAGAGAAAGCGGTGAAGCCTCTAAACTTGACTTCGAAGGGGAAGTGAAACACCATTCCAAGTGTGTGCTTTTAATTTACTCGTTAGCTCCTTAAAGAGATGAACATCTTTAGTTTGTTGTGTTGCCCCCAACAGGAATAAACATCTTCAATCTGTCGTGTAGCACCATACGTAGGGTGACTGTGGTACCCTTTTTTATGGATTGAACTTAAATTTCTTTAAGTTACCTACGTACCCAGGAAGAAAGGGATCAAGTCATGACGTAGTTCAAATGTTTTTTTTTTTGCTGGACTGAACTTGAAGTTTCTTTCAAGCTACCTACATACCCTTTACAATGACAGGGATCAAGTCATAACGTAGTTCAATAAAGAGATTTCTTTTAGGTCGCTCACTTTTTAAACTCATGCGGGCCAGAAGCACCATGTAGTTGAGGCTCTTGCGATGATGAGATTCTACATTTAAATTTCAGAAGCTCTTATTATTTGGGTTGATGCCCTAAAGTCTCATGTCCTGTAGTTTGTAAACAGTATGTACGAACCCTTGTGTTGTTAATATATGATATTTACTTCACAACTTGTTTTTTGCTCGGTTAATTGTTTTATTTGCTTTACCACAAACCAATAAACATAAAATCCAGGGTTATCTGTATGTGGTGACATACAAGTGGATCATGTTTTGAGTGATAACCAAAATAGTCTGTAGTAAATGGATAAAAGAGGGAAACCTTATCCTGGTAACGCTACGGATGCGGCCTGCTTTGTTGAATGGTCACAAGTGTTGTGACTTGTCACAGATGATCTGATCCTGATCATTCGTATTGGGGACATGCGAGCGGGGGCGTCCTATACAAAGAGTTTGTATAAGACTTGACCACGAAGTGTTAACGTCTCGTTATATAACATCGTTCATGACAGAGACTTCACTTCACTATGATAACTATAAGTAACATGACCTCAATCCTGAGTGAGTTGCGAACTCCTGCCATTGAGAGCAGTCCTTTGATTTGTATGGGTGTGAATGGCCAGATTCATCGATTCAAGCCTACCATTTTGGGGATTCATCTAATTTGGGAGCTAGGAACTCAACTACACAAGATGAAATTCACTTCTTCCCCGAGGTAGAGGTAAGTAGATAGATGGCTCCTTTAAAGGTTGATTCTGGGGCTTGAACGATATGACACCACACATCTTGATCTCTTGACTCAAGAGGTATTCACACATAGTTGGACTATGTTGTATTGTTCATTAGAGGAATCAGTGATACTTAAGGAGTGAGATATAACTACATGAGCAAAATGGTAAATTGGCCCAGCTGTGAAGGGTCATCATACTCATGATTGGTTATATCCGATGGACACAAAAATATATCTGTGGTAAGAAAAGTTCAGTTGTTGGTCTTTAGTGAAATCACTGACAGTTAACGGATGGTGGATCTCGTGGCTAAAGAGTTTAGTCAGCTATTCAAGTACCGTTGGAGCTTCGAGCCACAGGTCCATTAGGTCACCTGGGTAGCCTAGATAAAGTCGAGAACCAGTGTTTGGGTTAATTTGAAATGTTCAAATTGACAAGAGGAAGTTCAATTATATATGATATAATTGAACTGATTAATTATATATGATATAATTAGCTAAATGTATGAGATACATTAAATTAGAGGAAATTAAATATAAATATGATTTATATCAAGTAGAGGAAAAAAAATACTATAGTAGATATGTGATATCAAACTATAGGATATAAATATAATATGATTATATTTATTATTTAATTCAATTGATTAATTATATCTTAATTAACCAATTCTTCCACGTTCGGACGTGGGTAGTGGGCTGCATTAGTTAAGGTAACCAGCGGGATAAAAATGAAAAGCGTTTTCATTTTTCAAAGTGAGCATTCATATTTTCGTCTGCCCAAAAAGAATTCGTGAAAATGATCGCGATAACTATACGATAGTAGCTCTTCTGTCTAAACGATCATCTACCTCACGATTTCTCTAAATGATCGTATACGTTTTTCCTAAACGATCGTTCAGCTTTTCATACACGATCGTGTAGCTCTCTTCTATACGATAGCACTTTCGCTATACGATAGCACAATTTTATCTCCCACTTGCTTATCGTCTACACGCCGCATTGTCCTTCGTCCTCTACTAAACTCACCAAAGCCCACTCTTTGGGTTTTCACTCCGAGGATACCCGGGTTTCAATAGTGGTGGTGTCGTCCCCGCTGCAGTGTTCGTGTTCGTGTTCGTACTGATCGTGCTGTTGCAGTCGACATATAGCCGGGTGTTGGTAGATCGGTTGGAGGGTTTCCACTGCCTAGGGTTCAGACATTCGAAAAAAGTCTTCAACTGGTATGGAACCCTTTCTTTGTTATTCATTGTGTTCTGAGCATGCCGATAATTAGAATAATGTGCATAACTGTATGTGTTGAATGTATATCATTTGTATTTCGGTCACTGTGAAATCAAAGCGATCTGAACACGCTCATGAAACTCTCGGTATGAGATCCTTCACTTATTTCATTATGGCTTTGATCATCCTCTTTATTTGTAGGATACATCAATATGATGAGTTTTGGCTTCACTATCAAGGAACATTCTGTACTTATGTCAACAGAAAATTTCCTCTTCACACGACTGTGAATCTTTTCTTCGTTGTTTTCTTCATGGAATGACGTTGCCTTCAAGATTTTCATCCTTCCTTTATGTTGATCGCTTGCTGTCTTAAGACGATCAAAAGCAGATGCTGAAGGTCGATCTTTCTTTGATGTGGATATACTTAGCCTTTTGAAGGCTGAAGTTCGAGTAGAAATAGTCGTTGGACATTGGTCTTCTTCTCCTATCGAGTCTTATTCCTTCTTCTATAGCTTCGATAGGAACGCGACTCTTTTTGGGTGGAGTTTGGCTGTCTTCTTTTTTGACGAGTCACAATTATCCACCCTTCGTTGTCATCTTCAACGAGTTCATCTTTCTTTTTGAAATTTACTGTTAGAATCTCTTGCTGGAACCAAACAATTATAGGCTTGAAGGCTCCAAACTGGATCTGACTTTGTATTTGAGCATGGAACATAAACAGTGTTGGAACACTTGAAGTCGCCACTACTGTAGCGTGATTTGTCTGAGCTACTTCATCCAAATCTAACTCAATCTTCTTTTCACGAGCCAATTTCAGAATCAACTCCTTCAACACAAAGAAATTTTCAACCGGGTGACTAATAACTCGATGATACTTACAATAGTTAGGATCATCTACTTTTCTTGCTTGTTCCGGTCGCTTGCATTTGGGCAGTTGAATGAGTTGTTTCTCTAATAATTACTCCAATATGTCAGAAATGTCAGAGTCCGAGAATGGATAAACCTTCTCATGTCTTTCTTTGAGAGTTGGGCGATGCTTCTTGCTGCCATCATGCTTTTTTTCAGACTTCGTTTCTTTTCCTTTGGAGGAAAGTTTCAGCGAGGTCATCTGAATGACCATAGATTCTCTTGTGGCACTATCCACGATCTTTTCAGTGCCCTTGGTTTCATTCTTGTATTTTCTCCCTTCAGGGACTAGGAAGTCTTTAGTTTCCCTATTGGCGATGCTCAACTCCATATCATGAGTGCGTGTTGCCAACTTCTCAAATGTATGAGGCTTTATCCCTTGGAAAATGTAAATAAGTTCCCAGTGGATGCCTTGGGTGCACATCTCCACTGCAGATAATTCAGTGAGTCTATTTTTGCAATCTAGGCTCAGAGCTCTCCATCGGTTGATGTAGTCAATGACCAACTCTTCTTTCTGTTGTTCTGTGTTCGTCAGCTCCATCATGCTAACGGTGTGCCTTGTGCTGTAAAAGCAGTTGAGGAACTCTCTTTCCAACTGTTCCCAACTGTCAATCGCTTCTGGCTCTAGATCAGTATACCAATCGAAAGCATTTCCTTTCAAGTTACAGATGAACTACTTGACTAGCTGGTCTCCTCTAGTTCCTACATTTTCGCAGGTTTTAATTAAGTGAGCAACATGTTGTTTTGGATTGCCCTTTCCATCGAACTGTTGGAACTTTGGAGGTTGATACCCAGCTGGCATTCTTAGGTTGTCGACTTTCTTAGTGTACGGCTTGGAATACATAAAGAAAGACTGTGATGGTCCTCCGTACTGAGCCTTTATGGAGTTTGTAATCATATCCTATAGTTGTTGAATTGACAGGGTGGCGACAGAGGTAAATTGTTACGGCTGGTCTTCCTACAAGACAGTCATTCCTTTGTCATTGGCTTTTGTAGCTGGAGATTAACTCGACTCAGCAGTTTCTCGAGCCTGTATTTCATCTCTTAAAGTAGCAATTTCATGATCTCGCTCTTCTACAGCTTTCATTGGGAGATTTATCTTTATCTCCATCTCTGCCATGGTCGACTCAGTCATTACGTTAGTCATCATGACATACATTACATCAAAATGTGATTCTTTATTTGATAGATCAGTAGCAGAAGCATAGTTGTCAAACAAGGGATTTTCTCTGATGACAATCCTGCCTTTAGAAGATTCCATCAACTGGTCCCAGATTTCCTCCATGATGACAGAGATTATGTAAGTGTTGCTTGCGACGGTAGCTTTGGATGTAGTTTTCTTTGGTGCCATTTGTAGATTTATTGACTCGGATGAAGAGAGAGATGAGAGGTAGAAATGTCCCACTGGGCGTGCTAATTTGTTCGTATGAGATTTCAAGAGAAATCTATTTCGTGGAACTTGAACTTTGTATTTATATTAATTTTGTGGAAAGTGAGTACAATCTCTAGTACATAATATTTTGATGCTTTCAAAAAAAAAAAATTATAGTCTTTAAGCTAGTTGATCTTCTTGAATGATCGGCCTTTGGGCTTGCTGATCTTCTTAGATGATTAGCCTTTGAGCTTGTTGATCTTCTTGAATGATCGGCCTTTGGGCTTGATGATCTTCTTGGATGATTGGCCTTTGGGCTTGTTGATCTTCTTGGATGATCGGTCTTTGGGCTTGATGATTTTCTTGGATGATCGGCCTTCGGGCTTGTTGATTTTCTTGAACATTGGCCTTTGGGCTTGTCGATCTTCTCGGATGATCAATGCTCGCACGAGGATTACGGAGAAACTTGTTTAGTGGAGTTGAACTTGAATTGGTGTTGAAGTTGATATTGATTTGATGCGATGTGGTTTGATCTCTAGTACTTGATCCTTTGATTCTCTCTCAGTCAAATGCGTACGCTTGATTTGAGGAAGCGAAGTGTATGATGATCTTGGAGTTGAAGTCTTGGAAGAATGCTTGTATCTTCAAAGGACTTCCGTTTTCAAGCGTGGTTAGAATGCTTGTATCTTCAAAGAACTTCGGTCTTTAGAACTTTGATATGTCTTCTGATCTTCAGAGCTTTAGTATTTTCTGATCTTCAGAGCTTTAGTATGTATTCTGATTTTCAGAGCTTTAGTGTCTTCTGATCTTCAAAGCTTTAGAGGAGTTATGTTCTTCAGATCCTTGGAGCTTCAGACTTCAGATCTTCAGAGAGATTTTGCCTTCAATTTCTCCTCCCCAAATGAAGAGATAAATAATGTCTCTATTTATAGAGGTTTCCCATGGGCCTTACATGAGCTTAGACATAATTACTTTACGGGGTCAAAATTGGGTTTGGGCTAAAGTTGGGTTGGGCCTATTTGTTATTAGGCTGAAATACTGGGTTTGAGCTTAATCTTTAATTTAGCTTAATTTCACCATGCGTTTGAATTGGGTTGGGCCCGAGCGACTTTAATTATTCGGCCCAATTCAACTTATAATTCTTTCCAATTGGATCGGGCTTTCATTGATGATGTGGCAACTCGTGATTCGCCAAAATTTCTCATTCAACATATATCACAAAATTAAAATTAAAAAAAAAAAAAGAAGAAGAAAAACCGAGCTACTATTTCAGTAGTATATATATATATTTATATTTATATACACATAATAATTCAATTTTTTTTTTAAAAAAAAAAAAACAAAACCTCAACTACTGTTTAGTGTGTATACATATATATATATCAACGATTATAAAAAATCGGAGCAGATATCGGGTTCGAGGTCGGGAGGGGGCGGGGATCTCTTCCCCATCCCCGCACCGTCCCCAATCGGGGATCCGATTTAAATCCTCGGTTTGACTCCATACCCAATCAAATATGGGATTTTCCACCCTAATCGGGTCGGGGACCCACGGTGACTTGACCCCACGTGGAATTTTGTCATCTCTAGTTAGGGCAAAAGAAAGGACCAATGCAAACCGAACCACTTCGGTTTGGATCGGTTCAGTTTCATCCTTCCCTTAAATAAAAATGAGTTGAACCGAACCGATTCGAGTCGGGTTTTGATGCCCCTTGTTAATATATTGAAAGTAGGGAAGTATGCGTTTTGGGTGTAAAGTTGTAAAATTGAGTTTTTTTTTTTTTTAATAAATGTGCAAAATAGAGAATGAGAAAAGACAAATTTTTCAACAAATGTACAAACTTTAACGATATTTACTCTTAGAATGAAGTTATTTAACACCAACTTATAAATTTGGTCCGCTCATGACCCCAACTTAAGAGAAAAAAGAACCAAAATCACGTTGAAATGAAGTATTACCAATAAATTTCATGTTTATCATTTAAAATACACTCAGAAGTCACCAGTCAGAGAGAGAGAAACGAGTGTGTAGAACAAAATCAACCGAATTCATCCCAAATCGAAGCAACCCAATTGTTAATTCGATGTGAATTCCAATGGGTAGCCTCCAAAATCCCCAATTTCAGAAGCTATAATCCCTTTTGAAAATCCTCTCAGTTATCGATTTCAATCCCTTTTTCAATCCTCCATTTTCATCCCCTGCAACTTTTTCTTCCCCTTTCTCTTCAATGGCGTCTTCCTCGAATGCTGGATGGCTCAGAATGTTGCCCATTAACTGTGTCCCTCTCAAAGCATTCGTCAATGGCAGATGCCCTTCCGGCGTCTCCTCCGTCAGCTCCCAAATAAACTCCGTCGGAAATGCTCTGTAATTGTACTGCTCCATTTCCGTATCCAGCTTCTTCATCCACCCAAGTTTCATAAACAGCTTTGTAAAATCTTTGTTCACTTTCTCGAAAATCCGTTTCTGTACGCTGTACCCGAATTTCCCGTCGCTGTATTTCTGCCACAGATTGTCAATGGCTTTCAAATCGTCTGCGGCGATGAATTGGACTTCGGAGAAATAGACATAGCCTCGTTTCTGGGCGCCCTCGCCGGCGAGGGCGATCAGAAGCCGCCGGGTCTCCTCATCGGCTTGCCGGAAGTCTTTGGCGGCGAGGAGGTGGTCGAGCTCGTCGAAAGAGATGGCGGAGGAGGTGTCTGCAGAGAGAGAGAAGGAGCCGGCGGCTGAGGCGGAGAGAGAGGAAGCGGTTGCGGCAGTGGCAGTGGTGGTGGGGGCCGCGGTGGAAGTTGGTTTGAGGAAGAGAGTGGAGGAAGAGGAGAAGGAGGTGGGAGAGAGGTTGGGGTGGTGGGGACGGCGGAGAGAGTGGCGGAGAGATGGGAGAGAGTGGGAAGCTGCCATGGGAGGGGGAGGACAGAGAGAGAGCGTATGGAAATTGAAAATGGAAAAAGGGATTTGGGGTTTTTGAGAGAATTTGATTGAGAGATAAGGAATGAGTGGAAGTGGAAAGGGAAATAGAGGTTCTCATCGAAAAGGATTCAATTGAGGCTTTTGATTGGTTAGTTAAGGGTGAGGTTGGATCTCTCTCCATCTCTCTCAACAAAACATTTGTTATTAAACACTTTTGTTATTCCATGTGTATTTTAGTTTGTCAATATGACCATATTGTTTTAAAATTGAGAAGCAAAAGGAGACACCGCGACAATACGAATATCGAAAAATTGTAATATTTAAAAATAAATAAAAAAAAATTTAGAAAATAAAGGTGAAAATATAGGAAATTAAATGGGGATGAAAATTATGTATTTATTTTTGAATTTTTCTCACCAAATTGCATCCTTACAAAATTCATAAAAAGTCACTATTTATAGGTATTTTGATAACTAGAATGTAGAACCACTTGTACACTATGAATATGTAGTCATAAGACATGAATATTTTGGCATTAGACACATGGATGATATGCACTAAGACATATAAGAAAATGAGACATTTGGGGTGTGTTTGGTAGTTCGTAATTGGATGAGATTTTAATGTAATGTAATAAATAAGTGTTTTGAGTCTGAAGTAATACAAAACTCATTCCGTTTAGACAGTTTTCAATCTAACTCTTTTTCTCATCGTTTTCATGCTTCACGATCTCATTTTCGTTCTGTCTTCAATTACTCATGCTTTTCAACACTCTTATTTCCAATAATCCTAATTTTATTCTAGGTCCCTAAATACAACCTTGGTTTTTTAGGATACTAAGCATGGCCATCTATTTTTGTTTATAATATTTATAATCAATAATAGTTTTTAGAAATTTATATGTATCAATTTAAAGTGAACTTTGAACTTATAATTGTATCAATTTGAATTTTAAACTTTTGTAAGTGTATTAATCGACACACTCCTTCAAATTCAATTCGAGAAATATCGTGTGAAACATATAATTGCTTCAATTAAATTTCTAAATTGTTATAAGTGAATCAATTTAGACCATTTGTTAAGATAAATAAACATGTAATTCAATTTTTGTATGCATATAGACTTTTAAAAATGTCGGATTAATAAAATGGACAATTAGAATTGATGAGTGAGGTCTTTATGCGATCGCTTTTGAGAAACTTCTTGTGATCGCAACTCAAGTGCACTGTCGCATTGTGCCCTTGGATCACAATTTCATATGCGCCATCGCATTGTACCTGCACAGAATAGGCAAATTAACTGCTTTTATGTGATGAGCATTGGTGATCGCAATTCATTTTAGTTTGGCGCATTCAAACATAATATTGCCTCCATCGCTTTCTCCCATCATTTTAATAATTTGAGCTTTATAACTTGTATTTCTACCAGTTATCATTCATCAGCATTGGTTATTTATACATGTGATGTATGGTACTTATATGCCAAAGTGTTTGTCATATGGTTAAAACCCACCTTAGGTTGTGCAATTATTCATGCATCATGTATTATAAATGTTATAATCGAGCATGAAGAAATTACTTGAAAGCATGCGCATGCATCATGAAATGTGAGAGTTATATTTTGCATGCAGTGAGCATTATCATGCATCATCCTTTTATTATAAGTGTTATAGTCTAAGGGTGAATGGAAGCATGTTTTGCTTGTTTCATTGCGGTTTTGTGTAAGTGTTATATAATAGAAGTAGTAATGAATGGACGATGCATTAAGCATGACACTTAGGCTGTTTATAAGCATTATGAATGCCTTGCATGTGTTAGCTTAGCATTATGGTTGTTTTCGTTTATCTATAAGGGACCTTTTGTCTAAGGCGGGTTCTAGCTAGGCTGAGGTTCTTAAGTTGATGGAAACATAACACCCCTACCTAGGAACCTATCTGAAAAGGTGAATTAGATAGATTTTCAACAAGCATGCGACGTTTTGGTCAAAGATTCCGTTAAAGAGTTTAATGGATGATGATCAAAAGTTATTGAACTATCTAAGGTAAATGTTACTCTTGGGCAAACCTAAAAGTCACTTAGTTAAAATCTTTAGCCATGTTTTTCCTAAGTAAGCTAAACTCTAGGTTATAAAATACTCAGTGGGAGGAAGAGGCGTATCAGATATGTCTATAATTCCACTCACATTTCTCCCTGTATGTTCACACCGTGAGATTCATGCTTGGCCTCGTGGTGCCCAGGATGCATCCCCCTTCGGATGGTGTTTACATGAGTCAATATCAAGGTGGACGGAGAGAGTATTTATAGTAAGTGGGTGAAGGATGTGTGTTAACACGTTCTATGGTCTTTGTCATTAGTTCACACCATGAGATCATTCTGTACTCCCTCGTTTCGCCTTCGGAGTGTCCTCATTCGAATGAGTTTTGTGCAGTTGGTCAATATCAAGGTGAACTCTAGAAATGGATAGGGTCGCTTTAGGTTTTTCCCCAATCGGATTTTTCCCCTTCGGATTGGCCTTTTGGGACGGACCTCTAGGGCTTAAAATGACGAGTCACACTTACGGGTGATTGTTAAGTAAGTTAATGATCTTTTGGCCAAATCAATGATGGCTTATCGTTATAGGAACAATAGTTGTTTTGGTATTAATGACTAGTTGAGAACTTCTCAATTCAGAGGGGGGATAACCGACCTCTCTTCGGCGGTTTTGTCCTAAACCTTTGAAGCGTCAGTGCAAAACTAGATGTCACACGGGTTCATGTTAGTTTTGAAAAAACCTTATTGGATGTTGTTTAATTTTAAACGGGTATTTTCTTAAAACCTAACATAGGTCAATGTATTTTTCTTTTCAGCAACTCGTTAGTATTTCTGTTTAAAGCTTTTAAAAATGACTGATTACTTACAGTGGAAAGAATCATGTGAAATGAATGTCGTGGCAAATGACCTCCATCCCACTACTCTCCAAAAGAGGAGACAAGACAGTAAATATGATTTATTGGTCTTGGAGACATGTCTGGTAGAGAATGATGATTCTGCCTGGATCCTTGATTCAGGTGCTACCAATCATGTCGGTTCCTCTTACCAAGGATTTAGTTCCTGGCAAACATTGCCATAGGGAGAGATGACTATTCGAGTTGGTACTAGTGAGGTTGTTTCAGCTGTTGCTTTAGGCATGCTCAAGTTATTTGTTGACAAGAAGCGTTATTTGTTACTGGATAATGTTTTTGTAGTTCCTCATATTAAGAGGAACTTAATCTCGGTTTCTTGTCTCATTGAACAAGGTTATACCATCTCCTTTTTTTGAGAATAAAGTGTTTATTTTCAAGAATGGAATGGAGATTGGTTATAGTTCAATGGAAAATAACTTATATGTACTAAGGCCGTTAGTCATAAAAGCCTTATTTAACACTGAAATGTTTAGTACGACAACAACAGCTACAAGACCAAAAGTTTCTCCAAAGGAAAACGCCCATCTTTGGCATCTAAGGTTAGGTCACATCAACCTCAATAGGATTGAGAAGTTGGTGCAAAGTGGACTTCTAAAGAGTTTAGAAGAAAACTCCTTGCCGGTATGTGAATCATGCCTTGAAAGCAAGATGACCAAACGACCTTTTACTGGAAAAGGTTACAGAGCCAAGGAAGCCTTGAAGCTTGTACATTCAGACCTTTGTGGTCCGATGAATGTTAGAGCTCGAGGTGGGTATGAATATTTCATCTCTTTCATAGATGATTATTCAAGGTTTGGATATCTCTTCCTAATGCAACATAAGTCTAAAGCCTTTGACAAGTTCAAGGAGTATAAGGTTGAAGTTGAAAACTAATTAGGTAAGAAGATAAAAACACTACGATTTGATCGTGGTGAAGAGTATATGGACCTCCAATTCCAGAACTATATGATAAAACATGGGATTGCATCCCAACTCTCGACCACTGGTACACCTCAGCAGAATGGTGTATCTGAAAAGAGAAATAAAACCTTGTTGGACATGGTTCGGTCTATGATGAGTTATGCTCATCTTCCAGACTCATTTTGGGGTTATGCAGTGCAGACTGCATGTTATATTCTGAACAACGTTCCCTCGAAAAGTGTTTCTGAAACATCTTTTGAGTTATGGAGAGGTCGTAAAGGTAGTTTACGCCACTTCAAGATTTGGGGTTGTCTGACACATGTGCTAGCGACTAACTCGAAGAAGTTGGAACCGCGTTCGAAGGTTTGTCTCTTTGTAGGCTACCCTAAGGAAACGAGAAGAGGATACTTCTATGATCCGAGTGAGAACAAAGTGTTTGTTTTCACTAATGCTATCTTCTTGGAAGATCACATGAGGGTTCATAAGCCACAAAGTAAGCTCGTTTTACGTGAGATCTCTAGTTAGACTAAGACTGCTGAGGGTTCAAAAAAAGTTGTTGAACAGGCCGATAGATCAACAAGAGTTATTGAGGTCAGAACGTCTAGTCAACAAGCTCAAGAGTTGAGACTGCCTCGACGTAGTGGGAGGGCTATGAACCCACCGGATCGCTACATGGGTTTGGCTGAAGCCCAAAATATCATTACGAATGATGGCGTCGAAGATCCATTGTCTTTTAAGAAAGCAATGGAGGATGTTGACAAAGATGAATGGGTTAAGGCCATAAACCCAAATGAAGTCTATGTAGTTCAATAACGTCTGGGAGCTTGTTGATCCACCTGATGGGGTAAGACCTATTGGGTGTAAGTGGATCTTTAAGCAAAAGAGAGGTGTAGATAGAAAGGTGCAAACCTTTAAAGCTAGACTCGTGGCAAAGGATTATACCCAGGTTGAGAGAGTTGACTGTGAGGAAACGTTCTCACCTATTGTCATGTTGAAGTCTATGTAAATTCTCCTATCCATAGCCATGTTTTATGATTATGAAATATGGCAAATGGACGTCAAGACTGCCTTTCTTAATGGTAATCTTGAGGAGACCATCTATATGACAACCAGAAGAGTTCATAGTTCCAGATCAAGAGCAAAGAGTTTGCAAACTTAATAGGTCCATTTATGGGCTGAAACAAGCATCTAGATCTTTGAACATCAGGTTTGAAACTATTGTCAATTCGTTTGGCTTTGATCGGAATGTTGATAAGCCTTATGTTTACAAGAAGATCATAAACAGCTTAGTAGCTTTCCTGGTACTGTATGTGGATGATATCCTACTCATTGAGAATGATGTAGGGTATCTGACTGACATTAATGAGTGGCTAGCTGCCCAGTTCCAAATGAAAGATTTGGGTGAGGCACAGTATATTCTCGGGATCCAGATTATTCGGGATCGCAAGAACAAATGGTTAGCCCTATCTCAGGCATCGTACATTGATCAAATGTTGATCAGGTATAGGATGCATGATTCCAAGAGGGGTTTGTTACCTTTCAGGCATGGAATCATTTTACCTAAGGATCAATGTCCTAAGACACCTCAAGAAGTTGAGGAGATGAGACAGATTCCCTATGCTTCTGCTATAGGAAGCTTGATGTATGCAATGTTGTGCACTAGATTCGACATTTGCTATGCAGTAGGGATTGTTAGTCGGTATTAGTCCAATTTAGGATTTGATCACTGGACGGCGGTCAAGACAATCCTCAAGTATCTTCGGAGAACGAGGGACTACATACTTGTGTATGGAGATAAGGATCTGATCCTTACAGGAAACACGGGCTCTGACTTTCAGACCGATAGAGATTCTCATAAATCAACATCGGGGTCAGTGTTTACTCTGAATGGAGGGGCTGGAGTCCGCGATGCATTAAGCAGTAGCTAAGGAGGCTGTTTGGCTGAGAAAGTTCCTTTCAGATTTGGAAGTTGTTCTAAATATGGATTTGTCGATCACACTGTATTCTGATAACAGCGGGGCTGTGGCAAATTCCAAGGAGCCTCAGACTCATCGTCAGGGTAAGCACATAGAATGGAAATATCACCTGATCAGAGAGATTGTGCATCGCGGTGATATGATAGTCACGAAGATCGCATCGGAGCACAACATTGTTGATCTCTTTACAAAGGCCCTCACGGCTAAAGTGTTCGAGGGTCACCTGGAGAGTCTGGATCTACGGAACATGCAACATCTTGTCTAGGGCAAGTGGGAGATGATACTGGGGTATGTCCTAGTTTATTGTATATTGTACATTTTTATATTGTATTGTACATTAGTCTCCCGAATCATTAGAACAAGTGGGAGATTATTAGGATTGGTGTCATAATTCTCCCGGAGTCTCATTGTTTTGTAAAGATACACATTGTTTAATTAATAAAATAAGTATTATTTAATTCTGATATTTACTCATATCCAATAAACAAAGCTCGTTGGTTATTTTATGTGAACTTAAGCATGTATATGTGATATACAAGTGAATCATGCCTTAAGTGATAACCTAAATAGGTCTATAGTATAAGGATTAAGGTGGGATACCTGATCCTAGTGAAACTACGAAGACGACCCGCTTTGTGGAGGTTTGCAAGTGTTGTAAACTACTACAGGTGGTTGATCCTGACCATTCACGTGGAGACGTGGGAACGGGGGTGTCCTATACAAAGAGTTTGTATAAGACTTGGACCACGAGATGACTAGACTCTGTATATAACGTCGTTGATACTAGAAACTTGCATCTTAACTAAACGACCATAGGTGACACGACCTCAATCCTGAGTGTTTTGAGAACTCGTGCCTTTGAGGGCGGTCCTTTGATTAGTATGGGTGAGAGTGGCCAGATTGCCAACTCAACATGCCTAGCTTTTTGGGGACTTATCTAATCCGGGAGTTGGGAACTCAATCCACAAGATAAAATTCACTCATTCCCGAAGCAGGGATAAATAGAGAGATTGCTCCCTTAAGGGTTGATTCCGGATCTTGAACATAGTGGCCACAACTTCTCTTTGGAAGAGAAGACTCAGACATAGTAGGACTATGCCTTATGTTCATTAGAGGGATCAGTGGTACTTAAGGAGACAGGTGTAACTACAGGGGCATAACGATTATTGGCCCAGTTGTACTTACGAGCGATCTGTGAAGGGTTTTCGTACTGCTGATTGATTAAGATGGACACATAATATATCTGTGATAAGGAGAGTTCAGCTGTCGGTCATTAGTGGAATGCCTGGCAGTTAACGAATGGTGGATCCAGTGACTAAAGAGTTTAGTCAGTTATCCACGTATCGTTGGAGCTTCGAACTACAGGTCCATAAGGTCCCCTTGGTAGCTCAATGGATTCAGTTGAGGATCAGTTATTGGTGTTGATTTGAAATGTTCGAATTGACAAGAGGTATTTTGATTATATATGATATAATCAGTATGATATATGAGATACATCTAGTGGAGGATTGATGTAAATGAGATTTACATAAAGTATCATGGAATATAAAAAGAACTATGGTTTATATGTTTCGTGAGATGAAATATTAAAACTATAGGTTATAAATATAATATGATAAGTTGATTATCATTTATAATTATAATAATATTAATTATTGGATAATTAATTATTTTTCTTTAATAACCAAATGAGTGGGTGGTTATTGATTTCATGGTAACCGTGAGTTTAAAAGAAAAATGGTTTTCCTATTTTCAAAAGGTATGATATACAAATGTTGAAAAGTTTTCGTAAAAAGTTTTTTTGATTTTTCTCTCTCGTGCAAAAGAAACTCACTTAGTCGTCAAGTAAATACGAATTTACTAAACGATCGTGCAGTGGCAAGCTAAACGATCGTACAGTGTTTACTAAACGATCGCATAGTTTTGCTAGACGATGGTTTGCCCAAAATAAACAATCGTGTAGTGTCTGTAGGTGACAGACCAAGCTAAACGATGAGCTAAACGATCACATAGCTTTTGCTAGATGATCGCTTAGCTTTATCTAAACGATTGGGCATCGACTTATATGATAGGTCTCCGCCATCTCCCACTTGCCCAGTCATGTACACGATCGGTATTTCCTCCTTCATCTGCCTCATTCCATGTCCAAACAGAGCTCACCATCTGGACTCTCACACCGAGAATACCAAGGTAACCTTGTTGGTGGTGTCATACTCAACTCGACACCGTCGAGGTTCTGTGGAGGCCATTCGTGGTGCTGTAGAGGTCGTTCGTGTTGCTGAGGAGTTCATGACCGAGGGGATCGTTGAGGACAAGCACGAAATGTTCGTGCGGTGTTGCGGTCGTGCAAATCGAGCGTTCACGGTTGCTTTGTTCGAGCGGTCGTGCACAACGGAGTGTGGAGACACATCTTCAAATGTTCGTAAGTTTCTCTCTTTGTTCATTTGAGTTTTTCATGCTGTAATTTCTGTATGAATTGTATAATCGTTCGTTTGAAGTCGATTATAAATGTATAGTTCATTAATGATTGTGATTTGGAATTATCTTTCTTCTGCTGCTCATGGAAATCTGGAATCCAATTTCCTTCAGTTTTCTGATCACTCGTGCTTTATTTTTAATCACGTTCGGGACAATGTGTGCTTTAAAAGTTGGAGGTGGGGTGTTTGGATTTGTTTGGATTATGCTTGATTATGGTTGATCTTGCTGTCTTGTTCCTTGCTATGACTAGTCTATGACGCACTCGTATGAATTGTTTTTGCATGAGAATAGGTCGGATGAAAGGATTCATGATTTTCATGGCGTTTTTTAAAATTTTGCTTAATTTTTTTCATACTTCTACAAGCCATTTGCATATCTATCTTGACCCTGTTTGCTTGCTTAGAATTGAATTATGGGACCATAGGTTTGTTGTCACTCTAAAAAGCCTTGCTGGTAGATATAGTCCTTCTGCGATTCAATTTAGTAATGTATGCTTTGAGATGTAGTCAATTGATATCACAATTTGCTCTATAAAAAAATTTGAAAAAAATAAAGAAAAAAATGAATAGGAGTTTACTCCTCTTCTTCAAGAGTATGATTAACCTGGGGTAGCCATGACACCTGTGGTTTCCCTTTGAGCTAAAGTACCCCAGAGAAATGAGTATGTTTAGGCACTTTTGAAGGGAAATCGACCCATAGTTAGATGTCTTCCATGTAACCCGTGTGGGCAAGCCAAAACGAAAGTCGCCTTTCTAGATTAAGTTTTCCCTTCATTTGAAAAAGAAAATGGTAAAAAAAGAGAGAAAGAAAAACACGTAATAAAAGGTGATGAATGAATAGATTTTGACCACTCCAATTTAATGTCATTGCCACTTTGAACTTAGGAAACCTAATTCAGGATCCTTTGAGCCAGTGTAAGGGGAAAACAAACTGAGGATTCATGACAAAACTTGTAACGAATTTTCAAACTTGTCCTGAAATGGTGGAATACTTTTTGAATGCCTAATCGATTGTGGGTATGATTTTGGTTGATTGCTAAGGCTTGAGTAAGGAACATTATGGTTTGACAAACTGATTATTTGTATATGATTACTTGTTCTATCTTGCTTGAGGACGATCAAGAGCTATGTTGGGGTGTTTGATAGCACCAAAAAATGTGCTATCTTCCTTTATTTAATTTGGGATCGTTAAGCTATTTAACATATTTAAATTGATGGTTTTTTAGGATTCGAGTGTACAAGAGGTTGAATGAAGCGTTCGGGACAAAAATACGTTAAGATGGGCAAGATAGGAGCTAAATTGTACAAATGGAGAAAGTAGGCCAAGAAATTACTTAATTTCGCCCAGCAAGAGTGTTGTAATGCTCGAATTGAGCGTTGCGAGATGTTGAAAGGTAGTAGCCAACCATTTCGTGAAGAATAGGGCAGTGTTGCAACGCTACGAACATGAAGACTGACGCACGAAGATAGGGCAACAATGCAACACTGCTTGTAGTGTTGCAATGCTGTGACAACTTCTATAAATACAGTGTCAGATCGAGCTTAGTTCACACACATAGAAGCACACAACCCCCACTCTGTTTTTACTCGATTTTCCCCCCTCTTTTGATCAGATCCACTTGTATATCTCATATACATGCTTAAGTTTACATACAATAACTATGGAGCTTTGTTTATTGGATATGAGTAAATGTCAAATAAAATAAATCTTATTTTATTCATAACAAAGTGTATATATTACAAACTATGAGACTCTGAGAGACTTAGGACACCAATCCCAACAATTGAAGTTTTTTATTAAGTTCAATCATGCAAGCACTAACTCAGCTGATTGACAGTTCAATTAGCACTTAGTAAGTGGAATAAGTGTTCAAATGTGGATTAATCCACAAACAAAGAGTGAATTTGGGGTAAAACCACTTTCACATTTAAAAATTATTTTAAATTTGATTTCTAATCTAATTTAATTTTCCTTTGAAATAAAATTAGACAAAAACAAAAAATCAATTATGAAATTGAATTTTATAAATTAAAAAATGATTTATTGAATTAATTAATTAAATACATTTAATTGATCAAATAATAATTTAATATCAAATATTAAATTAATAAAACACCTAATTTTAAACATGAATCCTATTCATGTAATTGACATTTAAATCAATATTTAAATATTTTGAACTCTCCAATTACGTAATTACAACAAAATTAAACGTTAATTATATCGAATATAATTATCCAAATCCTAAATTGAAATTGAACATTTCAAATTCAAACTCTAAATAGAAATCTGAACACTTCAAATTAACTTAATCTTCTAATCCAAGGTTCAATCTTTTAGGAGCTAGAGAGGGACGTAATGAACATTTAGATCATGAGCTCCAACGATTTGAGAATAATTGGCTAAACTCTTTAAACCGAAGTAATCAATATTCGTTAACTACCGAGACATACCACTATAGCTCAGTAGTTGCACTCTCCTCACTGTAGATATATTTCTGTCCACTTGATTTAACCATAATAGGTTAGTCAACTTCACAGGTCTTTCATATTTAAGCTAGGTCAAAATTACTATTTTACTCCTATAAATACATCTTACTCTTTAAGTCACCACTGATCCTCTATTGAACAATTGGTTTATAGTCCAACTAATAAACCATGTCCCTCTTTATCATGAGAGGGCGGGGCCCCTTTGTTCAAGACCATGAATCAATACTTAAGAGAACAACCTATTTGCTAACCCTAAATTGGGTAGGCATGGCTATGTCCCCAGCTATTTATCCTATTTTATTTTCAAAATGAGAGGCTTATTGAGCAGTGTTGCTGAACTACTCTCATCTATGCAGATCAAATGATAATTCGGAATAAACAAAAGTTCATAGTTAGCTCAGGATTAAGATCGAGTTACCCTAGGTCATCAGATTGAAATAGTTAGTTTTAACCGTAAGCAGTCATTATAAAGAAAAGTGACTATTTCATGGTCTGATCTTATATAAACGTCTTTTGCACAGGATTCTCCACTCACATGTTTCCACATAAACGATTTCGAGATCACATCGCTTATATCAGTATACAAAGTGGGTCACATCTATAGTGTCCTTAGCATGAGGTACCCAATCTCATCCATATACTTATAAACCTTTTAGGCTATATACTATAACTTGATTCTCTTTTATATTTCTACATAAAGATAAAGTATTCATACTATAGCCATGGGTTCATTTATTGTATTTTATAATAGAATGCAATTTCAATAGAACTTTTATTGAAAAATAGAATATGTTTCATATATTACAAACTGCGAGTTTTAGGACATTCCCAACAAGAAATAAATTTATGAGGAAAGGGCAAACGTAAATTCACTCTTGAAGTACTAAACTCTTCACGTATCCTCTCCACAGCCAAGATCATGAACAGATCTAACCATTATCTTCTCCCTCACACAGCAACACGAACCCAACAAACAGAAACAAAAAGATACCACCACAAGTGAACCCGAGTTATTCTCAAGGTGAGAATCAATAGAGAGGTGTGAGCTTCTGATTGTTAATTTTGGTGAAGGACGGAATTTCCTGATTTAGAGAATTACACAGAGAGAGGAAGCAGGATGAAGAAGACAATTATTAAAAAAAAAAAAAAGACGAAACCTCCACACCTTTTGTGTCTCACGTATACGAGAGAAATGGAGGTAAATAAATCTCTCCCCTTTTTTAATTTTCAAAATTCAAAATAGAGTTTTGAATAATAATATATATTAACTAATTTAATATATATCATATTAAACTATATATTATATCACATATAACATACAACCTATATTTTACATTATATCACATAGAATATAATCTATAACTTATTATTCTCTCATATAATTTATAGTATTAATATATCATATTCATATTATTTTTAATCTATATGAATCATATTCATATAGTTAATATTTGAATCATATTCAAATATTTATTTCTCTCACTAAAACTTTTTATCCTAATGCATCATATACATTATATTGATTGTATCATATACAATCATTTTTATTTAATTAATTTGAATAATTTAAATTAATAGGAAATTAGTTTGATTGTCATCAATCCTTATTGAGCTAACAAGGGTAACTTATGGATCTATAGATTGAATCTCAGTTGATACTTGATTAATTAATTAAATTAATCGACCTTCATTAATTGTTTGTCACTCCACAAAAGGTCACTAGTTGTACTCTTTGCACTATAGATAAATTTTTGTGCCCATTGGATATAATCAATCAATAGTGCATTGACCCTTCACAAATTTCTCGTAAGTTACAACTAACTCCTTAAGTACCACTGATCCCTCTAATGAACAATTATTCATAGTCCAACTAGAACTTAACCCTTCTTGGGAAGGAAAGGGTGTGATGTCACATTATTCAAGACCTAGAATCAGCCCTTAAGGGAGCAATTTATCTACTCACTCTAACAAAGTGAAGCAGTGCATTTCTTTTTGTGTAGCTATGTTCCCAGCTCCCCAATCAGAAAAATCTCCAAAATGGTAGGCATATTAGTCGGGGAATCTGGCCACTCTCACTCATACAGATCAAAGAACCATCCTCATAGGCAGGAGTTTATAACTCATTCAAGATTAAGATCAAGACATCTATGGTCATCTTGGTGAAATGTAAGTCTCTCCTAGCAACGGTGTTATAAAGAGAGACTAATATAACTAAATGTTAAATAAAATAACACTTATTTTATTAAATAAATATGATGTTTGTACCAATATAATTTATAAACTACGAGACCACGAGCTTTAGGACATCAAACCCAGTCTTCACATCCCTTCATAGGTTCAGAGGGTAATCTGAGAGGGGGTATGACACCACCCCCACCCCATTAGATTCTTATTTATGTACTTATTATAATAATTTAATATTATGTTGTTATTGTTGTTATATTTAAATTTAAATTTTATTGATCAATGGTAAACATGATAAATATATTTGAATTTAACATTTAAATCTAGAGTAATATATGAATAATTTGATTGGTACTTATTTCATTTTACTATTAAGTTAGAGCAATTTCTCTATAAATTCAAATTGTTCAAGTAAAATTAATCATATAAAACATTTAGTGGGAAAGTTAATTATTTAATTAAAACTTTTTATTTAAGATGATTAATATTTAAAAAATCAAACGGAAAAAAATTTCCCGTGGAGAACCTGATCCTCGTGAATTTCCCGTGGGGAGTCCTCACTACAATTCTCGTGGAGAATTTCGCAAGTATAGGGGACAGGAACTCACCCCTGACCCTCGCTCTGTCCTGTCCCTTAGATATCTCTAGCTCCAAACCATGTGTTTGCTCATTTGATCCAATTTAAGCCATTTAAGGGGTAAATAACATATTAAGTTCTATTTTCACTAAGGAAAATTTTCAAATTTTGGGAGAAACTTTCCTTACTTATGTAAGCTTTGAAAAGATCATTTTAATAAGCTAATAACCACAAAAAAAAAAAAAAATCCCTTATATGCATCTTGGTTTAATATTATTATATTTATTTTTAATAAAACTAAATGGTAAAAGAGGGTTGAAAAAGGGGAAAATTAAAAGGATATTGTACTTTTAGAAACTATTTAGGAAAATATTGTTGTTTTCAAACTATTTGTAAAAATATTGTTGTTTTAATAAGTCGAGGGTTGAAAATTCGACCTAGATAGGTCGAATTTGAACCCTCGACCTTCCTTTTTTTTTTTAGGAAAATATTGTTGTTTTCAAACGGATTCTGTCATTTCAGCAAGTCTGACTAAATAACGAGCTAATAAATCTCCTTCTTTTTTGCCACTGAATTCCCAATCAAATTCGAGAGCGAGAGTTTGAGAGAGGAGATTTTGATAGAGAGCGAGAATACCGTAAAAATTTCCCCTTTTTTTCCTTTTTAATTATTACACATTCCACCTTCTCTCTCTAATCCTTTATTTGTTTTTTTTTAATTTTCATTTAATAAAAAAAAATCTAAAATATTTATTATTTTATTATTATTTTATTTAAACTCTAAAAGAATAAATTAAAAAAAAATATAACTCATAAAAATAAAAAAATGTAAATTAAATATCTCATTTATAAAAAATAATTAAAAAATCAATGTGTCTCACAAAGCGGACGTTGTCGATTTCGAGCTTGTTGTCGTCGTCGACTTCGAACTTGAGGTTGCTCGGGTTCTTCTTGATGTTGCTCTGGTACCTCTACAGGCGCTTCATAATATAAATATTCATTATGCTCTCCACGACCCCGACCATGTCCATGCACGTATGAAGACGAAGGATCAGCCTCTGAGTCAATAATGTTCTGAACCAATGCTGGCATCATTCATCATCGGACTAACATTATCAGTTTGACTCTGCGTCTGCGTCATAGGGGGCAACTCTTCCACATTATGTGTAACCTCATCAAACTCATCCTCTTCCCGAATAGGTCCTCTACGTCTAGGAGCTGGTGGAAGAACAATAGGTATATCGTACATATAATGAATTTCCTCCATATAGCTTTGGTTGTCACTACATATAGCAAAAACCTGGTTCGGATCATTCGCAACCTCACGGAGTCTACTATTGTTCGATCTCTGTGAATTATAAAACAATTAGACAATATTTAAAATAAATTTAAATTAAAAAATTAGATAATATTCTTCATTTACCAGATGATCCACAGCTGCTCTCGGACGAGTGACGTAGCGCCTTGTGATATTATTATACCAATGAATATATTCTGGAGTGACATCTATGTCAAACTGTTCAAGAAAAACCCCCACTGCAATAAACCTTGCACGATAGTGCCATTGCACTACCAAATGTGCAACTTTTTCCGACCAATTCCAGTCTTAGGTCAATATCATGCAGTACGGATTCAGTATTACAAGGCGATGGATACCCTGCTGAAAACTGAATTGTCTCATAACCCTGTCAGGAAGATGCCACTCACCAATGTGAAAACATATGAGAGGACTCATCGTCCGCCATATGTTTTGACCATTCGTACAAAAATTAGGAAAAGTATGCCAATAATTTTGTACGGCTCCCAAATAACCTGAAACACAAAAATATTATATTAGAGAAATTAATCAATTAGGTTTAGTGTAATGTACCTATTCAGGTTGAAGCAGATCAAACATGTATCTATACTGGTTGACTACATGTGTGGCTGTCCTAGTCAACACAATTTTAATCTCTTCACCTAAAGTTTTAAATTGATAATTTAGAATTTAAATTAACTAGATCAGTAATATAAAAATTAAATTGAATTAAAACAACAATACCGAAAACCGTAGGCTCGTCCAACTAACTGAGCGTCATTAACATGATGTAGTTGTGGAGCCATTGTTGGAAATCGCTCCCAAGCCCATAGTTGCAAAAGTATGAGAGACCCAGCTATCTCTCGAACCTTAGGCCTTGTTGCTTTGTATAGTTGTCTATACAATCATGCCAAGCATGCTCCACCCCACGAATATCGCCCTGCATCATGGAGGTTAGCTAATAGTGGCAGGAACATCAAGTGAACAAAATGACTTGATTTATCTGAAAACAGACTTCCACCCATCATTTGTATTATATATGCTCGCACATATCTTATGACGGTTTCCTCGTCTGCATCCTCTGTGAGCTCACGAAATTGTATTCCTAACCATATTAAACTTAACCTCGATCCTTTAATCTTGTCGGTACGTGGGGTCGCACCGAGGTACAGTTGACAAACTTCTAACTAGTCATCGTACATCACTCCGGTGACCAGCTCACCGTCAATAAATAACCTCAACAACACTTCTATGTCTTGTAGAGTGATAGTGCACTCTCCAACAGACATATGAAATGTATGCGTCTCGGGCCTCCATCTCTCGACCAAGGCTGTGATCAGATGCCAGTTCAACTGAATAAATCTTGCGTCTCGACGTCTGCAAGACCAGTAGTACGATTTCGCCATACAACATATGATCGATGAATGGACTGGTCGTACAAAACATCGGGATCAACAGGTCCTGGGTTTATCTTGACGCTCCAATGCATCCCTTATTTCTGCTCTTCTTTTCTCGAAATAGTTCACGCATTTGAAGAATGTTATCTGAGCAAGAGCATTTATAGGCAATATTCGAGCTCCTTTGAGGACTCCATTTATGCACTTTGATAGATTTGTCGTCATCCACCTATATCTGAATCCTCCATCATATGCAAGTCCACTACTCTAAACTAATGTTGTCAAAAAAACTTAGACAGCTCAGATTTATTCCTTTGATATCTTCAATTGCTTTGTTGAACTTTTGAATTTGAAACTGACACCTGACACGATAAACATAAACTGACACCCGAAAAGTTCATGTTATCACAACGAGATGGATTGGACAGAACCAGCTACTCGACAACGATGTGGATTTTGTAACCAGTTAGGACATAATCGAAGGAAGTGTCCGTCATTACTAAGACGCGCTCCAGATAGTTAGGGATTGAATAATAAATAATTTTTTTTATTATATATTCATTTTATTGTATATTCAATTTTTTTTATTATAATTTATTGTATATTCAATTTTTTTTTTTGTAATCAATAAAGTTTTACATTATAATAATTTAATATATTCAATTATAGTATAATAATCTAATATATTCAATTTATTGTCTAATGATTATTCAATTATAGTATAGTAATCTAATGATTATTCAATTATAGTATGATTATTAGCTCTTTTTTCTCTTTTTTATATATATTTCTAGGGAAAGTTCAAATAAGTGAAGACTCTCGCTCTCTCAATCTCGCTCTCTCCTAAGATCTTGCTCTCTCACTCTCGCTCTCTCCTAAGATCTCGCTCTCACTCTCGCTCTATCTCAATATCTCGCTCTCTCTGTTTTGTTGTTATTTTTCCATTAATGTTACTAACTTTCATTTCTTCGAGAACAATCACAAACACTTTTTTGATTATGGATCTACTTTTTTGTTCGTAGACAAAGCTAATTCAAAATTGTCTTTCATTCCAAGACATAATTTGTATCCATGCGCTTCATATTTGCCTGGAGTTCGCTCCCAGAAATATAGCCATTCCCACCCCCTCATGTCAATCCCACAAGCCTCCGTCTAATTCGAAATGATAACAAAATGCATATGTTGTTAAAAACAGCTCAAGTACACAGATACATATAGTATACTATCTCATTACTTTATTTCCTCTATGAGGGAAAAAGAAAAGTAATAAACCTACAATCTCGAGGGTGGATGTGTGTCGAAACTTCAACCTTCGACAACTTAAGCGAGATTCGCAAGATTTCCCTTGTCGAGGGTTGAAGTTTCGACTTATATATTGTTTCCAAGTTTTTCTTTGTTCGTCGAGTTCTCAACGTTCAACCTCCACATTAGTCGAGTTCTCAACGTTCGACCTCTAGCCTCAAATTCCCAAAACAACAATATTTCTCTAATAAATTTCAAAACAACAATATTTCTCTAATAAGTTTTGAAAATAACAATATTAATATTAAAGGTCCGTTGAAAAAGTAGGTCAGACTTTTATGTAAAATAATACCTTTGTTATTCATGTTAATCCCAAAAGATAGAAGTTTTTAAATCATAAAAATCCAGATTTTGATGGTATTCCAAATACATTTTATCTAAATAAAAATTTTCAAATAAATCCCAAAAAATATAAATTCTAAAATCATTCAAAACAAACCATATTTCTTTGGAATTCAAAGTACATTTTATCTAATTTTTTTTTTTAATTAAAGTCTCAGAAATACCCATTTTAAAATCATTGCTAACCAAATTTTGTTGCTATTCAAAATACATTTTATCTAAACAGAAATTTTGAATAGGAAAAAAAAATAATCTTATTTCTAATTTTAAAAACATAGGTGAAAATTTCCCAAAATCCAAATATGTAAAAACAAAATATTGTATAGCTTTCTTCAAGAAGCTTGGAATATGATTCACATGAAAAATTACTGACAAATTAGTTGGTGTGTAGATGTAAACAATTGCAATATATTTATCGTACAAAACAATTATTAACGTTTATATACACTATTTGCAGAAGTCAGGAAACCAAATGGAACTTGGTCAATCACAATATACAAATCGTTTTCGAAGAGTCTAAAATAATCGACATCAACCATAGTAGACTTTTATCTTCAACAATTTAAATGATGTTCGATTTTGTTAAGAGTTACCTTGGTACATGGTCAAACAAGAAACCGCGTGATGGGCGAAGGAAAAATCTATTGAAATGATGAATTTGTGGAATAGAAGTCTCAAGAAACCAAAAATCATAATAATGACAATTATTCATCTCATCCACTCATCAAACAAAAGTTTTATTCGATAAAGAGTCGCAACGTTAGCAAATTTTGACAAAGAATAAGTAAAATAACCCATATTTAATACTTCAGCATGAAGAAGACTTGAGGATATGAAAACCAATCAAAAAATGCTTTCTTTACGTTAAATTTAGGATCTTTATTGCCTAAATTGTGTGATTTAACAAGGTATGTTGAGTAAACTTCAGAAATCGAGCTGCAAGAACAAGATGTGAAGAATCATGGCAAAAAGTCTCCCAAGGATGAAATTTAGGGTCATTTATGCAAAAATGAGAGGAAGAGAGGCCAAAAATCTGAAAGGGAGAGCATTGCAATGCTCCTCATGACACTACATAACACTACAAACCCAAGAGCTCAAAACAAAGTAATATCATGACTAGCAATGTTCATTTCTCCCACGGAGACCCACCTCAAAATAGACAGGGAATTCCTCAGTGGATGGGGAAAGTAAAAATAACAAACAAATAAATAAAGAACTGAAGAAATTGTAAAAACATGCACCTTTATTTCCAAAAGAATATATAAATCCGCAAAATTTTCAAATGATACACGCACGCAATATTATATCAAATTCTTTTAAAGACTAACATAAAGACCAGGAAAAAAAAATCACAAGATATAATTGAACACAACTATCTTAGATGTTATATACGTATGCAACTATGTGTATATACAAAGTTTAACCCCAAAACTGAACCACTATTCTCAGTCGGATGGATGGACTAAAATATAGTACTCACCTGGTTCTGCACAAAGACAGACACCGATCAACGATGATTACATTAAGTGAGTTCATGAGAGAGCTCAAAGTATCCAACTTCATTGAGCATGGCCAAGAAGACCTGGACATTGTTCTGTTCTCTCCATTTCAGTATGGCTGTGGAAATCATAAATCTTAATATAGTAACCACACATGGTTGAAAAGCTTGTGATCAAGCATCTATAGAACATCAGGCGAGTAGAAGAGTAATGCAGTGAACAGTTCTAATTCCAAATGAGAGGATTTTTAAACTGGCTTGCCATTGCCTCCTGGAGAAACTTGACAATGGATGTGCGCTCAACTTCCTTCTCCTTTTTGAGTTCTAGATGTCGAACCTGGATTTGCAATGTGATCTATAAGAACAATGCCTTTGTGCAATACAAGAGAGCAGGCAACAACATACAGACGACGACTGAGGTAGGAAGTCTAAATACATGCACAACTAATTGAGTGGCTTAAAATGGTTCACTTGGATCATTACAAATAGTCCTAGAGATTAGCCTGAACATAGCCCTCCAGAACGTAATAGGTTCAAAACTCTTCTAAAATGGTTCACTTGGATCATTACAAATAGTCCTAGAGATTAGCCTGAACATAGCCCTCCAGAACGTAGTAGGTTCAAAACTCTTCCGTCTTATTTGCAATTCAATAAAGATTATTATTATTTTTTATTTACCTTATTTTTTTTTTTGGGGGGGGGGGAAGGAACCGGAAATTTTCAAAGTACATCAAGATAATGACAAAACAACGTGAAGGCCTTAATAAAAATAAAGAATCAAACTGAACCAAACAAGGAAACCAAAACATAAAAACAAGATAAATCTTGATTAGATCCATCAAAAGGCTCTGATAATGATCATCCATAAGGATCAATGAGAGGTGCAGAACAAATTGCCCTAATAATCCTTGTGGACGCCTCTCAGATTTATAAGTGGGAATGCATTCCAAAGAATTTGAACTGCAAACTGTCTGAACATTGGGACTTCGGTATAAAATAAGCTGGTGGTGCCAAAAGGATAGGATGGCCAACGCATGATCAAGTCCAAGATTAATGAACACTGAATTTCTTCTTTTGAGAAAAAAGCACGATTAAGGTTATGGAAGATTAAGAACACGGAATTCATATAACATAAATAATGGTTAAAGCCCGAGAATTCACCGCGCCACATTTTGTGTTTTATAATAGTGTCATCCTGAGTACACACTAATTACAATTGTAATTTAATTAAGGAAAAAAGGGCAAATTGTAAACATGTTATTGTTGAAATACGTTAAATTAGCCCCAAGGGCATTTTTGTCTTTTTACTATATTTGCTAAATTAGGGTTTCACATTATTCTATTTATATCTGAGGTTGGGTCTATTGTAAACATGACATAAAAATAATAAGTTCTTTTCTACCGTGGTTTTTCTTCCCTGAATTAGGGTTTTCCACGTAAACTCCTTGTGTCATCTTCTTTTCCTATTTCAATANATGACATAAAAATAATAAGTTCTTTTCTACCGTGGTTTTTCTTCCCTGAATTAGGGTTTTCCACGTAAACTCCTTGTGTCATCTTCTTTTCCTATTTCAATAGTTATCAAAAATCTTTAAGGTAGAATTTAAAACTAGAGAGGATTTAGGATGACACCAAATGCATTATAAAGTGTGCAAGCCATGATTTGGCACATCTTCACATTATAAACAATGGCGGAAGGAAGAACTAGTTTGAGTAATATGTCTTTACTTCCCTCATTTTAGCTTTAACACCTAAATGCTGCTTCAAGAAGTGGGAATTTTGAATAGAAGTTTTTACCTTTACTGAACCAGTGTTAGATACACCAGAGTCTGTAATAATAACAAGACATTTTATGTCATGCTCGTTAGCATATTCATATTGCTCCGTGAGGCTGGGATCAGGTGTGGGGACAAGCTGAGCCTGACGAAACAAAAAGGCACTTTTCAATGTGAACATATAAATAAACAGTAGATTATCCGAATATTAATACGAACCTTAATCTTCTCCTCCCATAGCTCCACAACAAGTTCCATGCGTTCTAACAATAGTCCACCTCCTCCTCGCGAGCAAATCAAGACACCAGTGCTCCCCTCATTTCTGAAAAGTTCACTACGGAATAAAATGATGATGTATATGATGTGTTAAGTTGAGAGTTTTTTTTTCTGTATGTTCTGTTATTGTAGTTGGTTATTTAATCTCAACTTATTGCCTGTTTTGTAAGGGTTAGTGCGCGTTTCTTAGTTTGTTTGTAACCTGTCCAGCAGGTTGTAGACAAGGTTGTTAACTCGTGAAATGGAAGAACTATCGAAATCAAAATTTAGTGTATTGAGTATCGTAACGTATCGTGTATTCTAAGTTTCAATTAATAAATAATATTTCAATGTAATTATAAATAATTGAGTCTAAAATAGATCAAAACAGAAAATAACTTAAAAATATGTAGAAAAAAACATTAAAAAAAATTAAAATATTAAATCAACATGATCTAATATGCATATTAAGTATTTAATAAAAACAAAAAATTGTCATTATAGAGTCCTCGAAGAAAGAGCCACCCAATTAATTTTAATAATTATAATTTTCAAATTGTCAGATGGCTTTTCCGTTTCCCACAGTTCTTTTATTTCCCTGTTGCGTGTGTCTCTTCATTTTTCTAGGCTTTCATAGTTCTTTTTATTTCATTTCTTCTATTTTTTTGGGACTCGGCTTTTCATTTACTTCATCTTCCCTTTTTCTATTTGTTGAAAGTAGGGTTTAAACCCTAGGGACATTTGTGTCTTTTTACTATACTCTAGGGTTTCCTACTTTTCTATTTATATGTGTAGCCTCTGTGTATCCTGTATATCAGTTCTAATAATAAAATCCTATATCGTGGTTTTTTCTCTCTGTTCTAGGGTTTTCCACGTAAATCTGTATGTGACCTATTCTCTTCTCTTCTATTTTTCATCATGGCATCAGTGAATGGAGACGAAACCCTGGCCACCATTGAGGAAAACCAAACAGGAGAATCACAAGTGTCATCTAGCACCGCAACCACCGACATAGACACTGTTGTACAGAACGCTATAGAGCGGTATTTTCAGACGTTCCTACCCCATCTTCATTAGCCAATCGGAGTAGCCCAACTCAGAGACCAGCCAGCTGCCAAACATACCCATGCTTCATCAGCCAGCCGCAAGATCCACGCGGCGACCAATCTTCCGGATGAACCCTACCAGACCCGCGAAGCAACCCATCAGACCCACGCGGCAACTAGCCTACCGAACGAAACCTATCGACCCGCACAACAACCCTCGACGATCGGACGATTGGACAGCTACCGGATGAACCCTAGCGACGCGACTCGGACTCAGACGAACGTCAACGACTTCCAGTATCGTGCTGAGTCATCCACAGGCATCCCTCAGCTAGTCGACCACTCCCAGCCAAACCCATCTAGTGTTCAACCCGTCGGGACCCTTTGAATTGGTTTCAGCTGCGCGCCGATCGAAGAATTTCAGCCCGATCCATCCGATGTTCAACCTATCGGAGCCCCCGGATCAGTTTCAGCCACAACACTTCAATCCCAACTGGTTTCCATTGATCCCAACTATACCATGCCCCCGTTCTAGCTGAGCTCAGGTGGCAGTCTCAATCAAGAAGCTCCTGTGGATAGCAGATTTGAAGTTGGGGAGTCGTCATCACACTACCCTCGAGGTCAAGGCAGTACAAAACTCCAACTTCATATCAAACAGCAGAACGAGTATATTCAACAACAGATAACTGTTCTTGGAGAAGCACTTGGAACGACCTCAAGCGTCCAGTCAGACCTCCATTCAATTCTACCTGTTTAATTTGGAAATTCGGTAACCTCTTTCCCTACTATACCACTATCATATTTATTTTCTGGGGCAATGGGAAATTTTGCAGGCTTTATTGTAGGTGAGAAATTAAATGGTCATAATTATTTTTCATAGCCTCAATCCATTAAAATGGCACTCGAGGGTCGTCATAAATTCGAATACCTAACGGGTTAAATACCAAAGCTGAGACCGAGTGACCCTCAAGAACGTATATGGAAGGGAGAGGATTCTTTACTTCGGTCTATTTTAGTAGGTAGTATGGAACCTCAGATTGGAAAACCTCTACTATATGCTACCACTGTGCGAGATATTTGGGAGGCTATTTAGAAGTTGTACTCCAAACGACAAAATGCTTCCCGACTCTATACTTTACGCAAACAAGTTCATGAATGCAAGTAGGGAACGATGGATGTTACAGCTTACTTCAACAAGTTGTCTTTCCTTCGGCAAGAGATGGACTTATGTCACGATTTGGTCTGGAACTGTTCTTGTGGGGGAGTCTTACATTACGAGTCTGAGGAAGCCGACCGAGTCTATGATTTCCTTACGGGGCTGAATTCTAAGTTCGACGCTGTACGGAGTTGAATACTGGGACATCGTCCAGTACCATCCCTGATGGAAGTTTGCTCTGAAATCCGCCTTGAGGAAGACAGGTCCAATGCAATGAATAATACATAACTGATTCTGCTGCTTTTAAGACGTCAAGTCCTGGCAATGACAAACAAAACAGCCCCCCATCCCCCCAGTGTGTGAACACTGCAAGAAGCCCTGACACACGAAAGACAAGTGCTGGAAGTTGCATGGTCGTCCACCTAATGGTAAACAGCGTCAATCAGGATCTGGATGAGCACTGGCAAGTGAATCAGCAAATGGAGGTCCTCAACCTCAGAATCAGGAGACTAGCTATATAGAGCAAGAAGCAAAATGTGGTGTCATGTTCAAGTGCAAAATCAGAATATAGAGCAATGTCACAGTCTATGTGAATTGATTTGGATATATCTAACTTCTCATTGAATTGGGATTTGAAATCACCAGAGCCACAAAATTGTGGTGTGATAATCAAGCAACACTTCGCGTCTAATCCAGTATTTCATGAAAGGACTAAACATATTGAAGTTGATTGCCACTTTGTATGTAAGAAAATTCAATAAGGTTCGATATCTACAGGATATGTGAAGACTAGAGAACAATTAGGAGACATCTTCACGAAGGCATTGAATGGAACACGTATAGATTATCTATGTAACAAGTTGGACATGATTAATATATATGCTCCAACTTGAGGGGAGTGCTATAGTTCTATTGTTAGGGTTTTCCATTCTTGTAAAAATCTTTATTATATTTTCCTTTTCTATGCTTTCCTTCTTTCATCACTCTTGTACACTTGTATATATTAATATCTTTAGTGAATGAAACAATATGTTTTGATTCTCTCAAACCTAAGAGTTTTACATTAACTTGGTGACTTATTGGACCAATTAGGAGATGCCAGAATATTTCCTAAGATAAACTTGAAAAGTAAATATCATCAGACCCGAATTTGACTGGGCAATGAGTGGAAAACAACATTTAAAACTAATGAAGGATTGCTAGTCGTGCCTTTTGGTCTTTCTAAGGCACTTAGCATCTTTATGTAGTTGATGAATCATGTTGTCCCTCCTTTTTTGAACAAGATTTTTAGAACTCAAGGACACAGATGTACAACCTATAGAACAAACCCTGTTCAAGTAAGGTTGTTCCTATTCTAAACAAGTTCTTGGTAGTTTATTTTGATGGTATCTTTATTTATAGTAAATCAAAAAAGGAAAATCTAAACCACTTGAAATCTATTTTTTTCTATTCTAGCATTCAACCACTTATTCATCAACCTTCAAAATATTTATTTTTAGTAAATGAGATAACGTTCCTTGGGTGTATAATTCAGAAGTTTGGACAGGAGTTGACCCTACTAAAATCAAAGCTATACAGAATGGCCAACCCCTAAATCTGTCAAATACGTGCAATCTTTTTTAGGATTAGCACCTTTTATCGAAAGTTTATTAAAAACAATTTACTCCATGCTAGCTCCACCCATTGATTGTCTTTAAAAAAGGAGCTTTTCATTGGGAAACCATCAAGAGCTTAGTTTTGAGAACCTTAAAAAACACTTATCCGAAAGCCCCATCCTCCATTTACCAGATTATCCCATTTGAAGTGGCTGTTTGATGCATCAAGAGTAGGAATAGGAGCTTTCCTGTCTCAAAACAACTATTCAATAGAATATTTCAGTAAGAAAATAGGAGGTTCAAAGTAAAATTGGAGTACATATGAACTTGAACTATATGCTTTAATCCGAACACTTAAACAATCGAAGCATTACCTTCATAGGGATTTCATTTTGTCTACCAACCATTTTTCTCTTAAATTTATTCCATCACAAAAAAAATATCAGTAGGATGCATGCTAAGTGGATTTTTTTCTTCACAGATCTAACTTTGTCATCAAGCATCAATCTAGGAAGGAAAATAGGGTAGCTGATGCCTTTAATAGAAAAGAAAACCTGCTAAAAATTCTCAAGGGAGAAGTCACCGCTTTCCAGCACCTTTCAGACATTTTTTTTGAAAAGGAAATAAGTCTCTTTATTCATTAAGAAAATAAAGTGAGACTAATGATCAAAATACAAGGATACGAAAAGGATCAACAGGTGCACCAAGACATCTCAACTAGGTTGACACCCCCTTAGCACCCTCATCACTTTCGGAGACTAACAGCAATAAAATATAAAGGGTTTCATAACAGTATAAAGGGAGACAATCAGCAATTGGGGGACAAAATAAAAATGAGACAGCCTAAGAACAAAATAAAACACTGCTAGCTAAAAATCCTTTGGGAGGGTGGCTTCAAAATTCCGGAGAAAGGAAGACATGCCAATTCAAGCTGATTTCCTGACAAGAGTAATGTGCAAAGGTGCTAGTGAGAGAGCTCCACAATGAGGCTTTAAGCTTGGCTGCTTCAAACCTTGAAAACCAGGGAGTTTCCTTATCTTGGAAGATTCTTTGGTTCCGTTCAAACCACAAATCAGACAACATTGCCTTAATAGCATTGACCCACAAAATTTGATGAGATTTCTTAAGGCTTGGACCTACTAACAGCTGCTGGATGTTATCTCTGAATGCTTCTCCAAAAGCCCAACTTAAGTTGAAGTACTTGAAAAGTGAGAACCAGCAGTTTTGAGCATAAACGCAATCGAAAAGAAGGTGTTGGAGGTCCTCCCAATTCCTTTTACACAAAGCACATCTATTGGGAGAAATATAATGGGAGGCCAGCTTCTTTTGCAGCACACTTGAGCAATTTAGAGTTCCAAAAATCATAATCCATAGGACTATATTTATTCTCCTCGGGCTTTTATACTTCTAAAGAGCTTGTCTTAAGAGTATATCGATTGGAGGGGCTTTGCAAAGATGAGTGGCTAATGATTTAACCGTAAAAAAAACATTGGATTCCAGTGACCATGAACGTATGTCGGGGCAATCCTTCACTTCTACTTGTGCAACTAGGCTTAACAACGCTTGGAAATAAAAAATTTCATCTTCTTTCAATAATCTTCTAAATGAAATGCACCAAGAGGAAGTGCTTTGATCCCAATGATCCACTAAGCCATTTGGTTGGACAGCTAAGCGGAATAAACTAAGGAATCTGGAAATAAATGGAGGATTGCCGATCCAAGCATCCAACCAGAAGGCTATTTTGCAACCGTTACCTAAAACGAAGACAGCCAATTTTTCCACTTTCTGCCACGACCTTGAGATGTTGATCCAAGGGCTTCTAAGACTGCAACCTGCCCTACCTAAAGTGTGCCAACCAAACAAGTTGCTGCCATGTATGCTTTTGACCACTTTACACCATAGTGAGGAGTTCTCATTCATAAATCTCCAGTCCCATTTTGCTAAGAGAGCCAAATTTTTTCTTTTAAACCTCTCAGCCCTAGACCTCCTTCCTCTTGAGACACATGCTCCCATTTAGCTAAATGGTTTATTTTCCCCCTTTATGACCTTCCCAAAAGAAATTTCTCAAAATTTTTTCTAATCTGGATAACACCTTCCTTGGCACCAAGAAAGAAGACATATAGTAAGTAGGAAGATTTGAGAGTACTGACTTACAAAGAGTCGACCTTCCTCCTCGAGATAGGTTGTATCTTCTCCATTTGTCTAGATTGCCTTGAAATTTGTCAATAACTGGCTGCCAGAATTCCACCTTTTTTGGGTAACCACCCAATGGGAGACCGAGGTAAACGAGAGGGAGCTGCTCAACTTTACAATTGAATATAGCAGCCATTATTTCCAACTTATCTGAATCTATATTTATGGCACAAAGGGCTGATTTTGTCCAATTAATTTTCTGACCTGAGCACCATTCAAAAAGATCAAGGGTAGCCCGAAGAGAATCTAACATGGCATCTTCATACTTGCAAAAAATTAGAGTATCATCCGCAAATTGGAGAATAGAGACATGGACTTTATCTTTACCCACCAAGAAGCCTTCATAACTTCCTTTTTCATGCAGACGATTGATTAGGGCATTTAACACTTCACCCACTAGGATGAATAGGAAAGGAGAAAGGGGATCTCCTTGGCTAATTCCTCTTGTTGCACAGATTCTCCCTCGTGGCCTGCCATTAATGAAAATGGAGAACTTTGGGTTGGCAATGCAGCCAATTATCCATGAGATCCATTTTGGTTCGAAATTTTTACCATAAAGCACCTTTTCTAGGAAGGACCAATCCACTCTATCAAAGCTTTTTCTAAGTCCAGCTTGAGGATCCAACCTTTATTCTTTTTCGATCTATAATCTTCTACGGCTTCATTAGCTATAAGGATGGGGTCTAGGATCTGTCTCCCCTCAATGAAAGCACTTTGAGTAGGAGCTATTATACTTGGCATGATCCTTTTTAGTCTTTCAGCTAATACTTTTGCAATTATTTTATACGTAAGGGTTGTGAGACTGATTGGCCTGAAGTCTTTTACTTTCACTGCATCTGCCTTTTTTTGGATTAAACAAATGAAGTTCTCTTTAACACAAGAGTTGAGCTTACCATTGCTGTAAAAATCATCAAACAGTTTTGTGAGGTTATCCCTTAGTTGATTCCAAAATTTGTTGATGAATTCTGGTGTAAAACCATCTGGGCCAGGCCAGCACCTTTCAGACTTATATGCTACCGATCAGGATTTTGGTACTATTTGTTCTTAAATCACTGATTGACCCAAAAACTTGAGCTAACGGGTGAAGGCAAATTTAATATCATATCATCTAACTGTTATAATGATCCAACAATATTAATTCTGCTGATTTTCATATTTTTTATGGTTATCTTTTTCAGGGAGATCTTTTATGCATTCATTACTTCTTTGTGCGAGTCCCTTATTAAAGAACTGCATTCCAACGGGTTAGTTAGCCATTTTGGTAGAGATAAAACATTGGATTGGGTTTCACAAAGATGTTCAAAATTTTGTCAAACAATGCTTCATTTATGACAGCCAAAGGAACTTCCACAAATGCTGTTATACTCCATTGCCGACTCCAACAACAATTTTGGAAGACTTATCCATGGATTACCTTGCAGTCAAAGGAATTATGATTTGGTCATGTAGTGGTTGATCGTTTTAGTAAGATGACTAATTTTCTTCCTTGTAAAAAAATCATGATATAAATGACTAAGCAAAGCAACATAATGAAATGTAAAGATTATAAACTGCACCGGATGGGTTTCAAATCTACTGTAGTTTGCTGAATTATAGTCTCTAATGCAATGCTCGTCCCGACGCCTCCAGGAGGGGTGCTTTTCTAGCATTGAGAAAAGAGTAACATATATTAAATTTGAACATTAAAGATTACATGTAAACGAAAAAGAAAAAAGTCAATTCTGCACAAGATAGTAAGTTTCAAATCTTTTGAACAAAAGTATGAGGCCAAAACACAAGTGTATCGAATGGGAATAAAATTTAAAATTAGCAACAAAGTGTGTTGAAAGTTCGTGATCAGAACTTGTGGGTCCAAAAGTTCTCTCCATAAATTACATTTCTTTATTTAGGATTTTCTTTTTCTGCAACTGAATTATTTTCTTATCGTAGTTTTCATTTATTCTTCACCTGAACTCCGAAGATCTAGAGCTCATCAGGAACAAAACTGTAAGTGCCCTCAAAAGACCTAGCACTCAGATACTGTGAAGTGAATAAAGGTTTGGCCAAAAAGCACCCTGTATTTTTCCATTTACTAGAGTCATATACATAGCCTGTGTCTCAGGGTGTCCTAAACTAACGAAAAATAAACAATGTAAAAGGATATTATAATGGATAGACAACTAAACTACTTAAATTAGCATAAACAAATATACATGCTATAACAGTTTCCAAAGAAATTTGTAAGGTTAGACGGGTTGTCCCGTGAGATTAATCGAGGTGCATGTAAGCTAGCCCAGACACTTACGGATGTTTAAAAAAAAAAAAAAAGGTTCCGACCGAAGAACTATCAAAGGAACAAATCCAAGATAAACGCCAAGTCCTTATAAGAGGCCCGAGGGAACCAATATTCCAAATTAGTTTAAAGTCATGATACACTCCAAGTCTTTGTATTCTTTCATTTTTTCTCAATGAAAGTTGTTGATTTTATCAGGAAATAAAAATAAAAAAATAAAAAACCTGAACCAACGACTAGGTCAGGCGGACAGCCCTTCCAACAACACCCATGCAAAGCAGTTAAAGTTTACACAATGTTTTAATTCTATAGGAAGTATATCTGGCTCAGATTAAGGAGTAATAGTCAGGATTAGACTTTCAAGCTCATTAACTATTGGGTTCTTTTGCCTAGAATTGACATCACACTATTGCTAGAAAATTAACTTCGATTGGTTTTAAATGATCCTCCTTTCAGCTCTCTAAATATTCTTACAAAAATGATACTCCTTCCTGCAGCATTCTCGTGAGCCAATATTAAATTTTCTGTATGGATGCAACATATCAATATAATAGAGAAAAAAATAAATGAAGATAACCCACAGATGAACGGCTCCACATTTTTTGCAGCAAGTAGTCATAGCGGCCACCAATAGCAAGCAAAGCACCTTCGGGATGTGAACCAGGATTATTCTCCTTTGTTAAGTATACCTGGACATGTAATTAAAACTTAGTTAAATGACACTAAAATAGAGCAAAATACTGCTTGATGTATTACACATATAAACTTGGAGAATATAGAATCTAGATTGCTTCGATGTACTTTAGAATCATGCCCAATTAACACAAAATAGTCTACTAGAAAGGCAAACCTGCAAGTAGCAACTAATACTTCAGTGCGACAGTGCCTAAAAGTGAGTGGTCGAGAAGGGAGCTTCAGCTTATAAGTGGGAAGCGTTTTTTTAAAAGAAAATAAATAATATATGATTTCATCGGGAAACAAGTTCAGTTATTGGCTTTTTGTGCAAAAATTTTCACAAATTAAGACAAGTTATATTAGAACCCATCTAGGTAGTTTTTGTGATAACCGTCTCAATAGCAACACTCGACAAAAATATAAATATAATTGTAGATATACAGACATATATAGACATACAACCCATTTATGGGTTTTCCAAATAAATACAGTAAAGGTCATCCATCACATTTTCCATACCTGGAAAAATATATCTCGATGATAACCCTCAGTTGGTGACATTAAAGCATCTATGTAAACATTTGTTTCAAGCCTCCACATTCTCAGGTAGTTGAAAAGGTTTAACAACTCATCAAGTGCTTTATGCATTGGTTTATCTGCAATATATTCGTAGAGGTTAAAAAGGATTCATATCTTTTATTCGGTATCTTAAACTGTAAGAACATAACCAATCAGTTGCAACAATACCTGTTGGAAGTGCTCCCCTCAATCTAGGAAGTGCCTGATCCACAGCACCACAGAACCTAAAAACTACAGTCTGCAATCTATTTACAACAGCTTGTGCTAATTTGAGTTCCTGTAGTAAAATTTCTCCCTCAAAAATAATAGAGATACAAGTTCATCCTAAATGTTCACCAACATGATGAAAAGCGCTTGAAGAAGAAAAAAAAAAAGGAGAGAAAATAGTCTAGTCTTAACATTAGTAACTACAACAAAGTTCACAACTTCACATAACCGCAGGAAGATATCTCTATTCGTAGTTGCAAAAGCCTCTATCATCACGTTGACTGTCCATCAATAAGAGTATTTATCTTGAATCTAGTAAATTATAGGAACTAAACAGCTAAAAGGAGGTGGAAGTTTTTATACCCAGAGAGGGATGAAAATGAATAAATGGGAGTGTCAACTCCAATTGGAAAGAAGAATGTTGAGTTGAGGGTACTTGAGCACGCTAAAATCTGTCCCATAAAGCCAAGGCTCGTACTAGAATTTGTCAAGTTTCCTAATAAAATCCCGTTCCCATATATACATTACCTATATCTGATTACATCATTACTCTGATTATTAAAATGTATCCCTGTAAGTAGTGTCCCAGGAAATTCTCACACTGCCCTCTTAATTATCATTTATCAGTTACCGTGAGTGGGCTCCAAGGCTAACTATTAGAACTAAGAACCTTGTCCTCAAGGTCACATAGTGGTATTTTTTTATTCATGGCTGCAAAAGATTCCCATGTTGCCTTGAACTCTGAAAGGGCTCGCCATTGAATCAACAACTGCAAACCTCTGCCCTTGCTTGAACTCTGAAAGGGCTCGCCATTGAATCAACAACTGCAAACCTCTGCCCTTGCTTGAAGGATTTGTCTGTATTCAAGTACTGCAACAAGTTCTACTAATTTCGACACTTTAATCGGATAAAGGGAAATTGGATAGAAGAGATAGTCTTTAGATAGTAATCATGAGGCATGGCTCTCCCTTACAAACACTATTCAAGGCTTCTATAGGAATGCTACTAGAGTATTAAAAGGGTATATTAGTAATTAACCAGGGAGTTTGTTGTGGAATTTGGTTATAAATAGAGGTTACAGGAATGAGGAAGCTAAGAAACATTTTAGTGAGAGATTTAGGAGTTGAGAGGATTCTCTAGAGAGGGAGAGTCCAAGTACCTTGAAAACTTGGTTTACCTTGTCATTCTATTATCGTTTATCTTTTAATATATTTGGATTTTATCAAATTCTAGGCGATAGTTTATAGAAGACTCATTCGGTACTATAAAAATATAAAATTCAGAAGAGAAACTCAAGAGCTTCCCTCTCCCTCCTTATAGGAATAGGTCTCTAGAACTGATTCAGATTCATGACCATGTTTTTACCAAACCCATTTGCCTCAAGATTTGGGAGTCTTATCTCGGATGTATTATGTCCCTGCCTCTATACGGTACTACTACATCCAACATTATCCCCTTATGTTGTTCCCTCCCTTAAGAAGGAAGGCTAAAATTCTTCTTGCCATGCTTGGTTACAAAGGAACCACAAACTTTTTCAAGGAAAGAAGAGAAACTATACATTTTTAATCTTAGGTTTCAATACTAATTTGGCTCCTATATTTTTTTTAATTCATTTTGGTCCTTGTACTTTTAAAATGTTCATTTTAGTCTTATATTTTAAAATTGACCATTTTGATCCCTTCATTTTAATTTTTTCTCCCTCTATCGAGGGACCGAAATGGTCACTTTCTAACATACCTTACCTATACTAAAATGGACATTTTGAAAGTACATGGATCAGAAACCAAAGTTGAAAATGCTAAGACCAAAATGAACTTTTTACAAGGACCAAAATGTATCAAAGTCAAAAGTATAAGGATCAAAGTAGTATTTGAACCTTGATCTTATCATTTATACAGCTGCTTGTTGGTGAAAGTTAAAAATATTTTTTATAATTACTCTATAGTTGATATGTGGTAATTAGAGAGGCTTATTGTAACCCCCTTAGATTTTGGAACTTGGAAGGCCTGCTTTCTTCTTTTCTGCATTTCATTACTTAGCATAATCCACTCTCTCTTACAAATACTTAGATACATATATATATATATATATATATTGAGGCTTATCAATATTTTAAAAAACGGAAGAGGCGTACGCCTTGAGGCGAGGCGGCTTCCTCATGCCTCAAGGAGTGCGTTTATTTTAAGAAAAAAGAGGCTTACGCCTCTGTACAGAAAGGCGTACGCCTTTGTCTTATGCACTGAGGCTTTTGAGGCTAAAGCCTCAAAAAAATCTGAAAAACAAAATTAAATGGGCTGAGCCCCACCACCAAAACAATTATTATTATTGTCTGCATGTGTTTTAATCCTTGCAATTTAGAGGAGTGAAATCGTCACTAACAGACAATTAACAAAATATTGTTAATAATTGATTTTTTTTTTTTTTTTTTTTTTTTTTTGTGGAGGTGGAACCGACAGCAAGTTTTAAAATATAAACTAACCTAATACTAATTTAGAACCACTAAAAGATTAAGGTGGAATCGGCAGCAACTCAAAATATTCCAAGTGGGAGAGTTTCGTTCAATTTTGTCTACACAATTCAATCAACTTCCAAGGTTAGATTTTTTCACCCATTTTTATCTTCGTAATAAAATTGGTTTCTATTTACTCTTGTTATTTTTAAAGAGTTTTTTCCTTAATAGTCATTGTGTTATTCTTTTGTTTTTTTTCCTTTCGTTTAAACTTTAAAGAGTTTTTTTTTCTTAATTGATTTTTTTCCGTCTTATTCTTTTGTTTTTTTTTCCTTTTGTTTAAAGATTTTTTGTTCTTAATTGATTTTTTCCCCGTCTTATTCTTTTAATTTTTTTCTCTTTGTTTAAAGAGTTTTTTTTAGAGTTTTAAAGAGGCTTTTTTCTTAATACTTACGGTCGTATTATTATTATTTTATTTTATTATTATTATTTTTTTAACATCTTGAATTTTTTTCCAACTTTAAGTTTTCTATACTTGCTTTTTTTTCCCACAGTTTTTATTTCAAACATTTTTTATATTCTTTATTTTCCAATACAGAATTTTTATTCTTTTTTTTCCTATTTTGTTTGATCTATTAAGACTTCTTTTTTCCCAATTTTGTGCTTTTCCTATTTGTTCCCCATGTTTTTGAAATTGGACCTTGACTCTGTTTTATTTCCCTAACTGCTTTCTTAACTATGTCCATATTTATGTTTTCTTCCTATATATGGTTGGAAGTGTTAAAATACAAATAATGAGACTAGGAAAGATCCAGCTTGGAAGAATGGGACTGAAGTACAAGAAGGTCGAATAGGAAAATCCTACATTTATATCAAATGTAATTTTTGCAACAAGGTTGTTATGGAAAGTGTCGAAAGAATGAAAGATCATCTTGGAGGAACACGTAAAAATGTTGCACCATGTAATAAAGTTCCTGATGAAGAAACAAGAAATTCAAGATTACAATAAACAAGGAGAAATGGCAAAGATGACTAGTCAGAAGCAATTTGAGGATATGGTTGAAGGGGGCATACTATTACGGTCCGACTTCAAGTAGTTGTGATGTTTCTTCCAGAGGAATTCGAGGGCTAATGAATCGATATATGACAGTTGATGCTAGCGGTGTTGATCATGAAAATAAGGTTCAAAATCAAGTTACTCTTATGAATACAAAGGAAGCGCGCAATTCTGTTTGTATGGATATTGGAACATTTTTTTTAAATGGTATTTCGTTTAATGTGGCGAGAAGTCCTTCCTTCATAAATATGTGTAGATTCATTGGATTATATGGTCGAGGTTTGAAGCCACCGAGTATGCATGAACTAAGTTCATGGATTTTGAAGGAAGAGATGAAAAGTACAAATAATATTGTTAAAGACATCCGCAAGACATGGGTGAACACTAGAGTTTCAATCTTATTAGATGGTTGGAAGGACATGGGAGGAAGAAGTTTAATTAATTTTCTTGTAAACTCACCAAGTGGAACAGTTTTCTTGAAATCGATTGACGCCTCAAACGCCATAAAAGATGGAAACTTATTGTTTCAACTTCTCGATGATGTAGTAAAGGAAATTGGTGAGAACCTCATAGTACAATTGGTGAAAGACAACGCATCTAACTACAAGGCAGCTGGAAAAAAGCGAAAGAATTTGTATTGGACTCCGTGTGTTGCTCATTGTCTTGATTTGATGCTTGAAAAACTTGAGCTGCCTCAACATAAGAATGCATTGTTAAAGGCAAAGAAGGTCCGTAATTTTATCTATAATCATGGTTGGGTGTTAGCATTAATGAGATCTTTCACGAAGAGAGCACTTGTTCGTCCAGCCACCACAAGATTTACTACTGCTTATTTGACATAAAAAGTATTTACCAATCAAAACAACCATGAAAAGCAATGTTTACTTCTAAAGGATGGCAAGATAGTGTTTGGGCAAAAAAACCTGAAGAAAAAGAAGTGAAGAGAATAATTTTAAGTGAGAAAATTTTTTGGCCCGTTGTAGTGTATGCAATTAAGACTACAAAAGCTTTGGTGAATGTTTTGAGATTGGTTGATTTTGAGAATGTGCCTGCAATGGGATTTATATATGATGCCATGGATTCAGCAAAAGAAGAAATTGCCAAGAATCTTGGTGGGGAGGAAGCAAGTTATAAGGAGATATGGAATATTATAGTTGATAGCAAATGAAAACAAGAGAATAAAAGTTATACTTCAAACAGATTCATTTCGAAGGAGGGAAAAACTTTTTGGGTTCCAACAAACAATAGCCTCTTGCAAAAAACGAACTCCAGGTAAGTATCATGAAGATAATCTATCATATTTTTATTTATTTTGGTTTCCTTACTTGATGTGATATTGGGCGATGTAGTTGATTAGTGGACTCAATTCGGGGATAGAACACCAGAACTAGCAAAATTTGCCATCAATGTTTTGGGTCTTACTTGTTCAGCAGCTGGGTGTGAACGTAATTGGAGTACATTAATCATGTTAGGAAGTGTTCAATTGTATTTCCTTACTTTGCAAAGAATTGTCTAAGACTTCTACCGTTGTTAATAAGTTTATGTTTTATGGATAGGTGCATACAAACAACAGGAATCGTTTGAGCACAACTAAGTTAAATAACTTAGTCTATATCATGTACAATAAAAGATTAAAGGATAGACACTTGAAGTGAAGAAGTCGATCCATTGGTGGTAGATGATGTGCCATCTGATGATGAGTAGATTGCTGAAGATAATAGTGGGGCTGCAAATTCCTTTGTTGAGCAGGATGGTGATTATAATATAAATGTTTATGAGCTTGGAGAAGGAAGTAGTTCTCAACAAAGAAGTAGTGAGAAGACCAAATAAAATGTTAAAAGTAGAGGTATATTACTTACTGAAAAGATTTAATTTAAACAAATTTCCAAAATTCACTTAGTTGTAACTTTTATTTACAAAATTTATTTCACAAACAGATAAAGGGAAGAGGTCGATGACATTGGATGAAGAAGAATGGTTAGACATTGAGAGTGACAATGAAAATGAGGATGAAGCTATTAGATACGAGGATGATTCTATGAAAGATCCTAGTAATAATAATGATAATGATATTGAAGATGAGATTTAGATGGAACATTGAGATTTTTTTTTTCCTTTGTCATGATTAATTTTGAGTATGTTAGATATTTTTTAAGCAATATTAAAACATTATAAATATATAATAGTATGTATTTTATGATCTAATTATGTCTTATTAATTTAAAATGAGGCTTACACCTCCCCTCTCTAAGGGAAAATGCCTCGAGACCGCCTTTAGTCTTTTAAAACATCGAGGCCTCTTATAGGGTTCTTTAATTAACTCGAGCCTAACCTGTAATAGTTGGCGCCTTATCACAACCCACTTAGATTTCCTCTCAGAAGATTGAGGACGTAAGGATACCATCATAGAAAGCAGCTGCACGTACAAGAGAGCTTCAGCACGACCATAAGAAAAAATATTAAACAATTATAATAAATTGAACTGCTAAATCACCGATTGATTCAAAAGCTTAAAGTTGATGAATTATATTAAATTTAATTATATCCAAACTTCAACAGTTTCCCTCTCTTGTGGGCTTGGAAATCTATAAGATGCTCAACAAGTAGAAACCAATATTGAACGTGGAGGAAATAATATTATAAAGGTTTGAACACAGGATCTCTTGTAGTCCTACTTTGATACCATGTTAAATCATCGATTGACCCAAAAGCTTAAACTGATAGTAAATTTACTTATATCAATATTTCAACAGAAATAATTAATTTACCTCTGCCACTTTATGTCTATGTTCTGCCTTAACACCAACCCAAGACCAAATAGCATTCAACAGATCTCCATGGTTTAAGTGTATATCACAAGAATCTGAATTAAAAAAATATGAAATAACGTCCACAGTCACCTGCAATATTAGCAAATAATGTGAGAACTTCGTACTAGAAAAGGCAGGATCAAGAAAAACTTTCTGCTTCTTTCTCTTAAAACTTCGAATATTCCATAAGGTGATCAATATTATGAATCTCGAACCAATTAATTCCATATATAAATAATAATAACAATTTTAAAAAAATTTAATAAGAAACAAATTCCATTGATGTATGAGATTTACAAAAAAAAGGCCGAAGCACAAGCCAAAGGAGTTACATAAGAGATCTCCAATTGGTCAAAAGGGAAGAAAGGGTGTGTGATTTAAAAGAAGATAAACATTTACGCTAACTCATAGCATGAAAGATAATGAGTTAAAAAAAAAACAAACAAAAGAGTTTCCCTTGTCATTAAAAAAACGATTGTTCTTCTCTTTCCAAGTGATCCATAAGAAAGCATGGATTAGATGCATCCAAAGAGCTTCTTGTTTTTGGTAAAGGGATGACCATTGAGAGTGTAGGATAAGGCACTGTCTATGTCCCTTGGGAGGGCAGTGTACCATCCAAATGATGAAAAAATCTCTTTCCAAAATCTGTCAGCAAAGAGACAATGGATGAATAAGTGACTAGCTGTTTCATATCCAAACTTGCATATGGGGTAGCATTGGGGAGAAAGGGCCATGTGGGGTAGTCGTCTCTGTATCTTGCACATGTATTGATGGCATTGTGGCCAACTTCCCAAAGGAAAAATTTAACCTTTCGAGGGTAAAAATCCTTCCATATGGGTTCGTATAGGTGGTGATCAGAGGCTTCCGAATCATCTCCCAATGTTTGGGGGAGAGATTTTTTGGAGAAAGAATCGGAAGGGTCGGGATGCCAAATCCATGTGTCCCTTGTATTGGAGAGGTGGACACCATTGATGGAGTTCATAAGGTCAAGCCAATCGTCAATCTCCTCCTCCTTGAGGTTTCTCCTAAATGTTAGATACCAACCCTATCTATAATCCCAAAGATCGCATATAGAGAACCGTTTATGGTTTGACAATGAGAAAAAGCAGGGTAGACCTCGTTAAGGGGTGAAGCTCTAATCCATCTATCGTGCCATAAAGATGTGTTCTTTTCGTTGCCCACTTTAATCGTGACATTTTCTTTTATAAGATTCATGTGATCCAAGATGGCACTCCATGGTCCTTTGATGGGGGAAAGAAATATTGGGCCATGACTTATTAATAGTTACCCCATATTTAGCTTCCACAACCTGTTTCCATAAGGCCCCATCCTCATGAAAGTATCTCCAAACCCATTTGGCGAAAAGAGCACGGTTTTTATCACCCATGCTTTGTAACCCGAGGCCTCCTTTAATCTGATTCTTGATGATCTTATTCCATCTAACAAGGTGAAATCCAAAATTAATTGTGGCACCCTCCCAAAGAAAGTTTCTAAATAATTTTTTGATATTGTTAACCACCGTGGTTGGAACCTTGTATAGGGACAAGTAATAAGTGGGGGAGATTGGACAATGTGGCCTGAAGGAGGGTGAGGCGTCCCCATGGAAATTTGTTTATGCTGCCAAGTATGAAGCCTTTTTCCAATCTTCTCAATAATAGGACTCCAGAAGGGAACCGATTTTGGCTTGTCAAATAATGGGAGCCCAAGGAATGTGCAAGGCCAATGACTCGGTCTGCAACTATGCTTCTCAGCTATATGTGCCAGTTCAACAGTATTTGTATAAATACCCAATAATTCAGTCTTGCTGTGATTTATATTAAGACCTGAAGCCTTCTCAAATGCTTTAACAAGACCAAAGAGATTGTCAAGAGAAGCGTCATTTTTGTCGGTAAAAAGGATGGTGTCATTAGCAAAGGGAAGATGATGCACCTGTAGGGATCTCGACCCAATGCAGAAGCCTCTTATCTCTCCCCTAGAGCTAGCCTCAATCAACATTCTACTAAGGCAGTCCATGACGATGACAAACAGAAAAGGTGACAGAGGATCACCTTATCTAAGGCCCCTCGATGCACAGATCTTGCCTCTAGGACGGCCATTAATCATAATAGAGAAATTTCCTGACGAGATACAGCCCCTAATCTATTTGCACCACGTGGTGCCGAAGCCTTTGGCTTGTAAAAGAATATCCAGAAAAAAACTCAATCAACTTTGTCAAAAGCTTTCTAAATATCAATTTTGATCACAATCCCCTTTTTCTTCTTCCTGGCATATTCTTCAATGATCTCGTTTGCGATAAATGACGCATCAAGAATCTGTTGACCCTCAACAAATGCAGCTTGATAAGGAGCAATAATGTGTGGCAATATTTTCTTGAGTCTCACTGATAGAACTCTAGCTATGATTTTGTACAGGCAAGAAATAAGACTAATGGGTCTATAGTCACTCACAATTCTAGCATCCACCTTTTTGGGGAGAAGACAAATGTAAATTTCATTCAGGCTCGCATTAATAAAACCTTTCTTAAAATGATCTTGGAACACACTCTTGATGTCTTCTTTAAGGATGTTCCAGTATTTTTTAAAGAATTCATCCATGAACCCATCCGGGCCTGGTGACTTGTTCGTTCCAAGATCCCTGATTGCTGCCAATATCTCCTGATCAGTAAAAGGTAACTCCAGTACATTGGCATGTACAGGGGTTATAGGGTCTCACTGTCTATCGGGGGGAAATGACTATGTCCGTCACCTTTCGAGTATAAAGCTTTCATAAAAAGAAACAAATTCAGCCACAATCTCACCTTCGGTAAGAAGGATGGTCCCATCCCTCGATAAAACCTCCATCGCGGTATTCTTTTTTTGCATTCATAAGGCGATGGATAAAGGATGAATTCAAGTCTCCATCTTTAACAATTTATATTTACTTTCTATCTCCATGAGATTTCTTCTTTCGTGTTAATGGAAAGAATCTGCATCTTTAATTGTCTCCTTTTCTCGATGTCAGATGGGCTGAGTGGGCCAAGCTCCTCCATGGAGTCGAGACCTGCAAGATAAAAAAGAAGCTGGTCTTTCAAGGTTATCAAGCACCCAAAGGTGGACTTGTTCCAATCTTTGACAATCGCCTTAAAAGCCTTCAATTTTTGCATAAAACCATGGGCCGGCCATTATGCCAGGGTTTTCACTCCATTTTTCAATCAGAGGAAAAAGAGAACAATGATCCATCCACATATTTTGAAAACGGAAAGGAGAGGAGCCCCATTTAATAGAACCCAATTGCAATAAGATTGAGAAGTTGTCATATGTAGGTCTGTCAAGTCTTCTCATCGTGACTTCTTTGAATTTGGTCAATATGGATTCCGTGACAAGAAACCTATCAATGAGGGCATAAGAGGTGATCCCTACCATTAGACCATGTATAGAGGCCATTATTGAGAGGTAAATCGGTAAGGTTCGTGCTCCCCATGAAGCTTCTAGTGATTGGTCTTGCTCAAGATTTTTCATGTCTCCATCGAGAGACATTGAAATCTCCTCCCAAAATCCAAGTGTCCATGCACAAGGCCGATAAATCCTCCAACTCCTGCCAAAAAGAGGGTCTGTCCCTATATAGGCAAGGTCCGTGGACCCCCCTCAACAAAAAACCGAAACCATCAGCAATAGAAATGAGATTGTTTAGAGTGTATTGACCTCTGGTGATATCTGAGATAGAAAAGGTTGGGTTGCTCCACATTATGAGAATACTGCCTGATGTTTTGTTTGCTTCTAGAGAAGTCCAACCAATATTGCGAGAGCTCCAAATGGATTGAATAAGAAAACTGTCGAACCAAATCATCTTAGTCTCCTGGAGGATAACCACAGTCGGGGGGTTTCACAATTTCCCTTTTAATGAGAGCTTGTTTTCCCACTCATTTAGGCACCTATCATTCCAAGACATGATGATCATAGAAAAGGATGCCCACCGGGATGAGAGGAAGAAGCAGCCTTATCATAGTTGATGGAGGAATGTAAACCCAATAATCCTCGGAGGAATTGTTTCTGCTTTTTGGCCATTTTATGATTTTTATTCACTGCTGGTATAGCCATGATACAGAGCTTTTTTTAAAAAAGCCAAGGGAGAAGAATTTTCAGATAATGACTTGGATCCTCACTATTGTCTTCCATGTCGGTGTCCATGATATGGTCAGAGGGAGAAGAGTATTTTGTTTCCATCAGCATTTGTCCAATTATTAGCATAGAACATCCAATAACCACTCATGTACATTCTGATTCATCTAACTAACAAAAATAAAGAAAAAGAAAAATTGAAACCCAAAACAAGAACCCAAAACAAGAACTCAAAACAGCTCTCTAGCTCTTTTTTTTTTTTTTTTAGAGAAAACAAAACTTTTCATTGATAAAATGAAAAGAGACTAATGCCCAAAGTACAAGGAAACCAAAATAAATTACCAAGAAAACCAAAACAAATACACATAAAAGAAAATGACTAAATAGGAGAAATAAAGTCAATCTAGAACAAACGTGAAGATACTTGAACCCAAGCTGAAGCAAATCGTGCAAACTAATGAGGAGACTTATCTTGTATAAGCCATTGTAACCTTTCAAACCAAAGCTTCAACAGAAGAACTAAAATGCCAACTAAGCTTGAGTACTTGCACAGAAAACAGAGAATAGGAATGCTGCAAGACAGTCTAATCCGCTAAAAGAAGAGGATAGGAAGCAAGGAAAAGAACCCAAACGATACAAACAACAGCCTCTCTAATTTTTTGTTTTTCCTAAAAAAAAAGAGCATAACCACCCAGCCAATTCGAGAGGGCTAGAATCTCTCCCAGAAAACCTACTGCTCTATAGCTGAAAAATAGAATATCCAATCATACTAGAAAAGAAAGTTAAGATATACATCCCTGTTGAAAATAGGGTTATTAACCTAGGGGCATTTATGTAATTGTATAGACCTCTAGGGTTTCCTACTGTCTATTTATACAGTGTGTCCCTATGTATTCAGTGTATCAGATTAAAAATAATAAGAAAAGTTTCTATATCGTGGTTTTTCTCCTTGTACTAGGGTTTCCACGTAACTGCGTTGTTATTCTCTTCCCTACTCTTTTATTTTTAACAATCCCTATGAATCACAGCCCTAAACAGTCAGACTTCCCCGTACAGCTAACTATGCCTCCTCCTCCCCGCTGTCTGGGCAAAGTTTCTGATTTACTCCTCCAAAACTTTAGTAATTGGGGGCCTAACCAATGGCTTCGTGCCTTGCATTCTAGTGGAAGCACCTCTGCAGTTGGAGGATTGGATGTCGTAGAGCTGGGAGATGTTGATGATTCAAGGTACTGGAAAATTGATTTTTGGTGGTTTTGAGTTAAAAACAAATGAGATTGAGGGATTCAAACCTTTGATCTTTTGGACAAGGACATATGCCTAAACCAAATGAGTAACTCTTATGTTGGCAATTTTTTTTTGGACGAAAATAGAGCTTTTCATTGATGTAATGAATGGTGCTATCGTTGATGTAAGAATCTTACAGGCTTCTCACATTTCATTGTAAAATAGCTGTTATTGCTAGTTGGTTAATTAGTTACGGCCTTGCCGCTGGTATGTTTGGTAGTTAGTTTGTTTGTTAGACAACCATCACTTGTACTGCTGGTATGTTTGGTAGTTAGTTTGTTAGACAACCACCACTTGTATGAATCACGTTGTCATTTCTAATAAAATTTACAGTCCACGACACAAGAATTTCTTTTGAAATTTTATTTACAGCTTACTTCTTCTTTATGGTTCCTTAGACAGATTTTTTTGTAACAATAGCCTATCTTTAATCCTTCAGAGATTGGAAGGTTGTGCTTTACTAGTTCCTTTTTGGAAGGAGGCCCTCTCATTCCATGCCCCTACGCTGTCTTCTGTTTGTCTCTTTTGAGTTTAATATATTTCTCTCGTTTCCTATCAAACAAAAATAAAATTTCCGGTCTCTGATCTCATCAAAATGGTACCATAGCACCCGATCTGGACTCTTGATATTTCAACCTTAGGATCGGTACGTTAGAACAAAATCTGGATATGATATTTCGACCTCAGGATCCATAGCTTAGAACAAGATCAACCTACCATGGATGTGGAAGCCTCCTATACCCCAAGCTGTGGACTAAAACTAAAATGCATAAAGGTCGTTGAAGAAAAGTTCCTAATAGGCCCGTAGTCCTTCAGTTATTCCCTAACGACGCTTCAGTTAGTTGGCAATATTTATTTTCTTCTTTACTTTCCTCCTTTTGGTGTAATTGCGGTAAGTGTACCACAATGTTTGCTTGTAAATAATTGTCTTTATCTTTTAAATAATAGAATAGGGTTGTATTAAGAATACGTAATATATGAAATCAGAAAGTTTGATTCAATCTTCCTCCATATCTCTCTTATTATTTAGCATCATGAAACTCGCCAGACAACTACAATTTAAATCTCACCTTCATGGTATCTGAGCATATGGAAGTGTTAAAAATAAAAGAGTAGGGAAGAGAAAAACAAAAACAGTTACATGGAAACCCTAGTACAGGAAGAAAAACCACGATAGACACTGATTTTTATTATTGATTATAATACACAAAGTACAAGAGAATAGGCCAAATAAATAGACTAGTGGGAAGCCCTAGGGTACACACAATTACTAAAATACCCCTAGGGTTACAAGCTGTTTTTTTTCGACACTCCCCCTCAAGTTGGGGCATAAATATCAATAAGACCCAACTTGCTTACACAGTAATCAAAGTTTTGTCTCAATAACCCTTTTGTGAGCACATCTGCAATTTGCTGATTTGAGGGAACATAAAGAATGCATATACTTCCGTTGTCAAGTCTTTCCTTGATGAAGTGCCGGTTGATCTCAACGTGTTTTGTTCTGTCATGCTGAACAAGATTATTTGCAATACTTATTGCTACCTTATTATCACAAAATAGTTTCATTGGGAGCTCATTGTCTTGATAAAGATCTGACAACACTTTCATCAACCAGATTTCTTCACATATCCCTAAACTCATGACCTGATACTCAGCTTCTGCACTACTTCTAGCCACAACTCCCTGTTTCTTGCTCCTCCAGGTCACAAGATTACCCCAAACAAAAGTGCAGTACCGTGATGTTGATTTTCTATCAACAACAGACCCTGCCCAATCAGAATCAGTGTAGGCTTCAATGCACCGTTTATCAGACTTCTTGAACATTAACCCCTTACCTGGTGTACCTTTCAAATATCATAGGATGCGTTCAACTGCTATCATGTGTTCTTCACAAGGAGCTTGCATAAACTGACTGATGATACTCACTGCATATGAAATATCAGATCTTGTATGAGATAAGTATATCAATTTCTCAACTAATCGCTGATACCTTTCTTTATTGACCGGAACACTGTTACTAGTATTGCTGAGCTTTGAGTTATATTCAACTGGGTTGTCAGCAGGTTTGCACTCAGTCATTCCTATTTCCGTTAGAAGATCAATCGTGTATTTCCGTTGGGACACTAAGATTCCGTCCCTAGACTGGGCTACTTCCATTCCGAGAAAGTATCTTAACTTCCCAAGGTCTTTAATTTCAAATTCTTTGGCCATCTTTGCTTTGAGTTTCATAATTTCATCATCATCATCACCGGAGAGCACAATATCGTCAACATACACAATGAGAACTGCTACCTTCCCTGAAGTTGACTTATTTGTAAAAAGTGTATGATTTGAGTGCCCTTGGGTATACCCTTGTCCTTTGATAAAGGTGGTAAATCTGTCAAACCAGACTCTCGAAGACTGTTTCAACCTATATAGCAACTTTCTCAACCGGCAGACTCGCTGTTTGAACTGAACTTAAAATCCGAGAGAAGGATTCATGTAGACTTCCTCCTCAAGTTCTCCATTGAGAAAGGCATTCTTTACATCCAGTTGATGCAGAGGCCAATCTTTATTAACTGCAACTGATAGCAATACTCGGATAGTATTGAGTTTAGCTACGAGAGAGAATGTCTCAGAATAATCTACCCCAAAGGTTTGAGTAAACCCTTTGGCAACTAACCTAGCCTTGTACCGATCAATAGTCCCATCTGACTTGTACTTTATAGTGAAAACCCATTTGCACCCAACTGTCTTGTGCCCTTTAGGTAGGATCACCTGGTCCTACGTTCCATTTTTCCTCCAGAGCTCTCATCTCCTCCATAACAGCAGCCTTCCAAACTTCAATTCCCATTGCTTCCTGTATGTTACTCGGTATCACCCCTGCATCTAAACTAGTGGTAAAGGCTCTAAATTCAGATGACAGGTTACTGTATGTCATGTAACTATGCATAGGGTACCTTATACATGACCGAATACCTTTCCTCAGGGCTATTGGAAGATCAAGAGAAGCATCATATTCCTTCAAACTGTCAGAATTTCCACTGTGATCACTAGTCTCCTCTTCCTGTTTCTCATCTTCAGAAATCACACCTTTTTCACCATTATCTTTAGTATCACTCATATTTTCTAGAGCTGTGTCTGAATCGTCATTCACTGTCGTCTTCCCATCTGCTATAGTAGTGCTGTCAACACCTTTTCCTCCTTTTTCCTCTCTGCACTCGTTAGTACAATTATCAATCTCATTAATTTCAGGAATAGATGTACCTGATGTCGGGTTTGACTCATGGACCGGAGCCAGAGATGTAACAGGTGACGCTACTTCCTTCCTAAGATTCTTCCTATAGTATGTTATCCATGGGACTTGATTGGTAGGAAGGATAGGACCAATATGTTCAGGAATAGGGGCAAACTCCAAGGGAACTGTATATGTGGACCAGTTAGTCTCTTCACTAGAGGTCTCCCCCTGAAGATGGCTAACAGGGAAGAAGGGTTGATCCTCAAGGAAAGTGATATCCATGGAAACAAAATACTTGCGAGAGGGTGGGTGGTAACATTTATACCCACGCTGATGGAGTGGAACCCAACAAAGACGCATTTTTTAGCACGAGGGGTAAATTTTTGTGCGATTTGGACCATGGAGTGAACAAAGGCAACACGAAAAACTCGAAGTGGTTCATCGGAGACTAAACGAGTCGTAGGGTAGGACTCTTTTAAACAGTCTAAGGGGTTTTGAAAATTGAGGACTCGGGAAGGCATTCGGTTGATTAAGTGAGCAGCAGTAAGGATAGCATCACCCCATAGGTAAGACGGGAGTGATGTGGATAGCAATAAGGACCTAGCAACTTCCACCAAATGACGACTTTTCCTTTCGGCAATCCCATTTTGTTGGGGAGTGTAGGCACACGAACTCTGGTGGATAATTCCTTTGGATGCAAGAAACTCCTAGAAGGAAGCGATAAATAATTCCCGCCCATTGTCACTTCTCAAAATACCAATCCTGGCATTAAACTGGGTTTCCACAGTGGCATAAAATTTCTGGAATATAGATAACACCTCAGACTTATCAGTGAGAAGAAAGACCCAAGTAAGCCGAGTGTGGTTGTCTATAAAAGTGACAAACCAGCGTTTCCCCGTGGAGGTTGTGGTTGGTAAGGGACCCGAAACATCACTGTGGACTAAGGTGAAGGGTTTGGATGGTTTATAGGGCTGGGAGTGGAAGGAGACACGACTCTGTTTGGCACGAATACACACTTCACACTTTAAAGAAGACACATTAATATTGCAAAATAAATGCAGAAATAAGTATTTCATATACTGAAAGTTCAGATGCCCTAAGCGGTAATGCCATAACAGAAAATCATTCTCAGAGGTAGAAAAATTTAAGGAGACAAGGCTAGTCCTATAACCATTCCTAGAGGAAGCATCATCAGTTAGGAAGTAGAGTCCCCCATCGTGCCGGGCAGTGCCAATCGTCGTCCCCGAGCTTAGATCCTGAAATAAAACAGAGTCGGGTGAAAAAACTGCCAGACAATTCAAATCTCTTGTAATCTTAGTGATGGATAACAAATTATATGAAATTTTAGGAACATGCAAAACATCCTGCAAAACCAAACCCTCAAACGGAGATAAATCCCCTTTTCCTGCAACAGGTGCGAACGACCCATCTGCAATCCTAATTCGTTCGTTACCAACACTTGGATAATATGAGAGAAACTGATCAGAGGTACCAGTAAGATGATCTGTCGCCCCTGAGTCAACAATCTAAGGTTTTTTACCATTCACACTAACAAGACCAAAAGACTGTATATTGCCTGACTAGGCGATAGTACTGATTCCAACTGTACTCAGGCTAGTGGTACTATCAACTAAGGAAAAACCATGCAGGATATTTGTAGTGGGTAAAATAGGGAAAGAATTTACCGAGTTTTCATCTGGGTATTATGTCGAGCCACCATGATTGGGCGCGACTGGAAAAGAAGCAAGATCTGGTTGGATCTTGGATGTCGATCCCTGGTCCTGGTGGTATGAAGAAGAATCTCCCTTCCAAACTCATCTATGATCGGCGAAAACTGCCCCATTTGGTTGCTCATACTCGGCTGGAAAACACCCACACTTCTTCCATCTGTCTTTTGGTGCAGCAGTGGCTGAGATGAGACGCCGATCTGAGAGGAGAAGACCGGCGGCAACGGCAACAGACGCGATCGATCTGGACTGGTCGATGCTGGACATCACAGATCTAGACCGGTTGGCGCTGGCATCGCAGATCGGGGCTGGTCGGAGTCGTTCAACAGTGTCTGAGAGCAGTCGAACAGATCTCGACTTCGTTCGGCCCGATCGCTGGTCGTCTTCGTCTGCGCGCCTGGGCATCGTAGATCGGGGCTGGTCGGAGTCGTTCGGCAGTGTCTGAGAGCGGCCGGACAGATCTCGACTTCGTTCGGCCAGTCGCTGGTTGTCTTTGTCTGCGCGCAACCGGACCAGATGGGTAACTGCTAGTTCACTGATCGCTGGTTGCTGGGTCTGGCGGCTAGTCATTCCGTCTGTGAAGGAGTCGGCCAGCGGTGGGTAGGGCGGCGGTGGTTGGTTTTCGCGAAAGTGGGGAAGAAGAGATTGGAAGTACCTGTCAATGGCTTGGATAATACTGGTTATATCTGGGTTATTGGTTTGGGATTTTCCTGTTGGATTTTCGTTTTCCTCAATGGTGGCTAGGGTTTCGACTCCATGCTCTGATACCATGTTAAAAATAAAAAAGTAGGGAAGAAAATAACAAAAACAGTTACGTAGAAACCCTAGTATAGGGAGAAAAACCACGATAGACACTGATTTTTATTATTGATTCTAATACATAAAGTACAAGAGAATAGGCCAAATAAATAGACTACTGGGAAGCCCTAGGGTACACACAATTACTAAAATACCCCTAGGGTTACAAGCTATTTTTTTTCGACAGGAAGAACATTGAGAAATCTTGATGTTTTTTTGTCAGACAACCCCAATTTCACACCCTCACCTCTATGGTATCCAGTACGGAAAATTTTGAGGAATCATGATGTTCTGCCAATCACTAGCTGAAGAAATAGGGACGAAAATGCACCCACTAAAGGATCAAAGACTTCTATCCTCTCTATGTTCATTTATATTGTGATGAAATATAGTCGCGTATTAAGGGATGTTTTGGGTGCTAAGTTGAGTTATGAAGTCTAACATCGTCTGGAATTAGGAAGTTTGCATTTGAGCTGCGTAGTTAAGTTATAAAGTCAAGGGTATCTAGTGTAGTTTTTTGTAGTCCAAAAAAGTAAGATTTTATGGTGGTTATTTTTGTTTGCTTAGCTTTTTGTTTTACCAAAATCTTTAAATTCTTTATGTTGTAATCTTTCGTTAGAAATTTGTTAGAATGTTACCGTTGGTAACTAACACTCACTAGGCTGGATTCAGTATTTAAACTGAATTCCTCTTCTTCTAATGGCATCTTTGAAGTATTTTCAGAAATTGAGAGTTGTTATCTCTGTGTGTTGAATGTGCATCTCAAGGATGAAACCTGCACAGCTAACCTTATTTGAAAAGGAAAGACAACTAAGAAAGAAAGGAAAGAGGTAAACAGCCTACCGAGTTTCATCAAAAAGTAACAAACAGGTTTCTAAATGCATTAAACTAATGGAAAGTGTACCTTGATAACCTCTGCCTCAGTCAAAGCCGATGTACCCCCAATAATATCAAAATCACCCTGTTGGAGATGACAAAAAAAAGTACACATGACCGCAGTAGTTAATTAGAAATTTTAACTGAGAAAAGCATAGATACGGACATGGAAATAAAACATGGCAATGAAGCTACCCATCTTTCAAAAAGGCTGGGATAGGAGCACCATAAAGACGTGACATTAAGGATTTTACAGCAAAGACAAAGAACCCAATTGATTGTCAACTCACTCAACACTTATATCTCCAACTAGTGTTACTTTAGTTTATAGTTCAAACTCCTCAGTTTCTAGAAACAGAACCAATCATCTTAACACATCACATTCATTGGCCTCAATTCTAAATTTCCAAAAACCTTTGTTTTCTTTGGTTAAATAACAAGTTCAGTCCTTGTAATCTCACTGAATCAATTTCTTTGTCATCAGTTTTAAATTTACCACATTTCTCGTTTAATTTGATTTCGTTCAGTAAACTCACTCGTGATCTTCATTGTTGTGTCTCCTTTTTTCCTGGTTATTGCTTATTTCACGATCTTACGACGAAACAGACTATTGGTAAAGGGCGGGAATTTAGAGGTCTTTACATCTTTGAACCACAAACACCTACGGCCATCACATGCTCTAGCGTGTCGTCTCCCTTTGAAGAGCATTGTCGTATGGGTCATCCGTCTATCTCTGTATTGAAGAGTCTTCGTCCTCAACTTCAACATTTGTCTTCTTTAGATTGTAAGTCATGTCAGATTGCTAAATTTCATCGTTTGAGTTCGTTTCCTCGAGTCAATAAACAAGCTAGTGCTCCTTTTGAATTAGTCCATTCTGATGTTTGGGATCCATGTCCTGTTGAGTCCAAATGAGGGTTTAGGTATTTTGTTACATTTATCGATGACTATTCTCGTGGTATGTGGTTATATTTAATGAAAAGTCGTTCCGAGTTACTTTCTCATTTTCGTAACTTCCATGCTGAAATTCAAACTCAATTTAGTGGTGCTCTTAAAATCCTATAGAGTGATAATGCTAAGGAATATTTCTCTCATACACTAAAGTCTTATTTAGATGCCCATGGCATTCTTCATCAATCTTCTTGTGTCGATACTCCATCTCAAAATGGGGTTGCAGAACGAAAGAATCGTCATCTCCTTGAGACAGGCAGAGCTTTGATGTTTCAAATGCATGTTCCAAAATCCTTTTGGGTTGATGCTGTTTCCACAGCTTGTTTCTTAATAAATCGCATGCCCTCTTCCATTCTTAAGGGTGAGATATCTTTTCGTACTTTATGCCCCAAGCAACATTTGTTTCCCATTCCACCCAAAATATTTGGTTGTACCTGCTTTGTTCGGGATGTTCAGCCTCAGCATACCAAGCTGGATCCGAAGTCCTTAAAATGTATTTTGCTTGGTTATTCCCGTGTCCAAAAAGGGTATCGGTGTTATTGTCCTAGTCTAAATAAATATTTTGTCTCTCCTGATATCACGTTTTTTGAACATACCCCATTTTTTTCAACACCGTCTTTCTCTTCGAATAAGAGTCAAGGGGAGCATAAGGAATTAGAGGATGATTTCCTTGTCTACACAGTTATTTCTCCTTCTGATCCTCTTCCTGATTCATCTCTACCTATGGCTACCTCTACTCTTCCACCATTAAAGTCTATACTCGACGACAACTTCCTTCAGTTCCATGCCCTGTACCAAAGTCTTCTTCGTCATTGGATCCAGAAACGAGTGATGATCTTCCCATTGCTCTTCGTAAAGGTAAACGTACATGTGCTCATCCTATTTCTTCTTTTGTTTCATACAAACGATTTGTCGCCTTCCACATGTTCATTCATTGCATCCTTAGAGTCTGTATTCATCCCGAAAACTGTTCGTGAGGCTTTGTCTCATCTTGGTTGGTGTACCGCAATGGTGGAGAAGATGACTGCCTTAGATGATAATTGTACTTGGGATTCAGTTTGCAGGAGAGAAGGCTATCGGTTGCAAATAGGTGTTTGCAGTTAAAGTCAATCCTGACGGTTCTATTGCTCGGTTAAAAGCACGCCTCGTAGCGAATGGCTATGCACAAATTTATGGCGTTGACTATGCAGATACTTTTTCTCCTGTAACAAAAATGGCATCTGAGAGGTGGTTTATTTCATTAGCTTCAATCAATCATTGGCCTTTACATCAGCTTGATATTAAAAATGCATTTCTTCATGGTGATCTTCAAGAAGAGGTGTATATGGAGCAACCACCAGGGTTTGTTGCTCAGGGGGAGAATGGAACGGTGTATCGCCTTCGTAAATCCTTGTATGCATTAAAGCAAACCCCACGAGCTTGGTTTGGTAAATTTAGTCAAGTGATTGAAAGCTTTGGAATGCGGAAGAGAAGATCAGATCATTCAGTCTTTTTTAAGAGATCTGAGGGTGGTGTCATCTTGTTAGTCGTATATGTGGATGATATTGTGATTACTGGTGATGATACTTTAGGTATCCAATCTCTAAAGACCTTTCTTCATAGTCAATTCCATACAAAAGATTTGGGCATGTTGAAATACTTCTTAGGAATTGAGGTAATAAGAAGCAAGAAAGGAATTCTATTATCACAAAGAAAATATGTACTTGACTTGTTGACTGAAACAGGAAAGCTAGGGGCTAAGCCATGTAGTACCCCAATGATGCCCAACTTACAGCTCACAAAAGATGGAGAATTGCTGAAAGATCCTGAAAGATATTAGAGGTTAATGGGAAAACTTAATTATCTTACAGTGACTCGACCGGACATAGCCTATTCAATGAGTATTGTGAGTCAGTACATGTCATGCTCTACAGTTGATCATTGGGCTGCATTGGAACAGATTCTTTGTTATTTGAAAGCTACTCCTGGGCATGGTTTATTATATAAGGATTATGGTCATACTAATATTGAATGTTTCTCAGACATCAATTGGACAGAATCTAAAGAAGACAGAAGATCAACCTCAGGGTATTGTGTTTTTGTTGGTGGTAATTTGATTTCTTGGAAGAGTAAGAAGCAAAATGTGGTGTCACGTTCAAGTGCAGAATCAGAATATAGAGCAATGGCACAATTTGTGTGTGTATTAATTTGGATATATGAACTTCTTGTTGAGTTGGGATTTGAAATCACCACATCGACAAAGTTGTGGTGTGATAATCAAGCAGCACTTCATATTGCGTTTAATCCAGTATTTCATGAAAGGACTAAACATATTGAAGTTGATTGCCATTTTGTACGTGAGAAAATTCAACAAGGGTTGGTATCTACAGGATATGTGAAGACTGTGAGAAAATTAGGAGATATCTTCACGAAAGCACTGGATAAAAGACGTATAGATTATCTATGTAACAAGTTGGGCATGATTAACATATATGCTCCAACTTGAGGGGGAGTGTTATAATTCTATAGTTAGGGTTTTCCATTCTTGTAAATATTTTGTGATATTTTTCTTTTCTATACTTTGTACACTTGTATATATTCATATCTTTGGTGAATGAATAGAGCATTATGATTCTTTCTCAAACCTAAGAGTTTTTACAGTCAGTAAACATTTGTTATCTTAATTGTTAAAGCTCTTTTGTCTAAGATTTGGTTTGAATGCAATCAAAGGGTTTTTCATAATAAATCACTTCTTTGGCTTGCTCATTTTGATTCAGCTCATCTTCTGCCTTCTTTTAGTTCATGAAAAAGTATAACAAGGCTCTTTCTTATGGATATGGGAAGACTAGAGAAGTTAGGAAATATCTTCACAAAGGCATAAAAATGGAGCACTTCTAGACTATCACTAACAAATTGGTTGAAAAGTATATTCTCAAAGTTAATATGTAAAAATTTCTCTTTAGGCATTTCACTCGCGGCAAAGTCCTATTCTTTTCCCACGAGCACGTCAATTGTTTTGTAACTGGTCTAACATGCGGAGGAACCACTCCAGAGTTTCAAGGCTACCAACTTAACTTTCTTGTCTTCCAATGTGCTCATATTATCAAAGACACTGCTCGTTCCTTTTTACCTCATTTCGTACACAGCAGCCACTTGGTGCAAATTGGACGTCTTTTTTTGTAACTCTTTCCATGAGATTTGTGCTGATTGAATAGGATTTTTGTAACCTCATTTAGCTTTTTGTCTTAGAAAAAATGATAGCGATACAAAATGTCCACCTGACCCCTCTGCCCAAACCCTACAACTATAACAAAATTCCTGCTTACTAGAGTTACTAAACTTGCACGTTTTTCTTTCAGCATTTGTAAAATGAATGAGGTTGATGACCCAATAGTCAACTTCCTCCTTATTGGATAATTTGTTACCAATAATATAATTCAACACTACGAAGCTGAAAATTATTTTTTTCTCAAAGTAGCAAGTAAGACAAAAACAAAATATTAACATCCAAACACACAGAATGACACAAGACATGTAAAGGAGTACCTGAAGGTATCGGTTTGGAGGTGAATGTCCAATTGCTCTTCTATAGACACACGATATATCGTATCGTTTAAATGAAGATTTCTAAATAGAAAATCAACAGATCAATTCATGTTCTACAAAAGTACGATTTTAAGTTTACAAACATAGAGGATGCATGGAAAAAAAATAAAATAAAATAAGTAATGACCAAAAAGAAATACAGATCCTATGGATAGTTACATAAAGAAGTATGAGGCAATCTTCAGAGTCTTCTTTTTCAAAGAAAAAATGAAGCTAGACTAATGCTCAAAACAAGTATAAACTTCAGCGGACAATAAAACAATAAATCAAAATTACCAAGAAACTATAGAAGCATTCCAGCTTGACTATCTCAGTTAATCATGGGACTCTTATCACTACTTTTCATTTATTCTTCAATTGTCCAAAATACTAATTAAAGAAAATAAATGTGATTGCTATGCACCAAATTCCTTTCTTCAACGCTAACTAACTAAGAAGCACAGACACAGATACGGATACATGATACGGATACGAAACGATACAGTGATACGTTAATTTCTAAAAAACTAAGATACGGATGCGTTGAAGATACATTATATATATATACACCTGTCTCTTATATTTGTGTGTGTGTGTGATTGTTGAGCAACTAGAGTAGACGGTAGGAAAGAAGTAGAAGATGAAGATTGAAGAAGGAAGTTGAGGATGGTGGTGTGAAACTTGATTTAAATAGTGAGAGAGAAGGGAAGAATGAAGATTTAATTACGTTTCGGGTTTTTTCTCAATTTTTTATGTTTTTATCATTTTAATTTATTTTGTTTTGGATTGCTCAATTTAAGTGGACTTTTATGTTTGGAAGTGATTTTAAAATGGTTGAAATCACTTTTGTTATTTTCAAAATCACCGTGAAACATGTTTAATCCTTCAAAACTAATTTTAATGATATGAAAATTGCATTTAAAAGTGTAAAATTGAAAACTAAGTTAATTTTAAGTAATTAAAAGTGTGTTTTCGAGTGATTTTAAAAATGAAAAAAGTGATTTTTGATGATTTTAAAATCACCCATAAACACGCATTAAAATAAAATGGGTTGTGGATTGGGCTTTTTAAGTGGTTGGGCTTAAATTTGAAAAAAAAAATGACCCACGTATCCCTTCACGTATCTGGAAGCAGATACGCGTATCTGAAAATTAAAAATAAAAATAAAAAAATCAGATACTTCAAATCACGTATCTACCACGTATCTGGACGTATCCGTATCATATCTGTATCTGATACCGATTCTCTGCACAATTAGAAGTATCTATGTTTCCTAGCTAACTAATAACTCATGAATTAAAAAGAGCCTCAAGAACTGCAATAGGGAGAAAAAACCATATTAGCTACTAGGCTTAAAAAATTAGATACGAAAGTAGTTTAATATCATATAAGTTTAATATCCTATAACTTTAATATCATATAACTTGGTAGGAATTTTATATAAATATATTAAAAAAAAATTGAAATTAGACATGGAAGCAAATTTTTTTCCTCTTTTAACAAAGCACTTTGTGGCTTCTCTTTGGTTGCCTTTGTTTGTTTATTATTGTCTCGTATTGTCTTTGTACTTTTTTCCTTGTATCCTTGAAAAATAATAAAATTAAATTAAAACTAAAAAAAAAAAAAAGTAATAATAATAATCCTTGAAATATACAAGAGTACAAGAGGACCAAGAAGATACATCAAGAAATCTCCCTTGCAATTGTTCAAGTCAATTCATCCATTGAATTTTTGTCTAAAGGGCAAGCATGATCATTCTAAAGCTACTAGTTGAGTTGGCATCATCTTCTCAAACTAATCTTTGTAGGATTAATGAAGTCGAATCCTTGATTTCAGATTTTGGGTTTGAAAGGAACCAATAATTTTATGACAAGTCCGGAGTTTGGATGGACAGTTTTGATTTTGCCTTCTTCAAGACTTTGCAATGGTTCTACTGCTCGCTTTCAATGTTTTTCAACCATTTTTTCCTTGTAATATTTGTATATTTTGGGATCACGATATTTTTTACTTTCTTTACCATACTTTTCTTTCACTCCAACGAGTTTGTTTCCTCGAAATATTTTTGTAGTTTTTCATTATATTAATTAGAGGTTCATATCTTATTCAAAAAATTAACAAATGCATAAATCAAATTAAAAAAGTACATTAATTTTATAAAAAGTAATGAAAATAATAAGATAATAGAAAAGAAAAAGAAGAGGAGGAGGAGAGAGACGCAGCAGATACCTGACTGGAGACAAGCCAATTAAGAAAAGGTAAACGCAGCTCATGACATAGTTCAAGTATATCTCCTCCGTGGCTCAAAAGTTTGACCGTGTTCCTTCAAGAGTTGTTTGAAAAAGATCAGCCAAATCAAATATGTAAGAAGCAAACTAAGACGCTTTAAAAAGTACTAACAGTTCGATTAAACATAAAACCTATTGATTTGCGTAGAGCCGTCCAACAAATACATGGAACTTATTTCCAAATGCTTTGCACAATGCAGCCTGAACATCTCCCTTGTGGCGTCAATAACATGATCACGAACTTCAGTGCCCAAATCGGTGTACTGGATAGGGGCAGTACCACAATCATGTCTGTCATCTTTCATCACTAATGTCTCTTCATCGAAAATAGCATTAACAACTCTGTCATATATACTTGAGTCCTCCGATGATTTCATTGTCCGTAGAATGTCTGGACATGAAGGAAAACTGCTCAGTCAAGCTCGCCAATCAATACTCAAATAAAAAAGAAACTAAAAAGATATACTTTCTTTTATGCATATTTAAATACTGAAACTTATTTTTTCAAGATTTAAGAGAAGCAAAGAACTCTTCATCGATATGAAGATTAAAGAAAAATCTTTTAGGTTCTTTCTTTGTGTAAATATATCCCTTGCACAAATTATATCTTTTGGAAAGACAGATACCTTTTATCTAATTCTTTTGAAAAGATGGATAGCTTTTAACTTTCTCATGATTATATCTTTTGGAATTCAGTACCCAACAATTTTAAGTGTTTTAAAGAACAGAAATCTATCCTTATTAGCAAAGTGGGTCGGAGGCACAAGTTAAAATACTTCCATCTATCCAAATTCTTTTGAAGTTTATCGATGATAGGCTGCTGAAAAAAAAAACACCTTTCTTGGATAACCTCCAAGAGGGAGCCCAAAATATATAAATGGTAGAGATTCCAATTTGCAATTCAAGTGAGAAGCTGTGGCCAGCAATCTATCTTCCTCAATATTCACTCCACACAATGCAGATTTTTCCCAATTAACATTCTGGCCTGAGCACCATTCAAATAACTTGATGATTTTAATAAGAGAATTCAACATATCATCATCATCTTTACAAAACAGCTGTGAATAATCAGCATATTGGAGAATGGAGATATGACTTTGTTCTTTCCGACTATCAACCTTTAAGGAGCGTTTGGGACAAGGAGTTGGTTATTATAGTCTTAAGTTATTATGGTTGGGTTATAATATTTTATGTTTGGGTTGTAGATTATTTTAATTTGGGTTATAATAATATGTGTTTAAGGTATAAATTATTTTAGTTTGAGAAGGAAATAGTAAACACTATAGCAAAGAACAAAAAAAAAAAAAAAAAAAAAACCTAAAATAGTAAAAACTGTAGCAAATAGTAAATAAGTAGCAAGTGGAGATTTTGAAATAGTGTTGATTGTAGTGTAACTAATCGGGAAATACAAAATAGTACTTCTTGTAGCAAGAGGTGGTTATTATAGTCTTAGGACAATCATTGCCCCAAACACAACCTTAAAGACCCTTTCTCGTGAATGAGTCCAACAAAAATGCTTCACAATTCACTAACCAAAAGGAAAAGGAAGGGAGAGAGGGGATCCCCTCGCATAATGCTCCTCAAAGCGGTTATTTTTCCACGTGGTCTACCGTTGATGAAGACGGAAAATTTTGGGTCTCTAATCCATTGGATCCACTTCGCATCAAATCCTTTTAAAATCAGCACATTTTCCAAGAAATCTCAATCAACTCTATCAAAGGCCTTTTCCAAATCAAGTTTCAAAATCCATCTTTTCTTCTTTTTAGCTCTATATTCCTCCACAACTTCATTAGCTATAAGGACTGGATCTAGAATTTGCCTACTATTATAGTTCTATTGTTAAGATTTTCCATTATTGTAAATATCTTATTATATTTTCCTTTCCTATGCTTTCCTTCTTTGGTCACTCTTGTACACTTGAATATATTCATACCTTTGGTGAATGGAATAGAGTATTCTGATTCTCTCTCAAATCTAAGAGTTTTATGTGGTATCGGAGCAATCTTAAAAAAAAAAAAAAATTAGGGTTTTGTGAACCTTAGGGTTTGACAATTTAGAACCCGTTTATGTTACATCTAGGGCTTTGTGGAGGGGTGAGTTTATACTTTTGCTCACCGCCACTGTCTTCGGTTTGTTCGCCGCCGTTACCTGCCACTACTGTCAGCCGTCGCCACTGCCGCCAGAAAAAGGGAGGGTCGTTTTTGTTCACTATTTTTCAACACTGCCCAATCCATCGAGGAACCCAGCCGCCGATCTACAAAACCCCAAAGTCCGACATCCATCTATCCAGCATGTGAGGCTCACGCGCCGCCTTTTTCCTTTTGTTGTCGATCGCATGTGCCGCCGGTTCCGATTCGTTTTCTGTGGGTTTCCTCGGTTTTGTTGACTCTCCTTGGTGGTGTGTTTGTTTAGGCTATATACTCACTGTTTGTGGTTCATTGAAAGGGAAAAAAAACATCTCTTCGATAAATTAAGGTTTGCTTCTCTTCTATCTGGTGTTTCTTTTTTGAGGTAATGGTTGATAAGATACCAGCAGTCATGTCTGAGATAGTTCCTATAGTGTCAAAAGTAACTGAACACAAGTTGAATGGATCCAATTACTATTCATGGAGATCAACTGTTTGCCACTTTATTAGGAGCATTGAGATGGATGATCACATCACGTAAAAGCCACCGATTAATGCTACTAAAAAGAATTAGTGGTGGGACAATTCAAGAATGCTTCTACAAATCAAGAATTCTATTGACCGTGAAATCGTACTAATCACTGCGAATGAATCAAGGAACTATTGGAATATTTGGATTTTCAGTGTAAGACTCTATATCAATCTGATCAAGGAGAAAAATCTCTTACAAGCTACTTTATGGAGGTAAAAAATACATGTGCGGAAATGCTTTGATGCCAATTAGCACGGATCCAAAAGTTCTAATGGCTTAATGTAAAAAGTTGTTTATCATGAGTTTTTTAGTCAGTCTTGCACCTAAATATGAGATGGCCAAAAATTAAGTGTTGTCAAGCTCAAACATCTCATCATTGGAAGAAGCTTATACTCAAATACTTCATATAGAGAAGCCACAAGCAATTATGTCATCTGATTCTAGCAGTGTTTTGATTAGGTGCACAAATGATTATAGAGGTAATAAGGGGGTTGAATCAAATAGCTCCAAGGTCAACCTAATAACCAAATATCAAATTCAGGAGGTGTTATTTGCTATTACTATCGTGAACCTGTCCATACGAAACGTGAATGCAGAAGATTCATGAATAAGGGTAAGAAGGTGTCATTTGCACATGTCACTTCTACTCTTGATAATCTTGACAATTCAATTACGATTTCTGTAGAGGAGTTTGCTAAATTTCAACAGTATCAAGAGTCATTGACGGCATCATCTTCTACTCCCATTACGGCCATCACAAAGACAGGTAACATCTCTAAATGCCTTCTTTCTTCCACGTTGAAATGGGTCATTGACTCCGGCGCTACAGACCATATGACAGGTAACCCCAGTTTATTCTCTAACATTTGTACATCTACCTCTTCACCTAATGTCACTATAGCTAATGGAACCTCCACACCTATTTTAGGATCAGGAACCGTCCATCTTACTGAATCAATTTCTTTGTCATCAGCTTTAAATTTACCACATTTCTCTTTTAATTTGATTTCAATCAGTAAATTCACTCGTGATCTTCATTGTTGTGTCTCGTTTTTTTCCTAGTTATTGCTTATTTCAAGATCTTATGACGAAGCAGACTATTGGTGAAGGGCGTGAATTTGGAGGTCTTTACAACTTTGAACCACAAAGACCTACAGTCATCTCATGCTCTAGCGTGTTGTCTCCCTTTGAAGAGCATTGTCGTTTGGATCATCTGTCTATCTCTGTGTTGAAGAGTCTTCGTCCACAACTTCAACATTTGTCTTCTTTAGATTGTGAGTCATGTTAGTTTGCTAAATTTCATCGTTTGAGTTTGTATCCTCAAGTCGATAAACGAGCTAGTGCTCCTTTTGAATTAGTCCATTATGATAGTTGGAGTTCATGTCTTATTGAGTCCAAAGGGAGGGTTTAGGTATTTTGTTACATTTTCCGATGACTATTCTCGTGTTACGTGGTTATATTTAATGAAACATCGTTCTGAGTTACTTTCTCATTCTCGTAATTTCCATGCTGAAACTCGAACTAAGTTTAGTGGTGTTCTTAAAATCTTACGAAGCGATAATGCTAAGAAATATTTCTCTCATGCAATCAAGTCTTATTTAGATGCCCATGACATTCTTCATCAATCTTCTTGTGTTGATACTCCATCTTAAAATGGGGTTATAGAATGAAAGAATCGTCATCTCCTTGAGACAGCCAAAGCCTTGATGTTTCAGATGCATATTTCAAAATCCTTTTGGGTTGATGTTGTTCCCATAGCTTGTTTCTAAATAAATCGCATGCCCTCTTCCATTCTTAAGAGTGAGATACCTTTTCGTACTTTATGCCCCAAACAACATTTATTTCCCATTCCACCCAAAATATTTGGTTGTACATGCTTTGTTCGAGATGTTCGGCCTCAACATACCAAGTTGGATCCAAAGTCTTTAAAATGTATTTTCCTTGGTTATTCTCGTGTTCAAAAGGGGTATCGGAGTTATTGTCCTAGTCTAAATAAATATCTTGTCTCTCTTGATGCCACATTTTTTTAACATTCCTCATTTTTTTTCATCGTCATCTTTCTCTTCGAATAAGAGTCAAGGGGAGCATAAGGAATTAGAGGATGATTTCCTTGTCTACACAATTGTTTCCCCTTCTATTCCTTTTCCTAATTCATCTCTACCTGTGGCTACCTCTACTTTCCACCCATCGTTAATGTCTATACTCAACGACAACCTCCTTCTGTTCCATGCCCTGTACCAAAGGCTTCTTCATCTCCATCAGTTCCATGCCCTGTACCAGAGGCTTCTTCATCTCCTTTAGTTCCATGCCCTGTACCAGAGGCTTCTCTGTCTCCTTCAGTTTCATGCCTTGTACCAGAGTCTTTTTCGTCATTGGATCCAGAAACAAGTGATGATATTCCTATTGCTCTTTGTAAAGGTAAACATAAGTGTGCTCATCCTATTTCTTCTTTTGTTTCATATAACCATTTGTCATCTTCCACATGTTCATTCATTGCATCCTTAGAGTCTGTATCCATCCTTAAAACTGTTCATGAAGCTTTGTCTCATCTTGGTTGGTATGCCACAATGGTGGAGATGACTGCCTTAGATGGTAATTGTACTTGGGATTTAGTTTCTCTCCCTGCAGGAAAGAAGGCTATCGGTTGCAAATGGGCATTTGCGGTTAAAGTCAATTCTTATGATTTTGTTGCTCGGTTAAAAGCACGACTTGTAGCGAAAGGCTACGCACAAACTTATGGCGTTGACTATACTAATACATTTAATCCCATAGCAAAAATGGTATCTGTCAGGTTTATTTCATTAGCTTCAATCAATCATTGGCCTTTACATCCGCTTGATATTAAAAATGCATTTCTTCATGGTGATCTTCAAGAAGAAGTGTATACAGAGCAAATAACAGGGTTTGTTGCTCAGAGAGAGAATGGAACGATGAGTCTCCTTCGTAAATCTTTTTATGAGTTAAAGCAGAGTCTGTGGCTTTGGTTTGGTAAATTTAGTCAAGTGATTGAAAGCTTTGGAATGCGGAAGAGCACGTTAGATCATTTGGTCTTTTTGAAGAGATCTGAGGGTGGTGCCATCTTGTTAGTCATATATGTTTATGATATTGTGATTCCTGGTGATGATGCCTTAGGTATCCAGTCCCTAAAGGCCTTTCTAGTCAATTCTATACAAAAGATTTGGGCATGTTGAAATGTTTCTTAGGAATTAAGGTAATAAGAAGCAAGAAAGGAATGCTATTATCACAGAGAAAATAAGTACTTGACTTTGACTGAAACAAGGAATCTACGGGCTAAGCCATGTAGTACCCAAATGAAACCCAACTTACAGTTCACAAAAGATGGAGAATTGTTGAAAGATCTTGAAAGATATTAGAGGTTAATGGGAAAACTTAATTATCTTACAGTGACTCGACCGGACATAGCCTATTCAATGAGTATTGTGAGTCAGTACATGTCATGGCCTACAGTTGATCATTGAGCTGCTTTGGGACAGATTCTATGTTGTCTGAAGGCTGCTCCCAACCGTGGTTTATTATATAAGGATAATGGTTATACTAATATTGAATATTTCTAATACGCCGATTGGGCAGGATCTATAGAAGACAGAAGATCAACTTCAGGATAGTGTGTTTTTGTTGGTGGTAATTTGATTTCTTGGAAGAGTAAGAAGCAAAATGTGGTGTCACGTTCAAGCAAAATGTGGTGTCATGTTCAAGTGTGGAATCAGAATATAGAGCAATGGAAAAGTCTATGTGAATTGATTTGGATATATTAACTTCTTGTTGAGTTGGGATTTGAAATCACCACACCGACAAAGTTGTCGTGTGATAATCAAGCAGCATTTCATATCGCGTCTAATCCAGTATTTCATGAAATGACTAAACATATTGAAGTTGAATGCCATTTTGTACGTGAGAAAATTCAATAAGATTTGGTATCTACAGGATATGTGAAGATTGGAGAACAATTAGGAGATATCTTCGTGAAAGCATTGAATGGAAAATATATAGATTACCTATGTAACAAGTTGGACATGATTAACATATATGCTCCAACATGAGGGGGAGTGTTATAGTTCTATTGTAAATATCTTGTTATATTTTCCTTTTCTATGCTTTCCTTCTTTGATCACTCTTGTACACTTGTATATATTTAGATCTTTGGTAAATGGAATAGAGTATTCTGATTCTCTCTTAAACCTAAGAGTTTTACACCTACCACCAATAAAGGCACTTTGAGAGTGAGAAATGAGGCTAGACATTATCTTTTTTAATCTCTCTGCTAAAACCTTCCCAACAATTTTGTAAACTTAGGTTTTGAGACTAAGCCAAAATCCTTTACAAAGACGCAAAATCGTTTTTCTGAATCAAGCATATGAAATTCTCCTTGATACATGCATTTAATTTTCCATCTTCAAAGAACTCAAAAAGCTTGAAAATCGGCCTTCTGAAAAATCAAGCATATGAAATTCTCCTTCATACTTAGGGATTTATTTCTCCCCTTTTATTTTGTAATACTTCACATCATCGATGAAATATAAGTATTTAAAAAAATAAAAAAATAAAAATAGAAGAAGAGAAGGCTCCTCTCATAGATTAAAGGTCTTTTTTATGAGGATCACAAATCCAAGAGAAGATAGAGCATAGTATAAACTCTACCCTAGTCTTACAATAGTAGTCTCTTTCTTACAATAAGAAACAACCTACGAAAACAATGGACATTGTCAACCTTCTCTTTCTCTGCTTGGAAAATTCATTGCAATCTAGGGAGAAGAGATATTCGTGTTTGGAAACCTAGCTTGTCTTAAGAGTACAGATGTAAGTCCTTTCTTTGTTTAGTTAATCCTTCTCCTTTCCGTTGCTTAGTATACACCTCGTTTTGAAATGTGAAAATCCCCAAGAAGGTTAAGTGTTTTGTTTGGCAAGTCATCCACGAAAGGCTTAACACCTTGGACAAGTTGTCGAGGAGGGTGCCCAACTTGTTGGGATTGTTGGGTTGCATCCTCTACAAGAGGGTGGTTGATGATCCATTTCATATTCTTTTGGGGTTGTGATTCTGTGTACATAACCCAAATCAATCTTTTAGGCGTTTGATATAGACTTAGCCAAGCATATGGGTTGCAAAAAAATGATCGAGGAACTCCTTCATCCTCCCTCATGGTAGGAACCCTTTTGTGACAAGTTGGTATATGTGCCATTTTGTAAGGTCTTTGGAGGTGAGAGGAAGAATATAATTGTGCAACCACTCGAGAAATCTCCAAGCGATATTTGGTCCTTCCTAAGATTCTATGCATCCTTATGAGCTTTTGTTACTAATCTCTTTCGTAATTATCCACTAGATCATATTTCTTTTCATTGGAGGCCCTTTTTCAAGGGACTTCTTATTTTTTTATGCCCTTGTATTCTTTCCTTTCTTTTCTCAATGAAAGCTTAATTATTCATTAAAAAAACAAATTCATAATGAAAAGCTAAAAAGATGTTCAAGGGAAACAAACCCCAAAAGGAAGTGAAAGAAAACTGCAAAGGAATCTTTCTTCCTTTATATTATTTTTTTTTTTATCAGGAAAAATTATGCCTTTGGTCTTTTAAGGATTTATTTAGGTTGCAATTGTGTCCTGGGTTTTCTAACCGAACAAAGGATTGCATTTGGTAGCATTTTTGGTCCTTCTGCCAGTTTATCTATTAATTACTAAAAACTGACGTAGCACTGATTTTTTATTATACAAATATTTTTTTTCTAATTTTTTAATTAATGAACTTCAGAATATATTCATTTTTCCCCTTTTTTTCTCCTCTTTCTATCTCTCTCCCCTTCTTTATCCCTCTCCCTTCCATCTTCTTCCCTTCTTCCATTCAGAGCAGCTGCCATCGTGTTGGACTGTAATTTTTGTCCTGTCTGTTCCAACCTTTCTTCTTCTTCTTCACTTTCCACAGGAGAGGAAGGGGAAAGAGCAGAAGAAAGATTGGAGCAGAAAGGAGGAGAAAAAGAATATTGTCGTGGCAATGCTCTGAGTGGAAGAAGAGAAAAGATGGAAGGAGTGGGAGAAAGAAAGAGGAGAAGAAAGAAGAAGGCCTCCTTTTAAACTTTGGTTTGAATTAATTTGAGGTCACATTTGAGTATACAAAAGACTTCAAACTACACAACAGAATAAACAACTTACTATCTAACAATTGGTACTCCATTCTTGGAGGAAAGGCATTCTGGAGAAGTTCCAAGGCTGAAGGACGGTCAGATGGACTCTGAGACATTAAACGTCGTAACAAGGATGCTTGTTCAGAAAATTCGGCAACCCAAGCAGTTGGAAGTTCTCCTTTCTGCTTCAAATCAGATAGAACAAGATGTCTTTCCATCGCAGTCCCAAAAGGGTGCCAGAGTTCAAAAAACACAATCCCTAAGCTGTACATATCAGCCTGTAATCCACGAGGACTCAACATCAACCAACCATATCCAGATACATGAAAATATAATTGCCAACAGATTGAAACCACATCCTGTGCAAAGTAAACCTAAGCAGAAACTTACTTTTTCATCAATCTTCGGCCATCCTTGTTCAATTTCAGGTGCTGTATAAAAATAAGTCCCAACTTGACCAGTACCATCAATTGAAACTCCCGTTGTATCTAGAGGAACACCTATATCCTGATCCAATTGCTCCAGCTTCAAGAACTTAGCTGCAAAAAACAGGGACAAGATAGTGACCGTACGTCAGCATGACAATACCAACCTGATGACTTTTTCATTACAACTTGAGTTCGTCAAACAATGGTTCCTACAGTTCTAATCGATGTTCACATAGCTAGCAATATGGTGCCAAACACATGAAACAGATAAAGATGACTTCAGATCATAAGATCTTCTGGGAAACCATGATTGCTCTACACTCTAGAAAGAATAAAAATGTTTTTAAGAGACGAAAACAATACAAAAGAATAAAAAACTTGTTCGCAATAAGTTTTGAACATCAATCCTTGTCCTAACCCATTTCACTATGACTAAAAGCAGTAAAGCCTACTCCAGAATCTGATACTGACCTGTGACTTAAGACTTTTGGTTGTAAACGAGGTAGATGGCTTTCCACTTATTTAGGCCTGACTTTGGGGGGAGCTTTAATTCTGGCAGCTTTTGGCAACCAGTTATTGAGAGAATAAAACCCAAATTTCATAATTGGAAATATGCTGTTATTTTTAAGGGTGGTAGGAATACTTAATCAGGCTACTCATTCTAGTATGCCTACTTATTATTTGTCCCTGTTTACTGCTCCCAGTGTTGTTCTCAAGCATTTGGATAAGTTGATTCGTGATTTTTTTTTTTTTTTGGGGGGGGTGGGGTGGGTTGTGGTTCTCGTGGTGATAGTGGTATGCACAATGTTAATTGGAAGATCACTCAATGTCCTCAATTGTTGTGGTATCCTTTCCACTATTTTCCCTTGACTTTTTCATCTTGCTTTCCATCCTGATATAATGAAAAGAGTCTATCACTTCCTTGTTCCGATAATATTTTTTATTTTCTTGCTTCTTTATTGGTGAGATAAAAACAAATCAAATTTCCCACATCCTTTAAAAATTACCACATCACCATTACCACCTAATTTTTTGTTAGTCAATTAACGGTCAACTTTGACTTACGGACCATACAGAACTACTTTTCAAACCTTAGGGATTAAAGTGTATGTTTTGAAACTTGAAGGACCAAATAGACATCTATCCCAAACCTCGGGGACCAAAAAAGTATTTTACCTTTTTCTTAACAAGAAATGGGAAGATTATAAAATGAGAAAAACTAGTGCCAAAAAATATAAAGTTCCACAAGGTTCTTTAGAATGGAGCAAATTCAAGTCTTGCAACTGCTATGAACCAATTTCTCATCCCGTAATCTTTGTGTTTCCTCGGTACAAATAGGTAGTTATCCTCCCGCCTTCTCTTTGTAATAATCCATCTCCATAAATTATCGATTCTGAAACCTCTAATCACATGACTAGTTCATCTCATCTCTTTGATACATATTCTATTTCCTATGAAAATAAAAAATAATAATAATTAGAACTGTTGATGGTAGTTAACGAAAGGAACCATTAAATTGACTGATACACTTTCTTTACAATATGTTCTTCATGTTCCTAAATTAGCCTGTAACATTTTATTTTTCAGTAAACTTTGTCACTCTAATACTCAGTTTGCAGATTTAATTTGTTCTATAAAAGAAAGAATACTAAAATCTAGTCCTCCTACCTAATTTCCAGCATTCTGTATTTAAGAACCCAAGCTCCAAAGTTCAGTTTATTAGAGGCATTCCAAGCTGTCTTTCTTCAGATGATTTTTCTCTTAAGCATGTCTCAGACGATGCTTGTACAGCTAGTGTAAGCAGAGAGAGTCTGAATGCCATAAGTTGGAGACAATTCATGAGGAGGCTGATTCAAAGATGCTTTTCGGGGAAGATATTGCAAATTTGTTTCAGAAAGCAGTAGAAACAAAGATTGAGTCTTCCAACCTTTTTCAAGTCGTTGTTGGGGCCGGTTTGTCCTTGAATATTAATATTCAGTGGGTGTTTTGTGAGGATTTCAAAGAAAATGTTAGCCAGATTTTGGTTGGCCCTTCTTTTTTTTTTTTTCTTTTGGAAAGAGACTAATGCTCAAATTACACAAAGACTTACAAATAGACTAAAAGATCCAAGAGATCCAAGCAAGCATAACTAAAAATCAGCGGGCGTACCTGGCCATCTTAACTAGATTGACACCGTCTTAGCGCTCTCATCACACCCCGAAACTAAGGGACGTCTTTAATCATACTATACAACTCAAAACAGTACAACAAGGACTTAAGATAAGACGTAATACATGAAAACACACTTAAGCTATAGAGATAAAAGCATTCCAGTTAAGACAAATATCCTGGATGGAATAATCTTCAAAGAGCTTGGATTGAGAACACCAAGAGGATGCAAGGAGCCGAGCTGAATTGAAGCGATCTGACCAAACTATGGCTTTACTGTGAAAAACTTTTTAATTGTGCTTAAGCCAAATTTCAGAAACCATAGCTTTAACAGCATTTGACCATAGTATTTGGGCTTTAGATGAGAGAGAAGGTCCTCTCAATACTTGGGAAACATTATTGCAAAACAAATGGGGTTGGCCTTTCTTTAAAGCCAAAGTCTTAGTTATGGTCAAATGCGACCAAAGCAATCAAATTTGATTTGAAAGAAATCAGTCTTCCAAGACAAATCATTGGCATGTTTGGATCATTTGTAAATTGCTAGGATTAATGTTTCTTACCAGTTCTCTCTTTCCAAGTCTTTTGCTGAATTTTCTATTCAAGATTCATGTTTAAATTTTTTGTCTTCCTAGCTTAGTCTTTTTATTTAGGATGATGATGTTTCCTTGCATATGTATTTCTTGATGTACTTACGAGCCAAATGCTCCATAAGGTTAAGCTTTCGAAATCATTAATCAAATACGGCATGTTAGGTTAACAATTACTCTGAAAATCTCCAAGGGAAGGCCTAAAAAGACCTTCGTTCTGATTCTGTGGCTTTCCTTCTCTAACAAGGCAATCTTTGTTTTAGACAAGCCCAAGTAATAGTGTAATACATAAATTAACTTAAGAATCCTCTACTATTACCTCCCACAGATGACATTAATTGTGGCAAACAACTACAAAGAGAACTAGCATACTCCTATAATTACTTCCAACTACCTAACTAAGAATATATGACAATCTGGAAAATGTGCCAACAAAAAAAAAATGAGAACTAGCATACTCCTTCAATTAAAAGTTTTTTTTTCCGTTAAAAAAAAGAGACCAAAGGCCATTAATACTACTAATCGTTTGCAGCGTCGTATGCGTATATGTCTCTTTCTCCATCTTGGTGTCATACGTGTCACAAGCATGTTGAATCATCAATTCGTCTATTTTTTCACTGTTCTTTTGCTACCGGTATTTGGAACCTTCTCTTGCCTCTTTTTAGTTGGTATTTCACTTGTCTTCATGATATTTCTGATGCTTTGGCCTCAGTGTTAGTAGGACATCCTTTTGGTGGAACTAAGAAGGTCATTTGGTTGGCTTTTATCCGTGCTTTCCTTTGGTGCTTATGGGGTGAAAGGAACAGACGACTTTTTCATGATACATGTTTTTCTTCTGCTCGGTTTTTTGAGTTAGTTTTGTCTACTGCTTTTTCTTGGTGTAAATTAAAGCACCCTTTCATTCATTTCAGTTTATCTTTCTTAGTAAGTAATCGACAATCTCTATTGTAGTTCTTCGGGGTCGTCTCCTTATAAATATCAATAAAAGTTCCTTTTATAACAACAACAAAAAAAAGGGGAGGCCAAAAGAAAAAAAAGTTGTTGGATCCTTGAAAAATCTGGGAACTTTTGGGTTAAATCTTCCAGCAAAGCGTTATACTCCACCATCCTTCTTTTGGATCATGGCTTAAGGATAACTCTAGGCTATCCCTCTTTTCTCAAGTTCAATGAAGTTTTTCCGTTACATATCACCAAAACAAAGCAAAACAAGAAAAAACAAAAAAAACAAAAAAAAACAAAAAAAAAACAAAAGAGAGAGAATGAATTAAATAAAATATTGGAATAAGTTAAGAGAATGGAATTGCATCTGCTTTTCCTTTGAAATTTGTTTTAGCCACATGATATCTTTTTAATTTTTCATCATCAACAATTCCAACTACCCACACAAGAGACCAGAATAATAAGTCTTGTGCAAGAATGTGCATGTCTCAAGCTGGCCTCCGTGCAAATGGGCCATGTCACTTTTCTACCAGATAAGTCTCATAAGGAAAAAGTAAGCTCGCAGTCAGAAAAATAAAGGCATAGAAAGCTAACATTGCATTAAAGGACATAAATCATACCAAGACCAAAATCCCCGATTTTGATATCATTGCGGGCATCAAAGAAAATGTTACTTGGAGTTAAATCTCGATGAATGATCCCTTGTCCATGTATATGTGCCAGACCTTCCACAATTTGATGGAATAAATGCCATGCCAATTCTTTATCAAAATGAGTATATGATTCAAAAACCTGGCGAAGAGTCCTTCAAACAATAAAAAGGAGCAAGACAACAGTGTGGATAAAAATTCAATGCCAGTAAATCCATTTTGAATAATCCAACAAATAGTTTTTGACTAGCAATACGGTGAACACAGTTACAACAAAAGAAAAAAGAAGCAAGCAAGAGACATCGATTAATAAAGAACCAAACCTATAAACTAAACTTGGTCAAAATCCGCATTTACGTTAACCTTTTGAGTCTCAATCATATTGAGCTTACTATGAATTGAATTAAAATCCCTTCACATACTGAAAGAAAAAGCACTCAACCAGGACCATTGTATAGTAGATGCAAAAGAAGAAGAGGTTGCAAAACTAAAGAAAAATTCTACCTAGGGCAATATTCCATTTGGATATAGAGATATGTTGATTCCATCTTATTCTCATGTTCTGTATCTGTTGCACTCGCACCTTTATAGCTGAAAGTAGAACTCAATGGCGTCACCGAACCCCAAGCCGCCTCTCCATAAGAATCAGAAACACCACTTTCATACCATGCCTGAAAGGTTTGAATATTAATTTTATATGGATCTATACTTGGGAAAGAACTTCAGGGAGGATGCCTTTTCAACTAATTCGTAAAAGTACATAGTTTATCAACTGTATCATGGAAAAGGAAAGCCTTCTCTAGCCTCTAAATGAAGGACAAAAATCAACTACTCTTGTGGGATTAATAATTGAATATTTAACTCAGTGCCATCTAAATGTGCATTCTATGCTAAACATTTTTTCAAATAGATGAAACACACTATCTACAAACGGTACCATTAACCTCCATTTCCAAAAGTGTGTAGCAGTGAAGGGCAGAAGTAGAAATATAGTTATGAATATGATCTAGGAAAGTGAGTCAAGTTAGTTATGGTGGTTTTATCTTTTATATATTGTATTTTGGTATCTATACATTGTGTCTTATATTTTGAGTGATCTAGGATATTTTGGGAGAGAAGGCTGATCCTGATCATCAATCTAAGTTGTAGATTTCATATTATATAAGGGATTCGGGATTCTTATCAGATACTCTCCCAGAAAATATAATGAATTTCTCAAAGCAGTGGAAGCACTAAATATTGTCTCAAGGCACTTCTTGTAATATGAAAAGAAACTTTTAGAACACTTGTTACCTGATAGTACCGAACAACATGTTGATGTTGTAAACGGGAAAGAGTGGCCACCTCCCTAATACCTCAACAAAATAAATCCGTGAACATACTTCACAAGGTATCAAACTGCGAATTAAAGTTGTGAATAAAGTATGAAAAGAATATAAAAGCAACATTTCTATTGTGCAAGGCTAATATGGTGATTGCTTTAACATAGTAAGAGAAGGCCACTCCAGCCTATGTGTTCCTATTGCAATCCGAGAATATAGATAATTACTAATTTGTTTCAGTGGGTGTGCCATCTCCCTCACAATTATATGAAAATTAGCATTTAATAAACTCGCAAAGGGATCTTCTAGAACATCTATCTTCAAAAGTATGCACATGATGAGCTCCTTAACTAACCTTAGACCTTTTTTTAAAAAAAGGAAACGATTCATTGTATTAATAAATAGAGAGGAGCTCTAAGTACAAGAGAGTTATACAAAGAGCAAAGCGAGAATACAAGTGCTTGTAAAAGGATCAGGAGATGCACCCGAACGTCTCAACTAGGTTGACACTCCCTTAGCACCCTCAACATCTCCAATTCTAACCCATAACTGGGAGATAAGAGAACAAGATTACAAAAAGAGGACAGAGCCTAAAGAGACAATAAAAGTGAAAAACTAAGGATAAAGCCAAAACAGTGGTGGCTTTGTTATGGAAAATTCTTTGATTTCTTTCAAACCAAAGGTCTACCAATAAGGCTTTTACAACATTACACCATAACAAACGGATGGATTTGTGGGAGATGGGGCCGGCAAGGAGCTGAAACACGTTACTTTTGAAATCATTGCACAAGGTCCATGGAAGATTGAAAAAACACAGCAGTATATTCCAGCACCAATTTGAGTAAGGGCATGTAAAGAAAAGGTGAAGGGAGTCCTCACTATGATGTAGGTAGAGTGGGCAAACTGTGGGGGAAAGGGAGGATGTTGGTTGCTTTCTCTGAAGGACTTCAGCTACATTCAGCTGACCGAAAATTGGAGTATGGAGACTTGAACTTACTCTTTGCCTACTAAAAACCCTTCAATGATGCCGGATTGGTTGAGTTTGGAGATTAATGCACTCAAAACTTCGCTGACTAGAAGATAAAGAAAAGGGGAGAGATGATCACCTTGTCTAAGCCCTCTTGAAGCGGCCACTCTTCCCCTTGGTCTCCCATTAATGAAGACCGAGTAAAGTGGGTTTTTGACACATCCCAAGATCCATTCTATCCATTTCTAATTGAAGTTCTTGGCCCAAAGCACTTTTTCTAGAAAATCCAAATCAACTCGGTCAAAATCTTTCTCCATATCAAGTTTAAGTATCCAACCCTTCTTCTTTTTTGCTCTATACTCTTCCACCGCTTCATTGGCTGGCTATAAGTATGGGATCCAAAATTTTCCTTCCTTCTATAAAAGCACATTGGAATGGAGCAATGATGTCGGACATAACCCCTTTCAATCTCTCGGCTAACATCTTAGCAATGACTTTGTAGATTAATGAGGTTAAGCTAATGGGTCTATAATCGCTTATCTTGATTGCTACTTTCTTCTTTTGAATTAAGCAAATGAAATTCTCTCTTATACACGCATTGATCTTACCATTCTTGTAGAAGTCATTAAAAGTATCTTGGAAGCTTGTCTTGAGAAATATAGACCAAAACTTTAGCAAAAATTCAGTGGTGAAGCCATCGGGGCCTGGGGCTTTACTTTTTCCAAGGGTTTTTATAGCTGAGAGGATTTCTGTGGCTGAAAAATTACTTTGCAGTAGAAGATTCTGATTTGAGCTTACACAAGGCCAATCTAGGTTTAAAAGAAGGTGCCTCTGCCCTGGAGTTTTTAGGTAAAGGTTGCTGTAATAGTTGAGTATTAGGTTTTCAATTTTTGCACTCGACTTTGTTGGGATCCCTTGTTCATCAACTAGGCTAAGAATCTATGGAAGAAGCATGTGTTCTCATCTCCATGCTTAAGCCAGTTTAGTTTACTCTTCTGCAATAGGTTAATTTCTTCCAACCTATATAAGGCCATTAGTTCTAATTTTGAAGAAGACCAAGCTACATAATCAGTGCTGGACAGTGGGGAATTCTCAACAAGTGTACCCCAATTTTCTATTTCTGCTGGCAACCTCTCCTCTTTCTGTTTTAACTCTTCCTTATTGCTGAGATGCCACTGTTTTACTGCTGTTTTCACATCTTTCAGTTTCTGATTTAGTACAAACCTAGCCCAAATGTGTACTTTGTTGTCAAACCATGCTTTCTCTATAANAAGGGAGGTGCCTCTGCCCCGGAGATTTTAGGTAAAGGTTGCTGTAAAAGTTGAGTATTAGGTTTTCAATTTCTGCACTCGACTTTGTTGGGATCCCTTGTTCATCAACTAACTCATTTATAAAATTTCTCCTCTTTTTTGCTGCTAAGAATCTGTGGAAAAAGCTTGTGTTCTCATCTCCTTGCTTAAGCCAGTTTAATTTACTCTTCAGCAATAGATTAATTTCTTCTAACCTATATAAGGCCATTAGTTCTGATTTTTAAGAAGACCAAGTTGCATAATTAGTGCTGGACAGTGGGGAATTCTCAGCAAGTGTACCCCATTTTTCTATTTCTGCTAGCAACCTCTCCTCTTTCTGTTTTAACTCTTCCTTATTGCTGAGATGCCACTGTTTTACTGCTGTTTTCACATCTTTCAGTTTCTGATTTAATACAAAACCAGCCCAACCATGTGCTTGGCTGTCAAGCCATGCTTTCTCTATAATTTGGATGCAATCTTTGTTGAGTAGCCAACTATTGCAAAACCTGAACGGCGAAGGACCCCAATTGAATGATCCAGCTTCTAATAAAATTGGGTAGTGGTCTGAAAAAATCCAGGCTTGTCTATTGGTTCTAGAATTTTCAAATAACTCAAGCCAACCTTTTGATATGAAGAAGCGGTCTAGTAAGGATCTTGAAACAGTGATGTCTTCCCTTGACCATGTAAACTTCCCATTACTCAACCGGATTTCTAAGAGTTTTGCTTGCTCAATGAAGTAATTAAACTTTCTCATGCCTCTAGTGCTTCTACCCAAGGGAAGTCTTTCGTGTGCCTATCTTGTGATATTAAAATCGCCACCCATACACCATGCGTCTTCACAATAAGCTATCAAGGACAGAAGTTCTTCCCACACAATTTTTCTTTCTTTATAATCGGTTGGCCCATATACATTAGTGACCCAACAAGTCTTTTTACAATTAGTGTTGCATTTAATTGAGAGAGAGTAACCACCTTTGAGGACTTCTATTACTGATTATTTAATCAACAAATTTTCAAAATAATTCATTTAATTTATAGATATTTTTTAAAAGGAAAAACCAAAAGGTGAACTAGGGAACCAGATACCTGCAAAATTTAGGAGGGATATTATGGACACGGGGAAGGGGATGGAGAATACATTCTTGCCCCAGCCGGTGAACATCCCCTATTTATAAAGACAAAAACTCTATTTTACTGGATTCATATGAAGGCTAAACACAATGCAAAAGAGATCTGAAACTTTACTTCAGGATTCAGTTGGGTCTAATTATCAGAGTAGGGAATTTTAGATGCAATCTTATTAATGCCTAAAGTCTTGACAAAGGAGTCCATTCTTACGTTCATCAGGGCATTCACACTTTATCTACAATTACAATGAAGTTACCTCACATCATAGCAAGCAACCAAAGAAACTCACAGTTCACAAGTTAGATTCAAAGCAGGTTTCATTTATCTGTAAACTAACAGAGGAAATTTAGAGAACATCTGATTATGGTTTGTTCGTTTATTTTGTTTTGGAAATGATGAGAGTGCTAAGAGAGTGTCAATATAGTTGAGATGTCCGAGTACACTTCCCGATCCTTAGGTTCTAGTGTTCTATGTATCTCTCTTATGTACTTTTAACATTAGTCTCATTTTATTATTTCAATAAAGTGACTTGTTTCCTTTTTCAAAAAAAGTTTCTTTATTGCATTTTATTTTCCTTTTTATTGTTGAAGTAAAGGTAAAAGAAAGGAGAAAAAAAAAAAAAAAGAAAAGAAAAGAAAAGAAAAAGAAGAAACCAGCCAAAAACAGTGAACTAACCTTTTAATGGATGATAAGATGTTCAAATTGTTTGATAGCTTGATGATATTGTGTTAGGCCACCAGTGATATTTACTTATGAGAGGAGGGGTAAAAAGGGAAAAGAGTTAGTTAGGAGTGGGGAGATGTCCTCCAGTGGGACCACATATGGTCAGGTGCTAGTTGTTTGTGTGAGGGAGGGTGTTATCTGGTTTTTCATGTTTAAAGTGGAATCTTCTATCGAGAGTGGGAGGAAGATCGGTTGTAATATTTTCTGGTTTACCTTGAATTTAATAAGAATAAATACTTGATTCCTATCATATTGTAACTTCTCTCTCAGAAAATCTTCAAGTGCCAACTTCTCTTTTTTGGTTGCAAGTTGTAACCATTGTATTGACCACCTGAAACCAGGCGCTTTTCACATATCAATCATCTCTTGGAAATCCAAGAGCTGGGAATCCACTAGTTTCTTGTACTTAAGAGTAGGTAGTCTTCCTGTGAACTGTGACTTAGTTATGCTTGCCTTATTCATCCTGTCATTCAACCTCTTCAGCTGTTTGAGCTGGAGGGTGGTGTCAAGGTCTAAGGTTAGTTAAAACATGCTCTCCCCTCTCCTCCTTTTCTCCCTTCCCCAGTGCCCCCATGCC